>NC_079335.1:6951623-7251623 GCF_029582105.1 Oenanthe melanoleuca | reverse complement strand
TTTTATGTCTTGACTGGTGAAAAAGGCCTTTATGAATACATTATTTTGGTTTCATAGACATCCATTCTCATCTCTTGATTCTTTTGAAATCAGTTTTGTGTTTGTAGAACTTAAGAGCTGTGTACTTAATTGTAACATCTTTACAAAGATTTTCAATTAAACATTTATGTTAATCCAGAGCCCACAATATTCACCATAAAATTGTTTTAAGGGTAATACAGACTTTCAAAGGCAAAATATTTTTAGTTCATATTTTCCTTAACTTCTGGATAATTTTAATTGTCTGCTTTTTTTTAAAGAAATGTGTTTGGTTTTTTTATGCAACATTATTTTTTTCCCCACAGAGCCTTCTTTGATGTACACAAAACCAATAATACAGAGATAACCATCTTGTGCCATTATCATGGCACTTCAAGATTTCTTTGAATTATTTGTGGTGCTGTAGGGATTAGAAGACTCTCAGTTTGTATATGAACATCTTTCATTTAATTCACACAGAACTAGTTCTTTTTATCAAACACTTTCAATAGGAGAGCACCATCACAAAGAAGAAAAAGGCTTCCCAGCTTTTATTGTAACTGCAAATTTTGTATCCTGCTGCAGCTCAGGGTGTGTTTTCTTTTGCATCATGGCTTCCTTTGTAAAGTGAAATATTTAGGGTGAAATTCTGACATCTTATTCACATTCTGCAGTAACAACTTCTTCCACTGAAATCAATAAGACTACTCAAAGGATGAAAAGCTACATAATATGTTGGAGGTGGTTAGAACCTGATCCCTCAGAATTTAGCTGCATTTATTTTCCTTTTAAGTGCTCAACCAAGCTGGATGAAAACAGCCATAAACCAGTGCTTCAGCCCATGTGAAAATGCTGGTACCAGGGGAGCAGGAATCAAAACCAAACTACAGTCCCTGTAAAGTGAAGGATGGAGAAATAGAAAGGGAAATAATTACAGTAAAAAAGCCAATTTAGTTATCAAAAATCTGCAATATTCAAATGAAGCAATTGTTTTTTTGAAAAGCAAATTGTGCTGCAGTCAATTGCACAGTGTCATTCAAAATGGAAAAGGATTGTTAGAGTGAGAAGTCTGATAAAGTTATGGTGACCTGCAGCTTTTACTTGATTGTTTATTAATAACAGAAGTATTTTAGAATAGAGATATTAACAGGCACACTTACCTACCTCAGCTGATGAGTTATTATTGTGGTTTTGCCCAAAGCAAATGTGCTGAGGAAAGAGGCTACACACTGAACTCATAGATACTGGCAGTGCTGGTGTCCCTCGAGGATCTTTCTTTAACTTGTACAACTTCCTTCTCTGCTCTTATGCCTGAAGGATTATTTTTCCAACAAATCACAGCACTTCCTCTACAAGGTGTTGTATCCTGAATGCAGTCAGCCTCACAGACCAAACGTCCCAGAGACCAGAAACCCAAGCAGAGCAGCAGATTTCCCACAGGCCACTCTCAGTGTATGAATTCACAGCAGCTGTAAGAATTCTTTGTCCTGCTCTTTTCTCAGATGAACTGGAAGGATGAAAAGAGTGGTTAAGAGACCTTAACAGAGAGGAGGCAGTGAGAGCCCAGCCTGGGGAGCCAGGGATTCTGTTCACCTGAAGATATGCTGAAAGAAATAAGCCATGGCTCCCTTCATTTAAAGTTATTTATTTATCTTATTATTTTAATGGGGACATATCACATTATTAATGTAATGGGAGAGAAAACTTGCAAACTCCAGCAGACCACTGGGTATAGAGTTACATGATGCTGTGCTTGATTTTGCAACATGGATGTGACAGATGGAAGAGCTCATGCAAGCCTGGTGTGTATGCCTTTGGTAGAGAGAACAGGAATGTTTGAAACATTCATAGATTTAGTCATGTCTCCCAACATTAATCTGGGTTTAGGCTGCAGGAGGGGATTGGAGGAGTTCTGGTCCCTTCTGACCAGGCTGATTGCTCTGATAAATTCATACTTCAGACTTAACTGCCTGTTCATCTCAGTGGTCTCAACAGCTATGGTTGATGACTGTGTCTGATAAGCCAGGTTACCATATAAATAAACAACGCTGAGCTGTAAAATTGTATCTGACACCAAGAAAGCTGACAAAATGGGAATGTTTTTTCTTTAGGAATTAGCATAAGAAAGCTGGGGATGTGCATCAAGTTGATGCTCCTGAACTTCCACAAACAGCTTGAGTTGTGGGAGGATCCTGGGGATAGTAATTAAGATCAATGACTTTTCATTTTTATGAATATGGATCCAAATCACATTGGGAAATTTAGCTTGTTGCGTCTCAATGCTCTGGGTTCCTTTACAGAAAGCAGGGAAGGTAAAACTTCACTTTCCCAATTCTTTGTTTCTACATTTCCAGTGAGCATGTCAGTGTGTTTGTTCAGCACCTGCATCAGTTATGACCTGACACGGAGACAGAGTTTAGAAGAATTTGCAGAGAGTCATGACAACAGACTTGCTTTTCAGTTTCTTGGTTATTTATTGGTACAGATTCAATGCAACCAAGGAGTGTTATAGAAGTGGGGCTTCTGCTTTTGATCAGAATCCTGAAACACAGAGTTGTGATAAGAAGTTAATAACAAAGGACAGATTAATTTTACTCTGGAAATGTTTTGATGAGCACTTGTTGAAATTCTGAGCAAGGGTTCAGCCAATACTTTTTTAACCTGGATTAATTCATCCATCCCCTTCTGGAAAATTCAGTCTATTGTATCATTCAGCACAAGGGAACAGAAGTGTTTTCCATGATCTATGTAATAATCAGTGTTTTCACCAGTTTATCTTGCCTTTCACACAGCAGAGATGTGCATTCCCCAGGTGCCAGATGTTTACACCACCGAGTAGGGGAAATGTAGAAGAAAAAGATGTCATTTTGATGACTCTCTTTATAGCATGTTCCTACCAGTGCTCATTCCAGAATCTAGGATGACAGTAGTAAATAATGCTGAGTACTCCTCTAGCACCGAACACATTCAAAATTAAATTTTAGAAGTAGTAGATTGAGAGATCTCTGAAAAAGTGAACGTGTACCAAAGGGAGAAAGTTAAACCTTGACTGTGATAAAACTGTGTCAAGCCAAGAAGTGTTCCCTGGGGAGTGACTTTTTCTCATC
The DNA here is from genome assembly GCF_029582105.1 of Oenanthe melanoleuca. Lineage (NCBI taxonomy): Eukaryota > Metazoa > Chordata > Aves > Passeriformes > Muscicapidae > Oenanthe > Oenanthe melanoleuca. Next base: position 7,248,498 of record NC_079335.1, on the reverse strand, counting down.
TAGAAAAATAATAAAAAATGCTTCTGTGAGTAGGTAAAATGAGATTCTTAAATGGACTCCAGGGAAATTATTGTGGGGGAAAAGGTAATTGTTTAATTTCTCACTACAGATTAACTTAAATTCTAATTTGAGTAAATACTGAAATTCAAGGGAGACCTTGGAAAAATGTAATAGTTATTAAACTTATCTGTGGAAATTAAGATACTTGCTATCCAAGCTGACATTGCAGAGCTGTTGAGGTAGTACAGAGAGGTGGAGGGAGTTTTCTCTTCCTGATATTTCAGAACAGACTGAGATTTCAGACTGGAGGTGTCTTGGTCTGAAGGTCATATCCGTAAGAGCTCTAGCATTGCAGTTTTGAGGAAATACAGATAATATTTGAGCCAAAGTCATTGTATGTCATTTAAAGTAAAAGTTCAAATAAAACCCCATACCATCAATATTTTGATTGTTTGTATTGTGCTACATTAAAGATAATTTACTTGTGTTCCCTAACCTATTCCTCCTGGCATAAGATACTGGATGCCAGAGGCAAAACTTTTCTCCCCAGACCATGCAGAGCAAAACTCTGTTGTATGACCTACCAAAATAGAGAAAAATGAGTTAAACAAGTGGAATTAAACACATGTTAAGTATACATTTTGGAACATAAGGATGAAAAGATAAATATTAAAAGATGTCCCAATAATAGCAATACATAAAATTTCTGATGATTCTCTGAGTATTTTTAGAAAGCAGTGCATTGCTGTGGTATGCAACTGAAATATCACCCAGTGAGACTTCAGCACAATTAAGCAATGATTAATCAATACTTAACTAAAGAAATTAAGCTCAGGAGAAACAATTAATTGAAGTTAAGTGAACTTTGACAGCTCATATTAAACTAAGGCTCTAATTAACAAAAGCATTGTGCATCTTTTAAGTGAAGGGATGTGCAGGCTACAGGTGCCAGGGATGGGGTGAGTGTTACTCTGCAAATTTCTTGATGATGAGGAGTCACTGATGGAGAGCTTCATTTCAAGGCTTTGAAAAGAGAAGGTGATCTTTCTTTGGTTGCCCACAATGCTGTTTGGTGGTTTGACTCTAAGTTCAGCTCAGGTGGTTCTCTGGAGGGACAAATGCAGTCTCCTGCTAGGGTTTGCAGCCCAGCCCCTTGTCCTTCAGCCTCCTGTAATTTAGGACAAGCTGCTGGATGAGGTGTGGGGCACTGCTGTAATGCCTGTGACATTGCCAAACTCCACATGGCCAGGGAGCTTTGTCCCTTTGCATCCCTTGGAGCTCCACAGCCCAATTTCCTGTGGGATTTGTGCCTGTGGAGAGCCCCAGCAGGAGCAGCTGTCCCCAAAGGGCTGCAGGGCTGGACAGGGAGATGGGCAGGAACAGTCTGGGGAACCAGGGACAGCCTGACTGTGACAGAATTTTCTCCTTCTCATGTCTCTCTCCTCTCTGCTCTTTTTATAGTACCCCCAAGTAACTTTCACTTTTAGTGTTGGTGAACACTATCATCTATAGACACAGTTTATCAACCCTTGTGCACGTGGGATTGTCCCAATATCTTTTTTGCAAAAGCTTCTCATGAAACCACAGTCAGGATACCTGATCTAATACTTCTGAAAAGACTGATTTATTACCTGGAGAACAAGCCTGGTGGAGGGAAGGAGCAGAATACAGGGAAGAGCTGTGAGTGACCATTGTCTCTTGGCTCTCAGGAAAGGAAATGGCCCCTGGCTCTGTTTGCAGTAGCCAAGCCATGTCCAACAAGCCAGGCTGATGATGAGTAAGGGTCAGGAATGGGGGCTGGAGCCTGGTCTCAGCCCAGCCCACCCAAGGGAACTGTCCCTCCAGACAGCAGCACCTTTTCCTTGTTTTCAGAGGCACTGGAGAGTGGCTCAAGTCTGAGATGAAGGAGAAAAAAAAATAGAGATATGATTGGCTAGTGGCTTAATTGCTCTGTTAATTGCTTTGCCTCTGGTGCTCCCCTCCCTGCAGAGCAAGTGCCTGAGGGTTATCTCAGCTGTGTGAGTTCCCCTCAGTGATGAGCAATTATCTCCCAGGCAGAGACTACCAAATGTGGCTGTCACCAGATAGCTCCATTTGAAATGATGGATGGGCACAAAAGGAGACAAACTTCATTCCCAGAACTCAAATTAGGAGCTGGCATATCCTTATTTTTGTGGATTTGGCCTGACTTTGTAACAGCACGAATGTCAAGGTGTACCTCACCAAAGGTTCAGGTCCTGAGCTGGAGCCCATCTGAAAAGCCTTGTTGGACATTTACAGGTCTGATTTTCCTTTTGTTGAGGCCTCTACAGGATTGGTGTGGCCATGGAAAAGTTCTGGGTGCTCTTTGTGGAGAGCATTGACCAAACCTGGACTACCCTGATTCAGTGAGCCCCCTGCTCCAGGGGGCTGGGGGAGCATTTGGAGCCAGGTTAGAAAAGGCTGGTGGAGGTAGGGCAGTGTTCTGCTGCTTTAAAGCCACAAAGCAGGAGAGCAAGCTGAGAACTTGCAGTGGTTTTGCTCTTTGAGCAGCTGCACAGCAGTCCCACAGAGCTCCAGGTGTGCCACAGTCCTGATTGTGGAGGGACCTGTGCTGGGGAGGAAGAGATTTACTCTGCAGGAAATCCCAAATCCTAAAGGGACAGAGGAAGAAAGCAACGAAAACCAAAACACAGCCCCAAAATGCCAAGGTGCAGTGGCCTGCCTGTGGCTGTCAGTAAGGCAGGAGCAGGTGGGGGAGCACACCCTGTGCTGTTCCATTAAAGCCTCTCTGAGTGCCTGACCTGCTGCTCCTGTGGGTGAGTGTTCCCAGCAGCTCCATAAATGTGCATTATTGCCATGCTCCTGCCTGCCATATTTCCTCTTCTTTATTCACCAAGTGGTGGGAGCTGTCTCTGGCTCATCAATTAAACCCAAGAGTGACGATTTCCAAAGGTATTGCTGCTTAGTGAAAGAAATTCATCCTTAGGCTAAAGGACAAAGCACAAGGCCTAAGTGTTATTTAAATGGCTCATAAAACATGTGCTGGCTCTTTAGCCAGAATGAAAATCACCCTTAGCTAACATAGGAAATATCCTGCTTTCCTCTGCCTTCCCCAGTCTTTTCATGATGATGAATCTCTTTCCTCTTGTTCCCCATTATTTCTGTAAATGAGAATATGCTGTAACATTGCTGAGGTTGGGCTAATTAAATCAGCTCTTTCTTATCTCATTGATCTGCATTTTAAAGCTGAGCTGATTAAGGATGAGAAACTATATTTGATTAGAAATATGTTTTTGCCAGTTAGTTACATCAAAGGGTAGATTACAAGAGAGCAGAGGAGCTGAACTCACATGGCTATTCTTTCTTCTGGATGTTAAAAGGAAAGAAAAACAACATGAAATGAAAAATAAACCCCAAGACACATTTCTTACCCATATTTTCTCACAGCAGATGATGATACCTTTGTTTTATCTTTTGGAAAAAAAAAAAAAATAGGTGAGACTGTGATACAGAGAAAAGATTTCCATAAGATGTGCAATGCTATGGATGGTGCTTACCCAACATCCAGCAGAAATCTCCTAAAACTGCAATCCCTTCCTGGTTTTATGGTGGCATCAGCAGAGTCATTCAGCACCCAGCACCAAATGCTTACCTGGGCTGGCAGCCAGAGCAAAGGCTCAGAGCAGGGCCCTGCCTGGGCAAACTGCAGAGCTCCTGAGCAGTTCCTGTGGCATTCCCAACCATCCAGTCTGTTAAAGAAAATATTATGCCTGGAGTGACTGCCTCTAACAAAGTCCTTTGTTAAGGTCCTTCATTTAGCAAAAGTTTCTGATGGCTCCAAGGATGCCACATCTGCAGCTCCTCAAGGAAGGAGGAGTTAGGAAAATTGATGGGAGGCAGAAGTTTCACTTTTCATTTTCACTTTTCTTCCTCGAGTTTTCCAAGAAGACTCAGTGCCATGTTTAGTGCCACAAATTTGAAGGTGGCAAAGAAAGCAGCTGTCACGTGGCCTCCTGTATTGGGCCACCCTGCAGCCATCAGAACAGCTCCTGATTTCTGCTCATAGGGTTGGGACTGGCACAGTGACTTTGCTCCTGTGAGCCACTGCTGAACCACACAAGGAAATGCAGCAGAACCCCTTAGAGCTCCCTCCTCCAGAGCACTCTGGGTGGGCTGTGCTGCACTTCTCAGGCTGGATCCTCCTCTCTGTCACCCTGGTGCCTGTTCAGAGTCACCCTCTCTGCTCAGCTGCTGCTCTTCCTCTGTCACCCCAGGCTTCCCCCACGGTCCTGGACATGATCTGGAATGGAAACCAGTGCAAGCATTTTGTTGCATTGCAACAGAACACTGCAAACTGCAGTGTTGTGTTTTGTTGGCCACAGCCATCCTGCTGATGTCCAGTGACTCACATGGTCAGGGGCTGAACCAGCCCCTTTGGGAGAGCCTTTTGTAGGTGGGTGTCAGGACACAACATCCATCACTCAGCAATCAGGAGTAGAGACAGCAGAGAGAATCCCAGAGCTCTGGCATGTTCATTTGGAAAGGCAGCACTGCTGCCATAAAGCATGGGCTAGGAGAAGGGAAACAGGAGTTTTACCCCTGGGGTAATACTGTGCAATATTATGTTTTATTAGTGACATGTGAGAGTTAAGTAGGAAGGAGGAGAAGATGAAAGAAAATTTTAGTTTCCTTTTCTTGAACTAAGAATGCATGAAAAGTAATTAGACACAGACAGCAAGAGTAATTGTTGTTCCTGTATCAGCCCAGTGCACTTTTCTGAATACCATAACCAGCAGAAAGGAGTTCTTCTCTGTAGCTCCATTCCTCTCTTCTGCCTTTTTGCTTGAAATGTTCATTTGTGGGGACTGCATGTAGGAACTCAAGCGAACTTCATGCTTTCTCCTCAAAAGCTGTAACAGATGAGGGTGGCAGGCTACTTGCAGGAAGATATCTATTAAAAAATACATCCCAGACATCAAGGCCTGTATGCACAGAAACAGCTTTAGACCTAGTCCTTAAAATGTGATCAAAAGCCATTGAAAACTAATCTGTACATAAATTTAACCCACCAAACAAAAATAGAAAATGAGAAGAATGGGCAGGTCATCTGGTATGAGGTTTCTGAAATATCTGATCTGTACAGGAACAAAACTAACTGTTACATGGCTTATTTTTAATTTGTGTCACAAGTGAGGTGGTGCAAAACTTGTTTATTTACTATGAAGAAATACAGATATTTATCCTTAAATGAGAATTAAAGAAACTCTCTGCAAGAGATTAATCACAGCATGCCAAGATGAGATTTAATAAGCATGAGATGTGTGTAGGAATTATTTTTCTATTTTTGCAGTGGCTGTATCTGCTTGTATTACTCTTCAGAGAGATAATAGTGGCTCTAGTGGCATTACTATTGAAATCCATGAAATTTCCCTTGAATTAAAAGAATCCTTTAAGGAACAACAAGGATGAGGAAGGTGACTGCAGACTAGTGAGTCTCCTTCCAGAAGACTGTTTGCTATAAATGGCAGCTCAAGTTAGAAGGGATTGAATGTGCTTAGTTGTTCAAAGAGTTGGACTTTGTGCATTTTATTTTAGTTTTATGTGTTAGGCAATAGGATTTAAAAGGAAAATGCTCAGGACTCAGGTTTCAGAATTTACATTTAAATGTGAATTTACTTGCTTCATGTACAGTGACCAAGACTGCATTTCTGGATTGCCATTCGCCACTGGCCATTCATTAATTAAAGTATTTATTAAAATCCCAATTCATCTTTGAATACAAATTCCAATCACCTTGTTATGTGCCAATTCCCCACAACATTTAATAAATAAATAATTATTAATTTTTATTAACCATGTGACAGCAGAATTGATCCTGTTTAAAATCTCTGTAAGTTTCTCTTTCATAGGTGAATATAGCAGCCCAAAACAATGGCCTACATTGAACCTAAATTAAAGGCTTATTTATGATACTCAGTTTTTTATAATTTTCCAAAAAGGAGGTTAACTTCTAGGCCAAAGAAGGCCACCAGTATCTTCTGAGCTAATATCTATTTTAAAAGATCTGTTTCAAGTACATTCATTCTTTGATTCATTAGTTTCCTCTGTGAGGCAATAAGAAGATGCCTGTTTAAGAGAGACTGCAATGACAAAAATAATAATGTCTGAGTGATACTGGGGGTGGTGCCAGTGTGTATTGAGGAGGAATTTGAGTGAAACTGTGTTGTCAAGTTTGCAAGTTTTTTATCACAGTGATTAATGGAAATAGTTGTTCTCCTGAATTCAAGGTTGTTATTCTGTCTAGGTTTACAAAACCTGTTCAACAGGAGCTGTGTACATGTTTAGGTGTAAGTGAGGAGGCCACTGGCTGATTTCTTGTTCTTAAGTGTGATTGAATACTGTGTGGCATTTCTAAGGAACACTTTTTCTATCTCATCTATAAGAAAGCTCAAAAGTATATTCCTTCCATTTATTTGTTCATTTTGGAATAGTATCAATTGCTTTAAAAATCTCAAGCAGATGTATGAGAGGCCAACACTGTCCTCCTGTGTGTAATATGGGATTCCCCCAAGTCTCCTCTCCATCTAGACAACACCCAGAAACAGAATGGGAAACTCTCAACAGATGGAGTCCTTTTCAGCCCAAAAACTGTCTGCAGAGTAGAGCTCAGCAGCAGCAATGTGTTTATTTGAAGGCAGGTCCCTTTCAGAAGCATGGGATGGAGCAGGGAAGAATTTTCTCTCTCAGAGCATCTCCTCAGGTCTTGGTCACAATCAAGAGGGGTGACTGTGCCTTTGACAAGGTCTGTGCTGGGACAAGTATTCCACAGAGAAGCTGACACTTCACACCATGCCTGGCTGCAGGGCAGACACGTCCACGTGCCCACACTTCTGTGCTTGCAGCAAATTTCACCTGGAGGAATGCAATCATTTTCAGGAATAAGATGTCAGCCAAAAGCTTAGAAAAAGGAGGCAACACTTGCTTGGCTCCAAAAGTCTCAATGATCCATGAAAAAGAGAACCAGCTTGGGGAGCTTGTAATCTTTGCCTTGAATAAGGCTCTGGTTAGGAAACCTCATGCTGGGGTGAGCTGACTGAGCTGGTCTGAGGCAGAAAGGAAGAGTGGTACCCCAGAGCCTCCTCTGAGGCTACAGAATGAATGAGCTGTGGTAATAGCAAAGAAATACCTGTCATGCATGTCCCCCTAACCTGAAACCCCTCCTGAGTGTGCATCTCAGGGCCAATATCTGTAAGGAGCAGCTGGTAATGGCAAAGGGTTGTGGGAAACTGGAACTTGCAGTTTGATCCTTTAGCACATCTAATTATTAAATTGATTTCAAAAGAGAAGGAATATTTAATATGTCTAATTGAAGCAGGAGATGGTGCTTTCAGTTTAGCAGAGCTTCCTCAAAGGGCTGCATGAAGTCTAAAATTAATTCTCATCTTTTTAAATTTATGGTCTCCTTATTACCAACCCTACCATAGCTAAAATATCACACATTTTACATTTTCTGGAATAACATGCAGCACAACATTTTGTGGCTGCTTTAACAAGCTTAGAAACTCATACTGCAAAAAAAAAAAAAACTACCCAAAACAAACCTCGTCTGCAGATGGATAAAATAAGCAATAAATCCCAAGTGAAAACATTTAAATGGCAGGCAAAGCCCACTGTAAAAGAAACTTCTATGGGAATAAAAGGAAAGTCTTTGAACTCCTGTGAGTGATAACAGTTTTAAATCTTAATGCCAATCCCCTGCCTAGTAGGGCAACAGCCTTTGCAAGCACAGGTCAGTGTTCCAGCTGCTGACATGGTGTGTCCAGCCAATTCTTGTCCTTTATTTCCCTGGTGCAGTAAAGGTGATGAGGGACAGAAGCTGATTGAAGACTGTTGCACCCAGTTTTTCAAAGACCAAGTTTTATTTAATGTTCAGCTGGAGATCTGTATGTGGATTTAAGTCTGGGCTGATACTTTAATAATTACTCTGCCTGTTAGGTTTCCCCAGAAAGAGGTCAATCCAAGGGTTGTGTTAGACTCTGAAGGCAATTAGAGTAGCTGCAGAGCAGATTTTGTTTATCACTGTAGTTATTACAAGTATTTTTTGGGTTTTTTTCCCAGCCTGTTGGGCTATCTAAAGTGCAACAAGGGATACTACTTAACAACAGTTGGAGGCCTTTGAAGGAGCAAAGACTGATTCGACTTAACTTGTCATTTTCTGATGAATTATTTTGAACAGAAAGTTACTCAGGCATGTGGTTAATGATAGTTTTGAAGGACACAAAGGGAAAATATGGGTAAAGTTAGAAGTTTATTAGGGTTATAGATTAAAAAATAGATTAGAAATCAAATGGAAAGGTAAGTAGAGGGTGCTTTAAAGATAATGCAAATGCTATAAAATGAGGCACAGTTGCTTTGCTTTTTATAAGGCAATGCTATGAAAAATCCTGCTTCAGCTTGTTTAGGAAGTAGTAAAATCAGGTGTGAAATGAGTTTTGTAGTCTATGAAAATCTGAGGTTCCAACAATTGACCTTTGCTAAGACAAAATTAGCAAAGCGTAAAGTTGCAAACAAAAAATACAGAGGAAAAAACACAGGCAAAAATAGAATTTCCATCTGACTTAGGAAGTCATGGTTACAAATACCAGCTTTATTTTTAGGAGAAGGACTGGGGCTCCCCAGATCAGAGCAATTACTTCTACTATATTCTTCAAGGAAACCTGAATGTTTTCATCACAGGCTTTTGTTTTTGGCTAATTGTAATTTTTCAATGAAAAGCAGCTTTGGCTGTTGCCTGTATTGAGTCTGAGGGTGGTGGGGGTGTGAGAGATGGTGACACTCAACCCCACAGTAACAAATGCTGCCAGAGGATTGTACAAATTGACAAACATCTGATCACACAGGGGTGGCAAGTGGGATCAGTTCAAAGCAGGTGGAAATATTACACAGGGACATTGAAATGATCATGGTGTTGTAGAAACAGCAGGGATGAAGTTCAGCCATTCAAAATGCAAACTCACCTGGTTTTGGCCATTCTGGAGTGGTTGGGGATATGGCATAATGGGAGAAAGAGGACACAGACACGGCAGCTGATCAGGAAAATCATGAGTCAAACACAAGCCTGTGTTGTGTCAGGGAAGATATTTTCACTGGGGAGGAGTGAAGAATTTAATAGCCCAGTACTGGACTCCCTGAAAACTCATCTGGAATATTGACTGCCATGCTAGTTAAACTTCTGCAAGAGTAATGCACTCAGACTGGGGGAGATTCAATAAAAAATATTAGTTGTGATAAGAAAAGCCACAAAAAAATCAGACTAAAGGTGTTTGCAGTGCAATAGAGTGTTTCTGACAGTGGCCAAGAGTAAAAGCTTAACAAAGAGTGTAAGGTAGTATAAGCATGAGTAATAGCTCCCCAAAACACTGTCAGTCTTCAGCAAATTTCAATTTAAAAGTTCCTGAGCAAGAGGCATTATCTCTGCTTTTGCTTTTTTCCAATAACTGTTTCCTCTGTTGGATTTCCTCCCATACCTTCTACTCACTGTGCTTTCAGCTTGCTTTCAGCATGTCTGCAGCAGCAGGGATTTCTGCAGACATGAGATGTGGGAGAAACATCAGCTTTTGCTCCTTTGGAAACTGATCCTTTTTAATTCCTCTAATGCCACTAATTCTTATTCTTAAGAAGCCAATGAGCAATCATTTCTTGTTCATTGCTTTCTCCCTAACAGTGATCTGGGAAATGGAAGTGCCTGTTTTACACCAAGACAGCTTGGCTTGTTAATTTTAACACAATTAAGGATGAGGGAACATGACTGTGATCTATAAATGGGCACTAGGCTACACACCAGTGAAGAGCAAGAGCAGTTTCAGCTGAAGAAAAATTTTGTCCAAAGAACAAAAGAATATTGAGAATGAATAAATTTAAGTTGAAAAGTAGAAGAAAGGCTTTAGCCATGAAAAAAACGAGACCCTGGGATAGTCTACCGGTCATGGGTTGGCTTTGACTGAGCTATATTTGTACTAATAAATCTATTAATTTTGAAGAAAACATCTTATCTTTTTCCTAGGAGCCCAGGAGATCAGTTGCATCAGGTGTGCTGAATTTTCACATGGTTTGGTTGGCATCTTTTCAGGATGCCTTTGAGACTTGTCGAATAGTCATGACCCATTTATAGGAGGATGAAGAATGGCCTTCCACTCATGTCTGCAGAGGTACTTGAATGAAGGACCCTGGGCTTTAATCATCCAGACATTCTCCTTCTTGGAGGGGGTGGAGAGAATCCTGAGTGATTTAAAGATAGAGTATACACTTGATTAATGAAAAATGTCATGGCGCAATGGCAGAGGAGACCACCTGATGAGCTGGGAAGGCTTTTCCCACTTTCTGCCCTATTTTTGGGTATGAAAAGTAGTTTTAAGAACCTGCTCAACTCTTGTCACTGCAGGATCATAACACTACACCTCTCTCCATTATCCCCTCCAAAACCTCCTCTGATGGAGTTTTGTTCCAACACTTCCCCCAGAGGACTTTGCTCTCCTGCCTAATAAATTTCACAGTTAGGAAACTTTCTCTGATGCTTTATCACTCACAGCCACATAAGAATGGATAAAGAGCTACCTTCAGACATCAGAGATGAAGAGTACCTACGTGCATGGGAACAGTCCCAAAAGGAGTGAGATGAAGGACTACTGCAAATATCAGCAGTGTGGTTACCTTTGCTCACCTTATATAGCAGGGATCTAGCAGGAAATGCAAAGGTGTGAATTTCAGCACTTGTGAAAATGCCAGATTTACAGCCTTAAATAGCAAATTCTTCTGCCTCTCCACAAAACAAATATAGCAGGATGTCCAGTGTGAGAGTTTTCTCACAAGTAGGCGTCAGCCCAAGGGTGAGAAATGGCAAATAGGCTCCCAAGGTGGGGAAAAAGTGTTTTTTTGTCCTCTGAGTGACAGAAATTGAAGCAGGGTCATCAGTTTATTGCACTGTTGATGTTTGACACGGATCAAATGAAAACACTTGGTTGTTATGAATATGGGTTCATTTTAACATGGCAATGGAAGATTTCTTTTCCAGTGACCAGCCACTGAAATCACCCTATCACCTGCCAGTGGATTTAAAAACAATGTCATGGAAGGTGATTTGGGCTGAGATGTCATCTATAAAATATTTATTATAATGAGATATATGGCTTTCAGTCACTTAGTGCATCCTGCAGGAGCTGCTAGATGGGTTAAAGACCAAATTACTCAATCCTAATGTCATACAAAGCTCTTGCACAGTATTTTTATTGCTAATTACTTGCTGGCATTATATTCACATAAAATAAGACCAATATGGACATGGCTGTTTGGGCAGCCAGGTTGGACCTTTCCTGTGTAGCTCTTTCCCTTGTCAGTGGAGGTGAATCACTAGTTGAAGTAAGATCCAATCTGAAGCTGGAGTGTTTAATTACCCTTGAAAAATGGAAAGGTCAAAATAGGACAGGAACAACAAAGTCAATTGAGCATCTGGACACAATCCAAGCTTCAGTCCTCACTGTCATCTCCTTGTTTCTTCTTTTGGAGGAGTCTACATTTAAGTGTAGTTGTAAGAAGATATTTGCACTGTATTGTGTAGCTCCTTCTCTTTTCTTCCTTTTTCCCCCTCTCCTTTCCTTCTCCTCCTTTTCCTGCTTTCTTCTGCCTTCTCCCCTTCTCTTTCATCCCCTCTTGCGGGGGACTCCTGGATTCTTTGTATTAGGGTGGACCGAGGAACAAGACTCAGACGCTCTGTAAATGCTAAATGCTACAGTTGCAGTTTATTATAAGGGAGTCTGCAAGGAGCTGCCCGGCACAGCCACATGCAGATTAAAGAGATAAAAAGGGGGAGAGAAAGAGAGAAGAAGGAGGGTATAGAGAGAGAGTAAAGAAGGTAAAGAGGGAAAGAGAAGAGGAAAAGAAAAGAGAGCGGAGAGGAAGAAGAGGAGAAGAGTAATGGGATAAAAGGGTATTTGGGTAAAGGGAGAGGGAGAGGAGAGGAGAAGTGGGAGAAGAAGAGCAAGGAGTAAAGATAGGAAGAGAAAGAGAGAAGAGAAGAGGAGAGAAGAGGAGAGGAGTAATGGGTTAAAAGGATATTGGGGTAAAGGGAGAGGGAAAGGAGAGCAGAAGTGGGAGAAGAAGAGCAAGGAGTAAAGATAGGAAGAGAAAGAGAGAAGAGAAGAGAGAGACTTCCCGTTTGTAACACAATAAATCCACTTCCATCATGAATATTCTAATCCCTAAGAACCAATCTAATACAAAATACTAATTCTATAGCATTTACATACAGCCTATAGGAAAGGTTACATTAGCATAGCATGTGACATTCTAAACTCTAAGATCTAATCTTTGGGTGCGGGTCAGTCTTTGGTGTCTTTTGGCCTTGCCCTCTGACCAAAAGCATTGTTTAATTAAGAGTGGATTAGCTTCGGTGAGCCATTCTATTGTGTTTATGGTAATTCAGTAACTAGGGCTTTCCTGTTCTACCTTCCCCAACAATTCCCAGAATCTGAGCATTCATATTTGCAAGATTCCTCAGTTTCATCTTCTCCAACATCTCCCCCGTTTTGCTGTCTTCTTTCTTACATGTGAAAACTCAAAATCCCCTCCCCTCCCCTGGGTGGGGATAAGGATCAGCCCAGTGAGGGGTTCCAGGATGACACACCCCAAGATATCCATGGGCTGCTGAGATGGTCCCTTGCCCCAGCAGCCAGACCCCCAGTGTGTGTGGGGACTCCTGTAGCCCTGCCACACACTCCTCTCACAGATTTTATCTACAGACACACACAAACACGTGGGATCTGAACATCAAAACACTTTGCATGTGTGCAGCTGGTGCATAAATATGCAGACAGAGAGGCACATTGATAGAATCAATTAAAAGCTCTCCCTGCAACACTCAGGTTTTGCTGATCGTTAATCACAGATGTCTGGTATCTTTTTATCTCAAGTCAAAGATTCTCTGTCTCCTTTATAGCAATCAATACACTGGGGTTGTCTCACAAAGTCCTCAGATTTTTATTTCAGTGATCTGACAGGACAATAACCGAAGGATTCTGACCCACGTAAGAGGTTTTGGGTGATGCATGTGAAACACTGCTTGTACTGTATCTATAATTCATCTGCAGCTCAGTCTCTTGGGGGAGCAGGGGGAATCATGGCAGCTGTTTAACAACCCTCAGTTACAGCTGAAAGTAAAGGGAGCCACAATTCAGCTGAAACATTATGTAAAGATTGTGCTCACTGGGCCAGGGAGCCTGAACTAACATGTCTGTTTTTGTGAGAAGTGTTGGGGGATTTTTAATGACTGTAAGATCCTTGATTTTATGGCTCAGTCAGAAATACAATAGCCATAACATATTGTAGTGATAGTATTCTTACAACTACCAAGTTTTAAGGATGTGGGAAAGGAAAAGTTACTGTGGAGAAGTAATAACATTTATTAGACCAACAGAAACACCTGGAAAAAGCAGATGAATTTCCATGCACATAGTCCTTTCTACAATTCTCAAGCAGAGAAATAGATGAGAAACTAGGTAGGGCAAGGTGTAACTGCTCTCAGTTTAACAGCATCACATGAATTGTTTCAGACCAATGTGGCTGATGAAAATGAGGCCAGAGAGGGATGGGTTATTACTGCCCTAATAATCATGTGTGCAGCAGGATGTGGTACATGTGGAAAACGGTAGTGCTGGACCAAATCTAGCATGTCACAGCATCATGGAATGGTTTGGATTGGAAGGGACTTAAAGATTGTGCCAATCCCTCTGACATGGGCACCTTCCTCTGGACCAGGTTGTTTTGACCCCATCCAAGCTGGCCTTGGACCTTCAAGGGAGGGGACAGCCACAGTTTCAATGGGCAGAGTCAATGGGCACAGCTGACGCTGCTCTGACTGCAAGGTAAACTGCTTTAGCACTAACAGTGGTTTAAACTTCTGTGTTTCACCTTTTTGATGATCTGGTTCTGCACACAGCTTGGGGAGTTTAGCTGATGCACGAAAATCCATTGAAAACCTGAAAACCAGATTAAATGCTTCTATTCAAAGAGAGAGAAAATGAAACACTTAAGCTCAGCCCTCTGTAACAGTCAAGAAGATACAGGAAAGAACAGAGAGCAATGCAGAACACATTTCTAAGCAGCTGCAGAAGTACCACAAGCTGACAGATCTCAGATGCTGTATTTTGGTTTTTTTACCCTCAAAGAGGAAGTAGTAAATGTAAAAAAATAGCACATGTGAACTAAATCATTAAATAGCTTTCACAGGGGAAGAGATGACCCTGGCTATGAATCACTATCTTGGAAAAGAGATGTTTGCAGGAGGGAGAAGGTGAATTATGTTGGGTGGGCTGGAGGGGCACTGACCCTGGACACCAGGGCTGTTTGGATGGTCTTACTGAACACTTCTGGTCATGCTGAGCATTTCTCTACTCTGGTTCTTCCTGGTTCACAGCCGTGAGCCCCAGAGCAGAGTCAAGGCACCTCTGCTTCCTGGCACTTGTCTGAGCTCTGCCTTCAGTCCTTTACAAGTTTTCCACCTGCCTTTGCTCAAATCCAGGGAAACCAATGGCTCTCTGCCAACTTTTGTCAACAGCATGTGCAAGGACAATGTTTGCAAGACAAAATACCTGGTGTTAAGATTTCTCTGTAAAGAAGAAGACGTTGCTTTATCAAAAGGTCGGTTCAGCATCTAAGAGGTTAATAAGTATTCGCTGAGACTCATCAATGTCAAGACTAAAACCAAACAGGAAAATGGCAATCTCTTTCTCTTCTGTAAAGGAACTTGTTGAAATAACTGCCTAAGTCTGTCCTCTGTTTACTAAAACGGCTTCGGAAATCTCTAAATCCATTTATCCTGAGGATTATCATCATCTGGTTTCCAGACAACATTCTCATTTCCTCCAGTGAGGTTTTCTGATACCTTAGGCCATTAGCTGTGGTATTGATCTTTCCTTAATACGTGAGAATTCCTACAGCAAAGGCAGCTCTGCATCTAAAAAACCCCAAGCCAAACCTGTTTTTATCTGAATAGCCAGAACAACATTTTGTTTGAGACAAAATTTAACATTCTGTAGCTTTTGTTTATAATAAATGTATCAGGGCAGGCTCTAAAGACATCCTTCACAGAATAGACTAAGCCTGTTATCAGCCACTTGGGGAAATTCTGTTCCAGAAACAAAAGCCTGTGACATGCCAGTCCTTCAGCTCCGAGTCCTATGGCTCAGCCCTGGGGAAAGAGATAACGGGCAGTGCTTGGGAGTGCAGCCTCTGAGATTTCACCTGGCTCTTCCTGCCCCAAAATCCACCCCACTGTGAATCAGTCCATA
The DNA here is from genome assembly GCF_029582105.1 of Oenanthe melanoleuca. Lineage (NCBI taxonomy): Eukaryota > Metazoa > Chordata > Aves > Passeriformes > Muscicapidae > Oenanthe > Oenanthe melanoleuca. The sequence continues at coordinate 7,233,175 of NC_079335.1, read as the reverse complement.
GAAAAGTAGTAACCAAGACCTTTAATAGTCATCCTAAAGCATCTGACAGGGATTGTCAGGATGGTGCCTCTGTAATAGAAGTGAAGGGAACAAACCTTAAGCAAGAGACTGATAAAAGAAACCACCACACTTTTAGTTATTTTTTCCTGCTTTACAGGCCTGTTTCCCCCTTTGTGTCCCACTTACTAGGCAATGTTGGAATCCCACAGTTACTCTTCTATTAAAGGAAAACAATCCAGTAAACTTAGGAAGAGGGAGATGTTTGGCCCATTTGGACAGGTGGGAATTTATTGCTACTTCTAAACTACTGGGAGCTTGTTGAAAAGCTTGTTTCTCAGAAAAAAGTTTTCTTTGTAGCTGTAATCCATGAGACAGAGAATAAAGAGTTAAATGCATTCACCTTAGCTACTGTCTTCTCAATAGCTCAGCCAGAATCTCTGCACAGACAACCCTTGTTCCCCCCACCTCCAGTATCATGACCTTCAGCAAGTCTCTCTCTGTTAAACACACGAGTCACCCAGTCCTAGACAGAGTTCAAGGGAGGAGAGAAGTTCCCCCAAACACTGCAAAAAGAAGATCAACTAAAAATGCCTGTCATGGAATAGGGAAAAGATTGCTAGAATTTGCTTCTTGCCACTTTGGACGTTTTTTCGTGCTTGAAACATAATTTTCAGCAGTTACAGAGAAGTGTGATTTTAAATTTCTTAATCAGAAGAACCCTTCAATGTATGAAAGTCTTCATTAACACCTCAGAGCAGTCATTATGGTCAAAAAATTCAAATTTGGGTGCCTTAAGTAAGAATAAGTGTACACTTTATCAATTTTTCAGTATGTCTGAGCACCTGCAGATAACATTTAAGACGAGTTAATTACAGGATCCTAAATATGGATTAAAGGATTAGTTTGAGACATCAAATTGTGAAAAGTTTAGCTTATGTAACTTACCAGGACCACATGGAAAGTTGCTGGATTTAGATGTAGAATCACAAATCTTCTTAAACATGAGGAAGGATGCAGCAAAGGATCCAGGTTTGTCTTCCTTGTTTGCCACAAACTACTTCTTCCCAAAACCCAATAGGGAATTAAAAACCATAGGACTTAAGTTTTCTTTTTCTGAAGTTTCTCTCTTAATTGTATTAGCAGTTAGGAGTGATCCTGCAGTACAATAAACCAAAACTCCAACCAACCAACAAACAAATCCCCGAACAAAGCAGTAATTTTAGGCTACAGACAGATGCTCAGTGTGCAGCCACTCTGCCAGCTGATGATATTATCATGTTCAGCTGCTATTTTTTAGCTCTGAATTTGTATCCCTTTCCCTTTTCCCTTTCTGCAAGCATTTCAGCTCTTCTGGCAAAATGAGTCCTGTGAACACTCCCTAACTCAAACAGTAAAAATAGGTGATTAGAGTTATTTCAGCTAGTTGTGGTTGAAGAGGATAGATATAACAGTGCTGAAGTGGGGGTGGAGAGCAAGTAATTTTTGGCTACAAACAGTAACAGCTTCAACATAAAGAAGAGAAAATTTGGAAAAGGACACTAGTCTTACAAGCTGAGCATACTGAGTTCAACCTCACAGCCCTCACACTAATTACCCTGAGATAAAACAAGTGGATTTTAGCTTTTCCTTAAATAGTGAAGATAATCTGGTAGTGATTTAACAGTAAATGTCACAGCAAACAGATTCAGAACTAGAACTCAGCCAAAAAAGCAATGTCCTTTCCCATGCAGTGTTTTTAAACAAATACCTGTGCTTTTCTTTATTAGAAGTTTCTTTCTGTCTTGCCTCTTCTTCTCCCAAATCATGCCAGTGAAAACTCTGCATTTTCTTCAGAGGGGCAGCTCAGGGGGAACTGGTTCTGAGCTCACTGTGGGGCTCTGTGATGCACAGAGCCCCGCTGGCAGCAGGGAATGAGGGCTGAGGATTCACACAGATTGAACCTCCCTGCTCCAAGCCAAGTTTGGATACCTGTTGGAAATCAAAGCAGCTCGTACCCCCCCATTATATAAATAACACAATTGTTGGGGGTGAGGGTGGGGCCTGACAAGACATTTTAGGGTTCTTCTGACATTAGGGCAATTGTGGCAAAAATAAAAGGAGAGCAGTGCGACAACCACGACTTAGCAACATAAAATACTTTAATAATAGTGAAAACAAATGTGGGACAAGGCCCAAAATTCCAAATACACTCACCAAGGGGACAAAGTCTTTGTTGGAGTTGGTGGTCAAAAACCAAGATAAAGAGAGGTCCAGGTATAAATATGGGGCAAGAGAGGGGGTGGAGTTGAGGTTAGGTTCCAGGGGGTACAGGGGAAAGTGGTGCAGAGGTGGGGTAAGGAAGGCAGGGTCCAGTGGGGTAGGTTGGGTGGGACACTGCATCAGCTGAGGACCAATGGGGATACAAGGAAGGGAGAACATTCTAGGGACTGGGAGTGGTGACAATCAGCTGGAAAATGTGTATAAGGCATTAACACAGGCAATCCCATAACTCCTTGGAACTTTTTATTTTGGGATTGCCACAACTCTCACCAATGCCTCCCAGGTCTCCTTTAGTAATGGTTGCCTGACCTGGACTATGGGTCAGGCTGGCTGCCACACACAGTGAGGGGCTGGAGTGGCAGATGTGGTCACTAAGGTGTTCCCCATTGTGCTTACCTGCTGCTGGCCTTATGTGATCCATCAAAATGTTACAGCAGAGCCCCACAAAGATCTTATGGCAGCTTGAAACAGATTTTATAAACTAGCACAGTGAAAATCAGAGGACATGGGGCAAAACCATGCTCCTCTTGAAATACATGATTCCATTAAGATAAAGTATTTATAGAAATTAAGTCAGCTAATGAGGATTTAATTTTGGAGAAAACTCATAAAATGCTGGTCATATCAGGGCACATTTTTCTCTCTTTTTGGAAAGAAAATTTCTAAAGGGAAAGTTAATGAACCAAAGAAAAGTGAATTAAAATAATTCATGACACGTAATAAAAGATGTTGAAAACAAAATGTTGATTTTCTGTCTCAACTGGAGTTTGTGGACCACCCCAAATAAAGGTATTTTGAGGGAGAAAGGATTTACTTTCAGTGAGAAATCTACCTTGTACTGTATAAATCTGAAATAAAATTTATTACTGAATTTCCTCACAGAGGAGAAATATTCCCATAACAGGGCCCCCTGTTATGTGGACATGGGTTGCAGTGCTGTGCCAGCTGCAAAGGAAGGTTATTTCTGGTGAAGAAGTTTTGCATTTCCTTTGGTGCTCCTCTGTGATTAGGGACCCTGAGTGATGAGAGGAGGAGAAGCTTCTTAGAAGCTGATGAGGTTATCACTGCCAGTTCACTTCCCCCTTCCTCCCTCCCCAGTCTGCCCTACTTTACCCTCATCCCACTTACCAATAACTAAACTACTTTTCAAACAGCACCAGGACCACAGGGCAGAATTTTAAGGAAAGCAGAGCTGGCAGTGTTTCCATAAAATGTGATGCTGATGGCTGCAGTGATGAGGAGCCTAATGGATGAGCAGCTCAGATGTCTTGCTGTGAAGGGCAAGGGGCTGCCAGAGGCAGGACTTTGTCTGTTGGCATCTTAATTGTCAGATTTCAGAACTGCACATAAAAATGCAAGCCCTGATGCTGCCCCTGGCAGCTTCTTGGAGTTGGTCTGATTCACACCAGCCCAGTGAAGGAAAGCTTTGAAAAGCAGGGAGTGATGGTCTTGTGGAGAATAGAATCAAAATTAGGAACAAGATCTATGAATTAATTGTGAATTTCAACAGCTACAGTGAAAAAGATAAGGCAATAAAAGCAAGTGTCAGCTAAGGAGTTGACTGTGGATCCCATAAGGCATAAGTCCCCTCCATTAAGAGCAAAATAGGGCTGAAGTTTGCATAGACAGTAAGAGAGGTAATGCAGAGAATGGCACTGAGGGCAGTGAATGGAAATTCCCATCTTTTGTTGTGACTTTACATTGCAAACATGTACATCACAAACTTCTCTACACATGGGTTTTCCTGGCTATGAAACAAGCAGCAAATCTGAGCCAAGTGTGGCTGCAGCAGGACCTGAGGCAGGACCTTGCACACATCAGGGAGTGGGGCTGCCCAGGGCTTGGAGTAGCACAGATTGGAAACCCAGCACTGGAAGGCAATGGCAGCTTGTAGGCTGCACCTTGCTTAAGGTCCCCAACTGGAAAAAGTTATTTGACTATTTGTATCTTCCAGGAGTTGGGAATAAAAAAAAAAAAAAATTCTGCAGCTGTACCAGGTGCAAGACTAGGTGGGCTTTTGGAAGCAGAAACTGTCCAGAGCGGTTGTGCATTCTCCATCCCTGGAGGTTTTTAAGGATTGACTCAGTAAAGCCCCAAACAACCTCCCCTGATTCCAGAGCTGACCCTGCTTTGAGGAGGAAGCTGGGTTACAGAACTCCTGAGGTCTTTTCTAGGCTGAGTTATCTTATATTTGCCCCTTTTATTTTCTAGTGCCAATTAAAGAGAAACAGTACCAAAATATGAGCAGGAGAATTCATGCAATTACTTACTGGTCCCTTGGTGTTACTAATGAGTGCAGAAACATAAAAGATCCCACACCCCAGAGGACCTTGGAGATGGATCTAAGGAGAGGATGGCTCCTGCATTCAGGGGTTTAGTCCTCACACAGTGCACCAAAGACTCAAGGCTCTCTGCTGTGCTTTCACACCCACCTCACACACTCCCTTCTGCCATTGTAACTTTTGCTCTGAGATGCAGTGAAATCTTCCCTTCACCTCCCTGTCGATATTTATTGTGCACATATAATTAGAATATTTTAAGATAATGAAATAAAATTCCTGTCTGCATTCATCAAGCCCCATATATCTGCAGCATAAAATCTGAATACAGAACAACTTGAAACTGCCAGAGGAGACGGTGAAATAGGTGAACCTCTGTGTAAGAGATTAACAACTTCTTAGTCATAGCAGCAATTCCAGTGGGGAAAAGGGATTGTGGTGTCCCAGGTGCTTCAGAGAAACCCTTTTCTGGCAATTGCACAGCTTCAGGGTTGGCAAACACCAAAGATTCATCAGCAAACAATCTTTGTTTTCATACTACTACATCAAACATGTGGAAACACACTCGTGGAAAGTGTCATTTTAAGGGGTTGCTTCCTTTTAAAGGAGCAGTTTTATAAGTGAAGATCATTTTAGGTTTAAGGGTTAGAGATAGTCTGCAAGGCTTGAGCTGCAGGAAGTGACTTATTGTTACTGCCTGGAAAATGCAGTTCACCTGAAAATGATTATTTTAGGATTGTTTAAGTATCACTGGCTAATGTGAACAGTCTTGATTAAGGCAGTTTTTAGGAGGTGCATTGCAGGATATAGAGGTTTAAAGAAAAACTGTTTTTCCAGAGCTGTGCACATATTTTGCATGATCAGTCAGACTCTCCTCCTCCCTTCAATATTATTTTGATACTGATGAATTCATTTACATAAATTATGAGATATTGAGTGGGGAGACAGAGTGTGAGAAAGAAAGGAGGGGATGTGTCTCAGGAAATTCCTCTGAGATCACTGGGGGAGGCTACCAGGAGGGAGCTGAAAATTGGGACGATTTAAATTAGTCATTGGCAAGTGAGAAAGTAGAACAATACCCGAGACACATAGTGAAATGTGGAGGGAAAGAAAAAGAAATCTCTGGGCACAAAGATGTTCCTGGGCCTGTGTCAGCAGAGAATTCTCAAGTACATAAGAGCTCAAAGCAAGTAGAAAATTTAAGGACAAATAGAAACAAAAGTGAAAGTTTTATTATTATTATCTTGTAATAGCCAAAACAGGGAAAGGTATCTCACCTACCACAGATGAGAATAAATGGATTCCTGTGGGGATGAAGGGAACCATTTTAAACAATTCAGTTTGACTGCAGATGTCAACATCCCAAGTGAGTTTGTAGTCTTGTGTCTGGAGTTTTACTCGTGCTCTACAGAAGTGGGAGAGAAGCCAAACACATCAGTGTCACATTGAAACCAGGGCCCTGGGGAAGCAATCCCTCCCAGGAAACTCCCACTGGATGCTGAACTGTGAATCATGTGTGATTTATACTTGTGCTTTGATTACAGCTAGTTGGGAATTATATTTTTAGCTTTCCATTCAGAAATTAAAATTCATCAGAAATCCCTTTTTTTTTTTTTTTCCTGCTCCCCTAGAACTTAGATGCTTGAGTAGAGCAGATCCTTAGGTAATATTTCTGAGCAAAACCAGAGAAACATAAAAAGGTGCAGAAAAGTCAAGACAATAATGACACCAGCCAGAAACTAAGTTTAGAGGTAAATCTTAGTCCAGTGCTGTAAGCAAGCAAGAGAAAATCTGAACCATCCAGTTTGGGCTATTGGTTATTCTGGTTAATGCAATATTGTATTGTGTGTCTCTGTGGGCTGAAGACTGATTCTCATCTGGTCATGAAGGACTCTGAAAGACTTGCAGTGTTGTACACCATCACTTATCTAGAGAGCCTCTCCTAATTTCTGGAGATTTCTGGAATCTCTTGATTTGCTTATATCTATTTTTGTTCAGTGTTTGACTTCAAACAATGACACACATCCAAAAAAAAAAAAAAAAAAGCCAAATAAAAAACCAAAACAAACAAACAAACAAATGAACAAACAAACAAACAAACAGCAAACAAGCAAACAAAAAAAACCTTGAAAAAAAAAAAAGGAAGGATTTACGGATTTACTTGGGTAGTCCAAGTCAACACAGACTCAGTAATTCATGGATTTATAGTTTCTTCCTTCAGCAATTCCTTTCCAAACACCCAAGAGGACATGAAAATTACAAAATGCCTACAGTCCCTTTCTTGTATTTAGGATCCCTCTAGCAATGCTCTACATTTGCATTTTTTTATCCCCTTCTGTCTGTTGTCTGATTGTAGTTGTAAAAGAAGACTGAGAGCTTGTGTTTGACTTCTAACTTCACCTCTGCAGTGTGCAATCAGAAGTGTTTTTCAGGCAGAAAGAACACGGGTAAAGTCTCATGTTTGCCTTTTGTTCCACGTGAAATAACAGCACACATCCTGTTGTTCATCAGTCAAGGTTATTCCTCTTGGCTGTCTGCTTGCTTCTCCCCTTACTTGTGCCTTAAACTCTACTTATTCACTGAAGTTTAATGTGTCCCTGGTTTCTTTTCCTGCTTAAGCCAGGGTTGCCAAGGTGGCAATGAGGAGAGCTCGTGGTGGGCATGGTGCTTTCCAGCCACCCTGCCTTCTGACACCCTCTGTCTTACCTGATTTTGGCATAACAGAAATCTCACATCTGTGCACACACCCCCTTAGTTTAGCCCATGAAATATTCAGGGATTATACAAGTATTAAAATTAACATTCTGACAGTGAAAGGTGAGACCAAGACATAAAAGTGGAGTCAGCAACTGTGCTCCTGGCAGTGCCATCCTCCTGAGCCCACACTGGTTTGGCACTGCAGGAGGACACCACGAGAACTTCATTTCAGGGAGGAATATGATTTTGAAGTCCAGGTTTGTTCCAAGTCAGAATGAAACCCAACAAAAATATTGATAAGTTCCATGAGTGAAAAGTTCAGGGAGAAATAAAATACTTTTTTTCAGAACACAACATCTTAGGTTCAGTCAGACTTTCCATTTTTAATGCACTGTATTTTTTTTTTTTTTTTTTTTAGTCAGGACTAAGCACAAAACAGGAAATGAAAATCCCTTGTTTTCAAATGTCAGAAATGGGACAGACTGACACTGCTGTAACACCTCTCCCCTTCTACACCTCCTCATCCCTTCCCAGATCATCCACATGAAATTTTTGGCAAAAATAGATGAGATTTTCCATATGTGAAGTAAGTGACAAAAGCACCCACGCCAGGTTCTGGTGAGATCCACTGTCATCCCAATCTGACGTGACATTGCCAAGCAAGGTGATTGATCTGTAGGGTCTATCTTACAGTGACAACTACAAAGTTGTGAGATCTGGCTACCAACCAGAAAATGTACTGGTAGACTTAAAGCAGTGTGTCAGCAAGTCCTAGAGCTCTGCTTAGACCTGGCAGCCTGTTATCAACTAAATCTTTGTACCATTGCTGCTTTGCTTCACAGGGATAGTGTCAGGGTGTGTCTGTGCTGGAGTCTGATGCTTGAGAAAGTGCATGGGCAGAAGCACCAGAGTAGCAATTGTGCTGATGGAATGAATTGCTGCTCCACAGCCAAGTGTCAGTCGGGAAAACTGCCACAGTTCTGCACTGCAGGTGTCTGAGTTTCAATATCTGAAACTCAAAGCCTTTATTTTCTGTTACTTTATATGTCCACAAGCACTTTTTAATGCAAAGCATTATCAAATACTGCAACAGCTCTCTGTGTGCTTGGTCTTGACACAGGACTGCCATTTTCCATCAGGGTTTGTCAGAAGTGAGCACTCAGGCTGTGGAGGTTGTGGGCATCTGCTGCATCCTGGAAGTGTCAGCCTGTGGTGCAAATGCCCAAGACTGCCACACTTATCCTTGGGTTTTTCTGGATGTAAAGCTGTGCAAATGCAGTTTGGGTGCCCTGCAAACACATATGGAACAAAAGTTGGCCCCTTAGGAAGCATTTGTCATGCTAGGCACACACTGTAGGGGTGTTCTGCACATTCCCTGAGTTTACTCACTGTGTCTGGGTCTACCCAAACAGCAGCATCTTTTCTGACACACTGACCAGCTACAGAGCCTTGCAGATGTCCTTCAGTTAGCTCATGGTCAGCTGGGCTGCTGAGGTGGCTTCCATCAGCCAAGGTGAAGGAAAGACAGAGATGGAATATGAGGAGCAGTGCAGACACACAAGAGTGCAGGAAGGCTGAAGCTTATGACCTATGGTCCAACAAACCAGTGGGTTCCCTTCTATTAAATTCTCCCCCGAGACTTTCAATATTGCATCTTTGCCATTATCTCATATTCCTGTGATTGCTATCCTCTTCTCCCAGATTTCTTCTCCCTCCCATCTTACTGTCCCTTCATGTGTGCCTTTGCTTGTCCCTTCTCACATCACTTGTGCCTGCTGTCTCTTTCTTTCCTGGGCTGGAAACCAGGCAGTGCATCTTATTTCTGCCAGATAACTCCATCCAGAACAGTTTTGGACACTCAATATCCTGGGATGTGTTGCAAGCCCACCTTGAGGGCAGTGTCTCATTGAGCTTTCTTTCAGTAGGAAGTACCTTGCTGGTTAGAAAGTGCTGTTCTGCAGCATTTTATTTGAGCTAGATTGTCTGTGAGGGGCAATCTGTGCCCCTCTCTATTGGGGGAATCATTTTGGGAATGGTCTGTCTCCCTGTGTAAGGCAAGTTCATCTTGCTGTCCCAGACTCCTTGCTGAGGTCAGCAGCTGCCAGTGGGAACAGCTTCTTCATGGACATTTTGGGAGACAGTAGTAAGGTCTGCTCATCTGTCCCACTGGACACTTGTGAAGGTCCTGGGAGATGGACTTGTCTTCCAAAGGAGGAAGTCTCATCTTACACAAAGCTGTTCTCAAAGCCTTTCAGAGCAGGCTTTTCCCATCGAATTCCAACAGGATCCAGGGACAGATCTGCCACTGAACTCTCACTGCCACTTGCTCAGCACTGTACCACCAATCCATGGAGCTTCTCCACACCTGTGTCCATGTGACACTTGCTTTTCTCCCTTGCTTCCACAGCTGTGTGGGTTGATGTATACACTCTTCTTTGAATTATGTGTTTCAAGAGGCATCATTTAACAATTACAAGGACATCTATTTTCCAGGGGAAATAGTAGATCTGCCAAAGTCTTTGCTGTGACCTTTTGGTTTTTGACAAATCTGTCAGTCATCTGTCTAGAGGCTAAATTGTGTCAGCATCTTTTTCATCTTTTGTTCAAAAGTAACTCTTTGAAAGCATTGCTTCATTACCTGTGGACATTTACATCCTCAGTGTCAGATGATGGAATTTGTAGAACTTCCTCTATTACTTTCTTAATAAGAAAAAATAAATAAAATGGAAAATATGAATTTTAAAGCTTTTTGAAGGATATTCATCTCTCCCAAGCAGTTTGGATTGGGTTCTCTGATGCCAGAGGGCCAAGTTCAGTTTCTACATCTACAATCAGAAAAAACAAGGACAAATCTGTTTATCAAAGGGTGGTTGGTGTGAGCTTGAGGAAAAAAAAAAAACCACACAGGAAGGCCGTGGAGCCAAACCACAATAGTTCATGGGACAACTTCACTAGAGATTTTTCTTGTGTTGGAGCACAGGAAAATAAAATTGCGATTCTGGAATTCCTCTGACTTCCAAAAAATCACAGTGAGGTGCCAGGAGAAAAAACTTCAACCCAATTGCAAAAGAGCTCTGTCTCTTTTTTTTTTTTTTTTTTCCTGTGTTTTTCTTCCAAGCAACTGTTACTGTGGTGTACTAACATGATTGCTGAATTCAGTGTGACTCCAGCTCCAACAGCTTCTCCTGTGAGTAAGCATGAGTAGGAGCAATGTTTAATTTCTCTGTGACCATACAACATGTAACAACCTTCTGAGCAGAAGAGTGAGCTGTACTTGGTGTCTGAGTATTTTGGTGCAGGCTGCTGTGCTATGCAGGTAGGTTGATAGTGTGCAACCTTTCTAAGAATTTAGCTGTTGAATTAAAAAACACCCATTTACAAATAGCAGCCAGGCACTCTAATGTCAGACTCTTATAATTTCTAGTACCTGTCATTGCTAATTGAATGGAAAAAGTTACTTTAAGAGTCCTAGCAGCCACTGGAGCCCATCCTTCCCTCTCCATCCATCCATTCCTCTCAGCCCTGCTCCTTCGTTTGCAATGCAAAGAAGAAAGAGTTTGGTGACATGAGAGCAGGTATGGAGGTAGGGTGGGACTGGCAGCTCTCAGCAGTGAAGTACCTCCTTCAGCAGGGAATACAGGAGAGTGGGGACAGCAGGAGAGGGAAAGATGAAGTGATCCTATTTATAAATGTATTCCCCCACTCCCTGTCTGTACTATGCAGATATCTCAGCAGTGCAGATGGATCTGCATACTGATGAAGGCATGGGACATCTCTGAAAAATGCTGGATCTGGCTGAGCTCCCTGCAGGCACAGGGTCTGCCTTCTCTTCTATTAGAGCCCAACACACTTGCATTTTTCAAAGCTTGGACATGCATGCCAGGATTTGATGCTGGTTTGTGACTTTGCTTCTGCCTAAGAGCAAGGCCCAGTTTCCACTTCAGCAATCAGATAAAAGAGTGTAAAGAGATGGAACCTATGAGCAGGAGGTAACTTCAAACCAGCTCATCAGTAGGCAATGTGAACAGGGAAAAATGAATATCACTACAAAAAAGGGTCGTGTAAATCATCAGCCAGGATGCCTGGAGAAAGTCAGATCTGTCAAATATGAGAGATCAGCTTGCTGAGGTGCCTGGAGGGTTGCAGAGAAAAATCTGGACAATTCCTCAAAGCCAAGGCTTTGTGCTACACCAGCACTGAGAGGAACATAATGGGGTTACTGTAGTTTCTTTCACAGTGTCTACAGTCTGACAGTGCCATATGAATATCAGTAAAGTGGCACAATAGCCCATGGAGGTAGGTATGAGAAATCACATTTTCTTTTCATTGCAGACATCACAGAATCCAGACAGTCAAGGATTTTTGGTTCCAGGTACCAAGCAATGCTTTCTCTGGAGCCAGCAGGAGCTGTGGGTGTCCAGCTTCCCCCAGTACCAGGCACTCAGAACTGGCCTGAGATCACACCACAAACCAGAGACAGATCTGCTCAGAGCTCAGGACCTGTGACTCTCAGACCACCTGCTCTTCCTTTTAGATAATCCTATCCTTAGTCTTGTGCCAAAGTATTTGAGAAGGAAAATGACTGGGAAGGGCAAGATCTTTCCCACTTGAAGTTTTGAGAGACTGGCATGATAAATATTAGCATCTGAAAACTCCTCAAAGGTCCCTCTTAAATATGCTGGCACAGATGGAGTGATCTCCTAGAGGCCAGGGCAACTGTGATCCTTGATGAGTTCCTTGGATTTTAAGCTTCCCTTAATTCTTTCTTATCCATGACAAACTCAGCACCCTTTCCAAAATGGGTCTTATGCCAGCTCCTGGTAAACAGATTGTTGTGCTGCAAGAAACATTGTCACAGCTGACTGCAGTAAATCAGACAGAAGCCAAAGACCTGAAGACTCAGAAACCTCTTAGGAGATCTTTCTGGAAAGGAGGAAAGGTTGTACCACAGTAAGCCCAAGCAGGAGCACTGGGTCAGCCAGGCTCTGCAGCTGTCAGGGCAGCAAAGCTGCTTTCAACTCCTCATAAGAGGGAGAACCCTGCCAGGGCAGGGGAGCACCATCAACCCAGGGTCCCTCCTTTCTATCCCTGCTGCTGGTTGTTCCAAGCCACCCTTTCAGAGCAGACACATGGCTAACACAGCAGCATTCCTGCCTTGAGCAGTGCCCAGCCACCACAGGAGCAAATCTACCTTTGTTTGTAGAGCCACTTGAAATGACATCCAGGGAAATCTTGAGAAAGGTTTTGATCTTGGCATGGACCAGACATTGCTGCCAGTACAGACTGTTCAGCCCTATCAGCATGATAGATGCTCCTGCAAAGAACACAGTTTTAGCTGCTTTAGTACATATCTGCCATCACCATCTGCTATTTGTTGGCATGAATGTGTACTATAAGGAAAGTAGGTTCAAGGGTAAAAAAAATACTTCACCAACCTTTTAGAGTTTTAAGTTCATTCAGAGGTTTCGATTTTGTTTTGTTTAGAATATTGGATAGGCTCACACAAAGCACAGTATGTCTTCTGTTCTTGAGTTCTTATGATCTCTTCTTTCCTTTTTTTGTTGAGCATTATTATTGCTAGAGATGTTCAGACAAGGGCTGTATTCTTACAGCAAGCACCAGGAACTCAGTTAACTTGGTAGGATAGTCCTTGCAAGGTGTAGGAGACCTTCTGAAGATGAGCACGAGATTTTTCAGATGATGTGCTTGAAAGAGTCTCACTGTATTCTTGACCAGAACTTTAGTCTTTTTTCTTCTCTCACTGGGTTTTTCTGTCCCAGTTAACCTGAGGCAGCTAAAGAGGGCCCTGAACAGAAAACCATCCACACCATCAAATAGACTCATCCCTCCTTGAAAGTAATAACACAGAAATTTTGTGTGCAGTATTAGCAAGCAGTATTTGTAGAGTGCTTTGAAGTTAGAAAGCACTATATAAATGCTAAGCATTATTAACTACATGAATCAGTCTTCTTCAGAGAAATATAACACTGCTAAAGATGGGAGAGACGTCTCTTCTTTTCTTAATGATAACCAACTCCCAAAGTTATTCATAAAATTACTTTTAAAAATAGATCAAATGATTTTCCTCTCCCGTGATAATCCCTCTGATTGCCCCCATGTTTCAGTTCACTGTATCATCTCAGAGATCAAAGGATGTTTCTGAGGCTGGCAAACCAATCCCACAAAGAAGAAAACATTCTGCTGTAGATAAACAAAATACAATTTCCAGATAACATCATGGTGCTGATCAAAATAGCTGCTTTTCCAATTAGATTTCAAAGAATTCTTAATGGTTATTGATTTAATCTGGAGATGTGCAGATTTTTCCACTTAGGAACCTGTTTCACAGGGAGCTTATTACCCTGGGGATTTCAGTTACAGACAGGTTTTAGTAAGCAGCAACAGCCTGGCTGTCAGGCAGGTGACAATAAAAAGGGAATCTGTCCAGATCCAGGAGACAGTGCTATTTGTGCTTCTGTTTCCTGCAGTAATTTAGAGCACATAGCCTTATCCATTCTGAAATGGCAGCAGACCTCACATCTGCATAAAGGCACTTGCCTTTAAGCTGCAATAAGCAGAGCTCTTAAATAAGAACCACCTTATCTGTCTACCTAGTCATCACCTCAGTGTTTCCTCTTGCTTTTATACTTATTAATTCAAACCATGGGGGTCTGTTCTGAAACTTCTCATTTCTATTCCCATGTTCCCATGTCAGATGCTCTTTTTCAGGATATACATATATATATATATATATATATATATATATATATGCATTTTACTGTGCAGAAAAATAAATAAATAAGTAAATAAATGATTCTCTAATGTCTGCTGGGCTGCCATTTTAAAGCCAGGCAAAACAGCAGGGTGTGGGAAGAAGGGAGGTAAATTGGAACTGCAGTTCCAAAGACAGGTGACATTTTGGATCAGAACAACAGGAGATGGCTTCCTGTCAAGCACCAATAAGAGGAGGAAGAATGAAAAATAGCCTCCCAAATAAAATTGTTCTGTCCCAGGCAAATGATAGTGGAAGGATTTAGTAAAGTGACAGTGGGAGACTTAATGCTGTCAGGTAGGTGTGACAGTGTCAGGAAGAGTGACTCAGGAAAGGTGAGTCAGAGCCAGCTGCCATCAGGAAAATAAGTGCCCAAGCCATGAGCAGGATCTGTCACTTGGTGCCTTCTTGCCAGGCTGTGCCACAGTTTGGCCTCAAAGCCCAGCTCCCTGGGCTCACCACACCTGCATGGACCACGGTGGGATGTGCTGCCAGGTGGGGGACTCTGCTGTCTAGAGGAACAGAGATTGTCATTGGATGCTGCTGGGAACCAGGGAAAAAGCAACCTTGAAGCCTTGGGTTTCTTAGACTGCTCAAGGAGAAGAAATTGTAACAATGATTAAACACCTGCTGGATATGTGAGAGATGTGATGTTTTGCAGAAAGCATGTTTTCAAAGAGGTGCTGCTTTCTTGGACCAATGAGTCTTTTCTATTCTGTTTTGCACATACTGCCCTATATAACTGCAGTGTTTCTTTAAATAAAGCTCTCCTTTGCTTCTCCATTACATGAGGAACTATGTTGCATTATCCTTTCTGCAGCTCCTATAGCCAAAATGCAACCAGAGATGGCTTGGGTGGGAATCACCAGTAGACCAGGATAAAAGGCTAAGACTGATGCCATCAGGTGAAAAGATGAAGAAGGGCTTTCAGAAGCCTGGAAAGCAATTAATGTTGTGGAGAGTGATGAGAAATACACCTTCCTGTTGTTTTAAACTGTACTGGGCTCAGCATGCCAGGGTGCTCTCTGGCACCATTGAGGGCGTGGAGCTGATCAGTTCATACTAAACAAAAAGGCTGAAAGGGATAAAAATCTCCTCCATCAGGGCAAAAGCCAGCATTTAACTTTATGAGTTATTTCCTGTGATGCTGCATCTTTAGGACACACACAGGAAAATGTGCCTAGATATGTATACAAGCCATCTCTACTCTAAAATATCTTGAAAGGTGAATTTTATGTATGAACTGATATGAAAATCTTGGAGGAAGGGAGAGTCCAATTTTTTTAAGAGCCTGAAGGCACCAAAAACCCCCAGGAGGTCCTGTCCATTTTGGAATTCAATTTCCCAGAGGCTCTGAGAAGCACCAGAATGTTTGGAAGGCTGTGAGCAGGATCTATCTGTTCCAGATGCTGAACATTCAGGTGGATTTTGGTCACAAAAAAAGAGGTGTTTATAAAATAATTCCCAGCTGTGCTTTCATTTAACCCCAACAAGCTTTTTCTCAAATAAAAAAAAAACCAAAAAAGGCTTCTAAAAAGTCTTGGTAAACATCAGCTATTTGATGATGTAGAAAATAACTGACTTTGTAGGCAGCCAAGCCAAAACCCCATCTGTTAATGTCAGTGTTACATTTAGGTAAAATTTAGCCTAATCTCAGAACAATACTTTTCTTCTCCACTGTCCTACATGGTAATCATGTTTTATTGATAAAAGACTTTGTAAAGGACTTTTCCATGAAATGATAACATTAGGGGGCAGTCCTCAGCTAGCAGCCAGTCCTATGAGTTCATTGAACAGCTGTGTTTATATGGGGTTGTTTGCAAAATTTATGTTTGAGTTTGTTTTAACCTTACTTTATTGCTACTGGAGAAACAATAGATCTTTTCCATTACAAGTCATCGAGTGCCACATTAAAATACAGCAGGGGGGTGAAACTTTCCATGCCTCTTCTCCCCATAAATCTCTGGTTATATATATATGTATATTCTTCTTATAAACAGAAAAGCCCTGCACGGTCTGAGACGCTGCCTCCTCAATGAGCTGACAGAATGGTATTGCATCCATCCAGGTTCTTATTTTGCTTTTCCCCTGGGACTGCATGCCTGAACTTTCCACAGCAGGTGTGATGTCCTGTTTCTCAGTTTCCTGGGCAGGTCAGGCACATCATGACCCATTCTTAGCAGGCAAACAAAATCCATACAACTGTCTGTAGGGTGGGCCCCTTTGACCTCCCCTGTATCCCTTCAGTGGGTAGCAGACCAAAGACATTGTTTCAAGCACCTTCTTCCTCATCTGGCTTTTGTCTCACACCATTTCACTGTTTGTTTATGAATTCTTATTCCTGCCTTCCTGCAGGGAAACATCACCTCCTCCTCTATTTTTTGTTTATCTGCCCTGAGTCCACTGCAGAAACCAGATCTGCAGTTTAGGAGAGCCTTTTGTGAGTTTTCCCAGTCTGTTTTGGAAGCTTAACACTTTTACTTCTGAGACAGATCTGCACTCCAGCTTTATCAAACTCTCCCAGTTATCCAAGCCTTTCCTTCCTTGGTTGTCTTCTTGCCAGAGATATTTGTTGCAGCACCCAGGTTGGTGGGTATGGCACTGAGGGAGTGGTGCCCTGTCCTCCATGTGAACTCAGTGCTCTGACTGAGCTCCCCTGGACCCCAGCAGCTGTGCCTCCCCATCCCCAGCATTACCCTCTGGAATGCCTGCTTCCTGCTGTGGTGCTCCATGTGCATCCCACGCTGAGCATCAGGATCCCAGCACAATTCAGATGCCCTGGACTGCTGTCAGCTGCTTCACTGCTACTACACATCATCTCCTGGATCAATGCCCTCCTAAGAAACACAGCCACTTTTGGCATCCTCTCCTGCAGGCTGAATGCCAGTGTACAGCACTTTCAGTCCTGCCACTGTGTCATCCTTGCTTCTCCCTGGCCCTGTCCTGCATCTCATCTTCATGGAACTCCATGTGCCTTTTCTTTGGATCCTGCTGGTTTCCCTTCTGGATACTGCCATCCCAAACTGAGATTCCTTA
Organism: Oenanthe melanoleuca; assembly: GCF_029582105.1. Lineage (NCBI taxonomy): Eukaryota > Metazoa > Chordata > Aves > Passeriformes > Muscicapidae > Oenanthe > Oenanthe melanoleuca. Next base: position 7,216,132 of record NC_079335.1, on the reverse strand, counting down.
GTTCTACTTGCTTCTGTGATATTCCTTGAGACAGCTCACAAAATATTGTGGATGAAATAAGCGAGAAAAAGCCACCAGAAATGGATTGTTTTCCCTTGCCTGGTGGTAAGACAATATGTTGTATCCATGATCCCATTTGTGTCTGTTTGCATTTGCTAGTCCATTTAGTCCACACATGGGCAGAAATTTTCATTTACAAATAGAGAAACACAGGCCAAAAATCTGACTTGATTTGCCAAAGGTCCAAAGCAGGTGTGGAAATAGGAGCAATTCTCCAAATACCCTGTCCAGTTCATCTGCCCTCTGTCTTGGAGCTGGCCACTTTAATAAGTAGCTGTGCAGATTTGCAGCCACTGATGCCAGCTATTTCCACACACAGAGTGCAATTAGCCTGCATCTGCCACAAGAGGTCAGTGAGTCATGAGCCAGAGATGGATGTTAAATAACAGTTCTGAATAAAGCTGCTGACCCCAAACCAGCTGTGGTTATGCTGAAGTTGTCTCAAGCCTCTGGAAGTGAAAGTAGCAGCAATGGGCTGAGGAAAAGCCATCCTGTCCCTCCTCAGCATTGCTTCCTGCAGCTATTTAGTGCCATGGGAAGGACACCAGGCATGATGGACTGAAGCTGGAAGCCTTTACAGCAAATTCTGTCTCCCAAATGCTTCTTCAGCTCGTTGCATCTCTGTGACCACGGCAGGTACATCCATCTAGCTGACAGACTAAGGTCCTATAGCTCAGTTTTATATAGATGAACTGTAATTTTGGTAATAGGATGTTTAAATAATATTGAGTCACTTTTACATTTCACCTCCCTTTCCCTTGAATGAAAGAGCCTGTCTCCTTTTGACAGGTGGACATTTTTTTTTTCTCTTCCTTTTCCTCACAAAGACTTTGCCTGAAGGGCATCAGGAGTCATAATAGTGGTTGATGCTTTCATGAGACCCTTACAGATTATGGCTAAATGGAATGGTTCTGTAATGTGATTGCCTCCCCACTCTTACTCCTGCTGTGCCATGTAATGGCATGGCAGAGCTCTCTGCTGGGATTAAAGCCAGTCAGACTGAAAATTGACTTGCCTTGGGGGCCATCAAGCAAATTTAAATGGCTACTTCAAGATTCTGCCTGCCAGTGAGCCATTTCTCCAGTGGATTAACTAAATGAACAAAATGTGGAGACAGTAGGGCAGTAGAAACTGTGCCATTAGGCCCACATGCTCTGTCTCTCCTTCTTTCTGATTTTACTCCAAACACTAATTCCAGTCCCTTGTAATTTGTCTCTGTGTTCCACCTCATCCACAAAATGGGAAGGGAGCTCAAAACAGAAAGAAAAGCTGTGACCTTCCCTTGCCTGGGCTTCAGGTAGGATGAGGACAGGGAGGAGGGGAAGAGGACTTGCTCTTCTCTTTCATGCATTTTTCCTGAGGATAGAGGCCCTTTTTGAGAGAATTCAGAATATATAAACTTGTTTTCTGCTTGGAGTAACCCTCGAGGGTAATTCCTTCCGCAAGGCTAAAGCAGAGTAGTAGACAGCATGTCCTGCACTGCTCTGGTGATCAGGCTCCTCTCTTCTGCCACAGCCACATCAGGTCCCTCCCTCCTGTCCTTGCACTGTGCTGGGATGGGGCTGTGCTCCCTTTGCTCCATAACCTCCTACTTGTCATGGGGAGGTCTCACTGTATGCTGACAGTCTGGGTAGGAACAGATAGTCTGGCTTTACAAACATCCATTTGAGGTGAAGGCTCATTGTAGCAGATTCTCACCAGTCATCCTGTACTGGGAAAAATATTGGTGCCAGAGGAGGATTCAAATCTATTCCCCTGTCATACAGCACCCTTCAATAGCTCCAGATCTGCTTAAATTCTTTGGCTTTTCAGATTATGTGAATGAGATTTAAGCATGTTTAGCTACTCCCATGAACAGAAATGTTTTCCCATCTCAGCCCCCAAGAATGCTGAGTTAGGTATAGTCTGTTCTTAACCTCTTTAGAGAAAGGCACTCATGGACTGTGACTTTGAATACCAGAGTGACACCACCACTTTCCTGTGTCTTTTCTTCAGCTGTTTTCTCTAATATTCTGTCTAAAATTTTCCCTGATGCAGCTGAAGTTTAATTACTTCTTTCTCTATCATTGCTGACTAATGATAATAATTGCTTCCTGTTCTCTGGTGCAACATTCTTTTCTCTGTCTGCGGATAGTTATTGTGCCTCCCCTTGGTATTATTTCCTCTACTTTGAAATTGCCCACAAGCACAGTCCCATTTCTTGTCCAGCTGCTAAATAAACCCCAGAAATGCAGCAGTGAGAGTGGAGCCTGGGTGGAGCAGGGGCCAGGCAGGTGGGATGACCCAGGGAACTGGCACTGGCAGAGAGCTTTGCTCTGCAGTAGGTCGCCTTGACAGCTTTTTGACAGCTTACACAAAAGGAACTGGTGTAGACTAATGGTCTAAATTCTACATTATGGGTGCTGGAAGTTATTGCAGGTGGTTTTATAACAGAATTTCAGGCCTAAGCAGCCATGGAGATTGACACACCATTTTGCCTTTAGAAAGACTCTTTCCAGAGAAGGAAGGAAGGGCCCCCTGGTTCCATTTTCAGAGGTGAAAAACCAAGATATGCAGTTAACTGAGGTCATGGAGTCAGAAGGACGAAATACACCTGATTCCCAAGTCACAGGCAGCATCCCTAAATCATGTTGTTTAAGTATTCTCAATTTCCTTTAACATAATAAAACTCTAATTATCTTCAGAAGTACAGGATGGAGACTCCAGGGCTTAGAGGAGACTGTTCACATGATTAAAGCTTCAGATGTGGTGTAAAGTATTTTACTGGTTTCAGGATTTTCTTTTTTTTCAGGTAAATCTGCAGTCAAAACCAGCTTCCACAGAGAAACTCAGCCAATGTGCTACACTTCTGCTACTGAAAAAACTATACACTCTATTTTCCCCATTTCATTATTGTGAAACAACTTTTTTCTCGAGTTAAAAGGGTTTTTTCCTGCTTCAGGGAAAAAAATAAAAGAATTACATCTCCATGGGAAGAAAGAGACAAGATTTGTTATCTGCTAGTAGAGTTCATGGGACTTCTTGAAAATATTCGAAAATAGGTCTTCATTTAGCTGGCAAGGCTGACTATAAATAGAACTCCTCAAAGATTCTTTCAAACATAATGTCTTGTTTTCTCTTAGGAGGAGCACCTGACATTTAAATGCCTCTCAAACAGAGTTCTCCATTCTGGTGACTTCTACAGAAATAGCTTCCAGACCCTATCTCCAGATAACAAAGACCTTTGGAGAAGTGTGAAGACTGGCATCTTTTGGGAAAGGCAGAGGTTACCTCACAGCTCAAAGCAGAGGCAGCATGGATCACTGAGTAAGGCAATGAAATGAGACTGCAGAGCTTCTGCAGGATGACTTGCTGTGCTCACCTTTCTCCTGTTGTGTACTTAGATTAAAATTGCATAGAGACATAGACTTTTCCTTAGTAAGCATTTCTATATCACCTAATACAACACTGTTCCCCATCTCAACAGACACTTCTGCATGCACTAAAAACAAAATACAATAAAACAAATAAATAAAGGAGCGTAAGCCATGGCTCTCCTAACTACTTTTTTAAAAACAATTTTTCTGCCACTGTCAGCTTTTTGTACCATGTACCTCATCTGCAGGTAAATATCATATAAAGAAAGACCTCCAAAACAGCTGAGATACAAAATTGAGATGAAACAGGCAGAATAGGAAAAAAGGAAACAGATACAAACATGGTTGTTATACTGGTTCTGGCTGGGATGGCAGCCTGAGTTTTGATTTGTGACCAAAACAGTGTTGGTCACAGGGATCTAAACACAGGGATGTTTTCATTACTGCTCAGCAGAGCTCACAAAGAGCCAAGGCCTTTTCTGCTCCTTATCCCATCCCACCAATGAGGAGGCTGGGGAGGAATAAGGAGTAAGGAAGGGACACAGCCAGGACAGCTGACTCTGGCTGATACAAGGAATATTCCAGACCATATGGCCCATGATCATCAAGAAAGCTGAGGGAAATAAGAAGGGAGATGGGAACATTCATGGTTATGACATTTGTCTTCTCAAGTATCCATTGCAAGTGATGAAACTCTGCTTTCTAGTAAGTGGTTGGACATCTGCCACTCCATGGAAGTAATGAATGCTTTGCTTGTTTTGCTTTTCCTGAACACAGCTCTGTTTCACTTATCAAACTGTCCTTAAGTTTTCAGCTTTTGTATTTCGGACTCTCTCCCTTGTGTCCTGCTGGAGGGCAAGGAAACAAGTGAGTGACTGGATTTCTGTCTAGGTTCAACTCACCACAGTAACAAACATCAGACCTCCAACCACTTAACAACTGTCAAATGTTTTAAAGACCTCATGGCAAATTATTTCCACCATCATTCAATGACCAGCTCAAGATGATGCAGCTCCTGGATTTTTGCAAGGCTAAAAGCAGAAGACAGCAAGAATAGCAGGGCTAACCTTGTGCTTTTATACACCAAACATGAAGGGCAATCAATTGGTGAACCAGAGTGCAGTTTTGTCTGCATAGGGTGGGGTAGGGGAAAGAAACACCAAAAAAAAAAAAAAAAAAAAAAAAAAAATCAGTTTCTGCTCAATGCACAAATCCAAGTTGTTCCATCACCTACCAGCAGGTGGTTGAGCAAATGAATGGGATGAGACAGCAGTAGCTTTCTCAGGCTAAAATTATGAAGTCAATGCCTTTGGGGAGGGAAAGTCTCTCTAGCAGCTGTCCTTGTCTGCATTGTGGATACATGAAAAAAAGCCCAAAAAATTCTCTGCCACCAAATACAAGGTGGAGTTATATTTGTTGTTTGGAGTTTTGTTTAGTTATTTTTTGGATTTTTTTTTTTAATGTATACAATGGCAGTGCATTTCAGCCAAGGTTAACTGACCATCATCTCTTTTATTATACAAAAATGACATGTATTTTGATTTTTTTTCTGATTTTGTCCTTTATCTCTGCTTTGGAAGCTTATCTCCCCTGCTTCTCTAAAGACAAACCAAAGGATCAACAACCTTAGAGGAGTGCAGACACTGACCTTGGAAATACTGAGATGGCTTGGCTAAGCACATAGATGCAATGAGGCAGCACTAATTCTTGTCCAGGTGTCTGGGAGACAAAATACAATATAATTCAATAAAAGGAAGCCATGGGAGGTGTGGTGGTGGGAGAAAGGAGAGCATTTTCACAGCACTCAGTGTTTAGCTGAGTGATGATGGGGACACCACCACTTCCACAGCACTCTGCTCTCCTTCTGTGTGTCTGTGCTGTCCTGTGTGTCTGCTCTGTCACCTGGCTCTGCTCCATGAGAGGTGCTCAAGGGCAGTTTTGCTTCCATAGGTTTGGTGCTCATAATAATTTTGGATGTAAGGGGTAATTTAACAAGAAAAACCATGTAGACAAATGTCCTCCCAGGGAATTAGACCCACTGCTTTAAGTAACCTTTCAATAAGCATTGTGCCTCTCGTTTCAGGCTGTATCACGTTATGCTGCTGTTGTTAGATCAATACAACACAGATGCTTGGACCACATGAGATTGTACCCATGTACAGCTTTTTTAAAATTATGTTGGTATGAACCCCAGTGTAGGTGTTTATTCTGATTTAATAATGTCTTATTTCAATATAGTTTGAATCTGTTCAATGCTGATTTAACCTAAACCAAAATAAACCCTTTCCTAAGCCACAAAAACTGCTCATTTTTTTATGATTAACTTCACTAAAGAGACCTTGTGTTGAATCAAAAATTATTAAGGAGGTTTGTAAAAAAACTCTTTACAACCAAGCAGTCAATGGAAAGCATGTTGAAGTGTAACCAGGGCTGTGCTGAAAGCATTTCAGTAAATTTATATTTAACATGTTTCTGAAATCTAAGACAGATCCAAAACTAGCTGTTAAAATTTGTCTTTCACATGCTTCCTTCTACCCTATTGCTGTCTTCATGTGCACAAACCCAGTGTTTATGCTTGACTCTATAGGAGATGCCTTTTCCCTGTGCCTGCTTAGGTTCCAGCAAAGGAACAGATGCAATCTCATCTGTTACTGAAATTACAGTAGAAAGGCTCGTTACTCCAATTGCTCCTTCATCCATCCTCCTCCCTTTCTTTCCTTCTGGGCTTGATTGATATTCAGAGGGCAAAATAACCCTGGAATTTTTTAGGAGTGAATTTGCAAGCAATGCTGTAGCAGAAGTTCATCTATCATTTGGTATAATAGTGTATTCTGATTTTTAAAAATTACAGGTTTATGTCAGCATTGCAGGGAACACAAAAGTTTTGATCACATGCATCTACAAAAATGAAACTCAGATTAATCTTCCATTGTTTGGAGATACTGAGGTAAATCAAAATGAAAATCTTTACCTTATATAGTTTATGTTTACACAACAATCTTGGGTTACATCCTTCACTCCTGTGGCACTTGATGGACAGTTCTGGGTAGTTTCCCAAACTAAACTGAGAAAAGCGATGCCAAAAAATGGCACTTCACAGTCTACAGCTGGCAGGGAGGAGTTTGTGCATCATGTCTGCATGTTATTTACAAGAGGCTGGCATGGAGCCCATCAGCCTGTGACTGCACTGGGTGGAAGTGGGGTGTTCAGCCATCCTTGTGTGGGGAAGGAGGCTGTTCTGATCCAGAGTAAGAGGCACTGGAGAGGTCAAACACTGGGCAAACTTGTTCACAAGGACGACCCCTGGGCTTCCAGTCCCCTTTATTTCCTTTAATGACAGATACAGAGTATGGAGAGCTCTGTGTGTCTGTGCCTTAGGCAAGGATCCATGCATTCCCCAGCTTGGCCTTTAGTTTGATGAGCATCTGTCCTAAAACACTGGCCATGACACAGGATATGTAGAGAGTCACTGACACATCAGTCATAACACTCTGAGTGTGTGAGTCCTCATTTTTTGGTGATGTTGTGTTCAGAGACAGATTCTTTCTTGGAGGTCTTTCTGGCAGATGTTTTCCTGACTTTAGATCATGAGTGAGTATAAGCTGCAAGACAAAAAGGCCAAGTTGGTAGGGATGCCACTGGAGCAGAATGAGCAAAGTGAAGCTTGCTGATGCTGAGTCAAAGAGGTGGAACACCTGGGGTGTTTGCAATTGAGCTGAAAAAGTGTTGCAATTAGTACCTATTAAAAGAAGATGTTTCTAATTCATTACATACAATTAACATAGTTGTGGGTGCTGGATCCCTCCACCACTGTCTGTGTGCAATACATCCTCTCTTTAGAGGAACTTGAATTACTTCCCGAATGGCTTGTCCAATTTCAGGTGAAAATTGTGTTTCAGACAACAGCACAGCAGTGTCTCTGGGATGAGAGTTGTTCTCTTATATTTGGAAAATTAATGGCTTGTTTTGTTCAAAAACTCTGTCTTCTCCCTGCAATGATAATTTATTTTGAATTATATTTAATGGTAAAAAGCTGCAGCAGCTGAAGCCAGGATCAAGGTGAACTATCTTCCCATTTAGAAAATGGAACAGCTGTCTTTCAATTGAGATTCAAAATGAGAGGCCCTGGCCAGATGTGTTTGTTTGAAACTGGCTTGCAGAGCTACCTAGAAAACAATGGTCCATTTCTTGCCTTTGGCCTGAAATTCCTGTTGCAGTTACAAACAGGGAAAGCTCTTTTCTTCTTTTCCAGAGCTTTTGTGTACTGCTTGCAGCCTTGTTAAAACAGCTGCTGTCTGCTGCAAAGACAGCTGCATTTTGATGGTGGATGGAGATGAACCCAAGATGAGAACACACAGAAGGACTGTGTGGTCAGGAAGGGAACCAGTGTTGTTGTTTTACCATATGTCAGAAATGTTAGACGTTAAACCAGCAAAGCAGTACCAAAATCTTCCAGCTGGAAAAATAGGCAGACATGGGAATTGTTTAAGGAACAAGACAAGTCTCCAGGAGAGGAGACTTTTTTCTAATTACAGAAAAAAACTAGGTTTTCTAGCTTTGCAGATCTCATACATGATGTTACCCTGATCCTTTGGAAAGCTGAGGAAGGCAGAAATTGTTATATGGACTTCTGAAGCATCCCATCTTCAAAATGCTTATCAAAATCAGATTTGCAAAACTCCTCCTTTCTAGCTATTTTAAAAAGTGGGTAGACTTCCAGGGAAATTGGAACGCTCCATGAGCTGAACACTACTGAACATGTATATGAAGAACCTTTGCAAACTGCAAAATATAAATGATGTCTTTTTAAAGTACTGTGTTACTGGGGGAGACAAAGAACTTGGCAAATAAAAAGCTCAAAGCATTTTGATTCTCCTTGTGCACAAGGCTATCCATTCTTCCCTGAGGAAAGGGAGAGAGGGACTAAATGTGAACTCAACCATCTCTGAGCTACTTGAGATAATCGTGGTACAACTGGTTTGATTTTGAAATGGAATTAGAGTGTTCTTTTTTTGCTCTTCTAATTAATCAGGGTTGAATGTCTGTATTTGCAGCTCCTTCAATTAGTTGTCTGCAGATCGAACCCCACACAATCTATTACATACTGAGATTTGTGTTTGGAGTGAAAGAGCTCTACAGATCTAAAGCTCTCAACTAAATTACTTCTCTCAGAAGTAACATTTCAGGAGTTGAGGAAAGCAAAACACAAAACTTGCCAGAGTTTGGTTATTGCAGTCCAACTGTTCCCTTCCTCCCTTCAAACAAAACCATGCAAGGAGTCAAGCAAGCCAAACACTGTCTGTGGTGTTTCTGGTTGACATTCAAGTTCTTTCTTTTGTTGGCACCCAGCAAGAGCAAAGGGAGTTTACAGCAGAATTTTAAATAGCCAAAGCTTAAGGAGTGTAAAATTATAAATAAAACCAACAGCAAACCTAAACAAAAAAAAACTCCAAGCCCTTCTCCCAGCTGTTCAAGAAGTAACATATGCACTTCTGAGACAGTGCAAAACAAGGCCAAGTCCAATCCAGAAAAGTTTGAAAGAAATCTCTGAAAAGAAATGTTTTTTCTAGCAGCAAGAAAAGCAGGTGCTGAAGACAGAGCCCTTGGTAAGATGGTGAGGAGTGAAACTTGCTCAGTCCTGTCAGAGCTATGGGCACATCTGGGTGCAAGGGAGGGATGTCTCCACTTGCTCCTGTGCAGCAACAATTTCTACTCCATGCAGTCCAGCTCTCCATGGCTGGGGCCCTCATAGATAGCTCTCAAAGTGCAGCAGGTTGAGCCTCTCATGCTTTTTAGTGGCAATATTATTCTCAAAGTCTGTCCTTTCTTCTTCCTTTTCTTTGCATGAAAAATTTTGCATCATTTAAGTGAAGGATTTGAAAATGATTCTATATCTGACAAACCAGCTATGGAGCCTGGGCTAGGAAAACCAGCTGTTAAAGCCATTACTGCTTATTTTGACCAGATTTTTCTGATGCAGGACTATTGTCTAAAGTACCCAGGAGTATTTATCCTTTTATGTATAGCCTTAGTTCTGGCAGTAAGAGGAGATATTTATAGGAGTGGATTAGTCTTTCCAGTCTCCAGGCAATATTTCACAGTGGAGACCTTGGAACAAAAGTTTATGAACTTTCTGACACACAGCCCTTACTTTCAGCTTTAGGACACCAATTTTTAGTGTATTTTGAAACTTATGACTCAAGTTTTGAAGTTGTTTCCTTAGAAGAACTTCCTCTTATGCTTTCAGAAGGCCTCTGGTAAGTTAGAGAGACTTGAAGACAAAAGGATATATTCTCATTAAACCTGAGAGTTAAGAAAGAACAAGGTTTGACCAGTGAGAGGGTACTAGAATCTCTACTTTTTAACATGACCTGATTGCCAAAATCTATGCTCCCTATGCATCACTGTGCTGCATTTTCCTGAGGATGTTGTGACAGAAAGCTGTTCTAGCACTGGCACCCCAGGCAAACAGCAAGGCTTGTAAAGGACTGAGGAGATTTCTGCTTGTCACTGCACGTATGATAATGTTTCCCTTTCAATGAAACTCCAAGTGAGTACACTCAGATGAGTGTGTATCACATCCTTTCCCCTTGGCTAAGCAAAAATTCAATAGCCCATATGCATGAAACTGCTGTAGAAAGTGACACAGCACTGAAACTCAGTGCTGGTCCTGTTTGGAGTCAGGGAGTTGTGATATGGGTTATTGAAAGGCATGAGAGAAGAGAGAAAGTAAAATGGAAACGCTTTTTTCTTTTACCATGATTGGAAACTATTCTGCAGTAGGAAAATGAACAAACTGCTCAACACAAACAGTTATGTCTTATCAGAGACACTTCTCAGTCATCATTTTCTTGAGTCTTCTGGCTGCTTTGAGATGGAGTTTGTAGTTTTCAAAGTTCAGTTACCATGGAAGAGTCTATAAAACTTGAAAGCTTCCTGGGATTTTTATTTTAGTGTGTTTATTTTCCAAGAAGGTGTTCTTCGTCATCAGCAGGAAATGTATTGCACAAACAGCTTTTCATTAAGGATGCTTGACCGCAGCCCTGAGCCACAATGGATGTTCACAGAATTGAATGGAATGAGTTTCCCAGCACATCTGTGAGCTCCAGGGGAGGCGTACGGCGGCTTTCACGTTGCAGTCTCTGATTAAAGCAAATGACATAAAGCCTCCTTTTGTGGAGAGCAATTCCAGGCACTACTCCATAAATTGCTGGCTCTGTGCTTACTGTAAAGAACAGGGATAGCAAGAGAAGGGACACATAAGCACTGCGGCAGAAACAAGAAGCTTCTTGAAGGTTAGCAATGAAAATTGTTCCAAATGTCAGATAGATTTGTGGAGTTCTGTTGGTCATCAGGAGCCTTAATCAAGGTGATGTTATCTGATGTGTTCCTGCCCTTGTTTGCCATCTTAGTGAGCAGGAGTGAGGTGAAAGGAATTGATAGATCTTGGTCAAAAGTAGAGGAAACTTTAAATTCAAAAATTCATCAGGACGTAATCATAAGGGTGATCTTTCCAAGGGCCCAAGGTTTTCATATCCATACCAGAAAATGTTCTAGGAATACAAAGGGTCTTTGCTATCACATCTGATTTATCCAACAGGTATAGATACAGCTTAAATACTCTTCTCTGATGTTTCAGGAACTGATCTGCCCTCTCAGGGAGGTGAAATATGTTCAGTGAATGCCTTGAATCTCTTTCCAGGAGGAACCTCCAACCTTTTTCAACTTCAAATCAGAGGAAGTTTATGGAACTTGCAGTCCTAGTTGTGATAAGATAGGGAAGGAAAGATAGAGGGAGAAATATGGGACCTTTTAAAATTTCCTTATTTTAAATCAGTAATTTCATGGCCCTTATCCCACCATTCTGTCTCAGAAGAGAAAGGCATTTCTGCCAGGGTGGTGAAACAAAGTGCCAAGATAAGTTGATGGTTAGGGAGGCGTCAGTCTGGGGAAAGTACCAGGCTCTCAATAGAAGGATAATAATAGGTGAGAGAAGGACAAGAAAATATGCATATATTTGGCTTGATTCCCTGGTCTTCATCATCTTCTGAAGGAACCTTTATGGATAGGTGAAATCTCTGTGACCTACAGTGCAGGCAGAGGGTATAAGCCTCACACAGAGCTTTGCCTCTCACCATGTCCAGTGGGAATTAACTGGCACTGAGGTCAAAGTCTGAGCTTAGTTTTGGTCATGTAGATTGCTGCTCCCTGTCCTAGAGACTTGCAGCATTGCTGATAATTAGATAATTACCAGTAAGGCAGGGAAAAAGGTTTGTGGTGAAACTAAATGGCTCACAAAGTTGACATGAGTAAAAAGTGCTTCTATAAATACCATTTTTACATCACTTTCACAGGCCTTGCACACTCCTTTCTCCTGAGAGGCACCAGGGCATTTAGCTGCACATTGAGAAACAATTTTTTCAATGAGACCACATTTTCCTCTGTAGAATCCACAGTAAGAAACAAGACTGGTGCTAACTGGCAAATTAGTTTTGCCCTGCTACTGCATTTTCACACACATAACCATCACTTTTATAAATAAGATCTGTGTAATTCTGTTCCTTTGGGCAGCTGCTCAAGAAGGAGTTTTCCCCTCAAAAATGCCCCACTGACTTCTCTGCTTTTCTGATTAGTGAGTGGAATGGTTTTCTTTTGAGACAGACATGGTGAACTTGGAGAAGGCTTATGATCACCAGAAAAAGGCAGGATGAAGGAATAAAGGTGAGGAGAAAATAATAATTTGAATTATTGCTTTAGGCATGGTCAGAGAATGGCTTCCAAGTCTCCTCTCAAAGTATTGAGGAAGCTCATGGTCCTCAGCACATCAGAGAAAATTCCTGCCCCACAGGGCTAGCTAGATGTGTATGTGTGTGGAAGATTTGATGTGCCAGATTTGGTGCATTTTCCATGTTCTTTTCCCTAAGGAGCTCTATCTTGTTGACATTATAAACAAGCAAACACTGCATGTATACAAAGCAGGGAAGAAACAAAAACAGGATGTTAAAAAAGAATCATGTTGTAATGAGACTTTTCTGCTTTACAGTGGTATTAAGTATGACTTTTAAGCAGGACTGAAGGGTTTTATTTTGAATTGGTGAATATTGTTCCTAGTGGTTATGTGAGATTTTTGTTCTTTGAAATTTCACACTTGCTGTATCTGAGAGTAGATCAATGGAATGGGATGAATATCCCTTACTCATAGAAAATTCTAAAATAGGTTTTACCTGTTCTGACCAATAACTACCAGACAGATAAAAGATATTTCCTTTATGTCTTTCTCCACCATCTTCCTTAAAAAAATTCCTAAACAAAATTTAAGTCTGTGTGAAGGTATCAGTTAAAACTTCGTGGGATTAGGAAAAAAGTAAGCAATTCCATTTACAGCTACTTATAATCCAGAAAATTTTTAAGCATGAAATGTTGTCATTTTACCCATGGCACCTTCCCAGATTTCACTTTCTCATAAATATGAGATACAGATATGGGAAAGAATACTCCCAGCTACAGCCCTAATTTCCCCAAACTTCAGGTGGACTCTGCGTAGGAAGCTTTCTCTGTGCCATGTTCACACACAGGCAGGTGGGAACGAGTTCTGGCAGACTTTCAAACAGCTTGGGCTGAAGCTCACTCTGGGATGGAGGCTGTGAGTTGTGTTGGTGGCAAAAACTTAGCAAAGATGGTTACCTTGGGTACAATGCTGAGCTAACACACTTTGTGGGTTGGATTTATATCACATATGATTCCTTCTGCTCCCTCACAGGGTAATTGTCCCCACCTAAACAGAAAAAGAAGAGGTCCTCTGATGTGCTCCCTGCTAATATGAGTCACACCTTATTGTCTTTCAGAAGAGAAATGTGTGCTACAAGGGAGACTTGAAGGTTGTGAGGCAGCTCCTCTGTTGGTCTTTTCCAAAGCTTGTCTGACATATCCAAAGAGGGATACACTGGAAAACACAAGCTCTTTGGGCTGTGGTAGGAGAGGCACATGGCGGTGAGCTTGCCTCAAGTGAGTCACTCTGGAAAACCACTTGGTCATGTGCTGTGAAAACGCTACTGGGCATCACTGGAACTGCCATCCTGTGGCATAAGCACTTGCTGGAGAATTTTTTCAGGTATATGAATTGATTTTGTTTAATTTAATTTATAACCCACAAAGATGTCTTTTGTCTTCCTTGGGTGGTAGAGCCTTTTGTTTCTGATACCATTGCTTCCTGAATCTCTGAGTAATGCTGGGGAATAGGGAAAACACTCCTGCTCGGTTCCTGGCCCAACAGCCTTAATGACAGAGTATTTTCAGGTCAGGAATCTCATCTCATTCTGTTATTTTATTACCCTTTGTGACTTCTTCTTTATACTCTTTTGCAGGTAGGGGCACCCAACTTTTCCAGGCTTTGTTCTGTTCCTCATCAAAATTATCCCCACTGTAACTCTTACATAAGGCTGTCACTCCAAACCCCCATTCCCCCGCCCTGGTAGCTGCTTCTGCCTCCTTTTCTATAGGTCTTGCCACACTCAGAGGCTCATCAAGCACATTTCCAAACTTCCACCCACCTCATGAGCTGCATGCCAGGGATTCTACAGCTCATTTATCTTTCTTGCTTGGCTTTGCTATTGCCTGCAATCAGGTATGCTCTCTGGGTAAAAAATGAGAAGAGGAGCAGGCTGTGGGTTTGTGGAAAATCTTGTTTGGTCTTGCTGGTTCAGTTGTTTGGCAGCATCTTTTTTCTAACCTGAGCATTGATGCTAAGAGCAGAATACAGTTGTGCAGTCACCTGTTTTGCTGGTGCCTTGACTCAAATCTGGTTTAACACAAGTTTCTGAGACTCTTGGGCTTTGATTTAAGAAGTAATTGGAAATGTTACTCACTGTGCCACACATGAGGGGACAGAGCTGTCAACTCCTTTTTACTTCTAGGAATTGAGGTGCAATCCAGCAACACTAAGATCTAACTCTCTTTTCCTGGAATGGAAGTAACATCCCTCCCATGCAGCAGAAGACATTTCTCATCTTTCTTAGAGCCAGGATGTGGAGTGATGAAATAACAGGCACTCCTTTATTGAACTGGCATGTTACACAGGAATCCATGTTCCCTGGGATCCACACCACTGTACAACAAAGTTTTCAATCAGTACCTGAAGTTCACAGAGAAACACGGTGGACTGCACTGCTCAGTCTGTACCTGGCACATTGTTGATCAAGGCCACCTTTTCAGGAAAAGGGCTCCAGTCAGGCAGGCTGGCAGGACTGGCACTGCAGCAGCAGGATTTCAGATCTCATTCTCATGCAGCTTATGTATAGCAGTTGCTTTCATCCTTGCCCCTAACTTCTGTTTGCTCAATGAAAGCAGCACGTAGGCAAATAACATTTTGCATTTTAAAAGAGTTTTAATTTGTATCTGTTTTCAAAGTACACACCAAGGCTAATGAATAGTCACTCCATTCTCTAGGATACACAGGAACAATGGACTAAAATTAACATTAATTAGCTGAATTCCTGAGTACTCCAACTGACTTTGGGGTCTTGCTGCAATCGATTTAGGATGAGCAAGTTGTGTGAAGCTGGTATGGGTTGAGGTAGTTGCCGTTATAACTTTGGGGAAAGGTGATCAAAGAGTGACTTCCTTCTTGAGGTGCCACAGCCAAAGCTGGAGACCCAGTGGAGATCCATAGTGAGCAGTGGGTCCCCATTGTTCACTAGTTCGTTTCGCTTTCTATTTGAATGTTGCTACAATTCCATGTCTCACTTATTAATTTGATTTTACTCATTTCATTGCTCCCACTTAGAGCATGATCCCATGAATTATTGCAAAATCTGACCAGAGGAGCTGGAATAACACACTGGAGAAGGGAAGGACTGGAAGTAATTGAGAGACAGTGGGAAGTGGGAACCCCTTTATCAGGAGATGTTTAAATACTATCTCCTTCTTAAGAAGAACAACCTATGCTGTCAAGGGCAAGAGTGGTTTGGTTCAGCTTGATAACTCAAGGGATAAGCTGGACAGAAGGGATGGACAATCTTGCTTTAAGGCACCCTCATCTCTGAAAGCAGAAAATATTTCAAATCTCTAGTATTTTGCCTCCAACATTATGGCAGTGACCTGATAAGGTCCTACCTGAGGGGCAAATCCTACATGATGGCAGGAAGTCTAGAAAATGGGTACTTGAAACCCTGTGTCTGTTCCAGGCAGTCTTTAACACTCCTCTGTGAAGAGGAATTACCAGAGAAATTTGCAGTAAGCAGCATAACGATTTTGGTAACGGCTCCTCACTGTCCACAAGTTCCTTTTTAGTTCCTATTGTCATCACATAGATGTTGACAAACATCTAATGTGACTTGAGCATGAACAAAATGTACCAGATTTGCAGTTCTGAAGTTGTGCCCTGATCTCCTTGATGTGAAGTCCACTGAGACTATTCTTCATTTAGGCTTGTGTTTAAAACCTGTTACAGAAAACAGGGGAAAAGAGACCCACCTAATTTGCCTTCTGGTCTGTTATGCCTTTTACTCAGGGATTTTTTCTCCTGAATTAGATTGTTGCTTTCATGCCTTGGCACTGGTCTACTTAAAATTCGATGGATTAAACCAACTAAATTCACTCAGGCCCTCTCACTACTGATAGATTATTAAAAATGGTGTCAAGATCAGGCTGGGATTATGCTGCAGAAACCACATTGCCTTTTTGGCTTAGTTTAATGATACAGAAATATTGAGCATCACTTCTTTCTAACTTCCTTGTACTTCCTGTGCTTCCCCAAATGAAGCAGTGGTATCTTTGACCTGAGACAGACCCATTGGTGACCTTGCAAAATCAGATTAAATAGTAAAAGAAACAGAGTTTCAAAAGCAGGTGTGAGGCTACAGTTAAAAAAGCTGCATAACATGACAACTGCTAAAACACATGGAAACGACTGATTTTTGGAAGATGGAAGTTTAAACCACTTCAAATTGGTGGTTGTTATATGAAATTCTGCCCTTTACCAGCCTCCAATGATACTCCAGCAGGTTCATTGCTGTGTATATTGACATCCCTGGAGATGAATCCATTATGGGATATTTCTCCACACCACATTACAGGCAAATGCCAGGACACTCTGTCTGTGCTGGGACATCAGCCAACTGTGTGCCCCTGACAGCAGGACACTGACCCTGAACCAGTGCATCCAGCCTTCACAAGTTTCTGGCCTCTCAGCAAAGCAGAATAAACTTGTTTTGCCATTACACAGCTTCTGCAGTGGAACCGATTCATCTTTTCCATGCATCTGCCCACAATATACCACACAGTGAACTTTGGACATCCTAAGGGCATCTCAGTGCCCCACACTTTTAGAGCAACCACACAATAAATTCAATCTCTCCTTCACTCTGCCTGGAAGAATTAGGAGGGAGGAGGTGTATGCAGCCCACTTCACATCTCTTAGGCCATGAGGGGGTTCTCAAGGTTCTCTTCTGAAAGAACAGTGCTCACAGTCTTACTCCCCACCTTTGCAATGAATACTGTTTCAAGCATTTCCACATTTCCCTCGAGTAAGGAGACTCATTTCTCCTTAAATCCCCTATAAAAGGCCAAGAAATCCCTACAAAAGGCAACACCAAAGGAAAACCTCTTTTCTCCCTTTGCCCTGTGTTTGTTCACCACAGTCTCTTGGGAACGTTTGGCAGATGGGTCTTTGATGTGCTGGCTCTGACAGCCCAGCCTGGCCCAGCCCCACTCAGATCCTCCACAATCCCTCCCACGCACGGCACGGGCTGCGCCAGCTGCTGCAGCCTGGCCTGGGAGACACAGAAACACATTAATGAACTCAGATTAATAAAATATGAGTAGACTGAGAGGGGGTAGATTTTAGTCCTCTAAGTGGGTTAAACCTGCAGGGCTGTTTCAGATTCAGGTTTTATTTCTTTGGTCACTTCCAGACTCTGGATGGAGGATTTTGTAGGGAAAGGGCTGGTTTGGATGTGTTAAAGGTGTAAGTGGTAGGAGCATTAAGAAGAAGCAGTGAGAAGAAGCAATAGAAAAGAGGAGAGGATGGAGATACTTCCTTCTCCTTGGAGATGTTGTTGCTGCTGTCTTGAATTCCCTGTAGGGATTCAAGGAAATGTTGGGAGTTCCTTACTTGCTTTCTGGAAGCAGACAGGAATTTAAATAGTGTAATCCTCAGTATTTGATTTAGTCCATGCTCCATAATACCTGAAATGGGCTGTCTTAGTATTACCTGCATTAGAAAGTATTATTATGTCTTTCAGCAGAAGAGAAAAAAAGTTCTGGTTACACAGATAGCCTCTAGCAAATAATGTTGCTTTGCTAAGTGTAGGAAGAGATGTTCTCTTTTTTTTCCTTAGGTGAACATTTCTTTTTTGGGAAGATGAAACACCTGACTCCTAAGCTAGCAGAAATGTCCAGCTACAGATCAGAACATTACGATACTTCTGTTGACTAAAAGACCTTGTGGTCTGCTAGAACATGCTGCTTTTCTTTGTGGCCTGGAGTCAGCTAATTCATAATCATCAGGGAGTAATGACTTGGTCTTGTAATTTCCTATTATATTGAAGAAAATGTAAGCAAGTGGATTGTATTTAGGGAGTCAGACTGTAAGATTAATTTCATAACCATATAAAACATACACCTTTATGGATTCATACTCTTCCAAGATTAGGATTTTGAGCAGGAAATTAAGAGAATGGAAGAACTGTTAGCTTGCTGATCAACTTTTTTCCAACACCAGACAGTGTGTTCCTATTTTTAAATATTTCCATATGAAAGGGAAGAAAATGTTCATCTCTTCTGCTGAGATAGTCTTCATCTTTTCAACAGATCTCAGGCAGATTTATAATCTTTAAGAATGTCACCCTTAGGTTATGAAGTTAATTTATTTTCCTTCCCTAATTACATATGAGATGTGCTCAGTTTACAAGTTAAAATCTGGTGTGGTTTTTTTTCTGTTGTTGCTTTTGATTTTTTTTTTATGATGCTGGCTTTGCAAACTCTTCCTGGAATGAGACAATAAACAGATTTTCTGCTTCCAGTGCTACTTCTAGCTATATCAGTTACCCAGGGTGTGAGAGGAAGGTTTGTGAGAGGAAGGTTGTATCACTGGCAAAATGGGAAGCAGGATTAACTGTTTTCCTCTGCTCAGTTGCAGTGCACTTGTACAGTGAGTTAAAGAAAAACTACATCATAAGACAGATCCTATGAAGGTTGAAACTATAATTTATGCCAGCTACCCAGAGACACTTGCTGTTATCATGTTATACTAACAAACATTAAAGTCCTGAAATACAGAACAGCATAACTCTGTCATTCGGAGAGACCTTACTTTACTGCAGCTGAGCATCTGGCCCTGTGAGCTGATTTCATGTTTCCAGTTGGAGTCATTATCTCTTTGGCTGTGGGAACACATATCCCATGCTTATGCTTGAATCCAGAATGTTGGACTCAGTGGTAATATATATAAACTCTGAGAACTATTGAACATCTTTGTGCTTCATAAATATTCTGATAGACCTGAGCAAACTCCCAAAGTCCTGGCCTAGTACTCACTGCAATTTAATTTATGGCATGTATTTCCCCCACTATTTCTAGCAGCTTAGCTGAGAAATCTGGAGGAAGCACCACCAGGATCTATGAATTTTCAGAAATTCACCTCTGGGGATAGACATGCCAGATTAACATTAATAGATAGCATGGAAGAGTGGTTGACTGGTGAGTGTGATAAAGCCAACTATTTTCCTCACCTTTCTAAAAGTTGACTTCAGTCAGGATGCCCAGTCTGCCAGGTGTGATGAAAAGAGAAAAAAAATCTAATTTGAATTGAGGCTTGATTCTCACGTCTGTGGACATACAATATACCTACTTCTCTGTCAACGCTAATTTTGTCAGCAGATCTGGGTCATAAATGAAAGGGTCACAGAGTTCCTTCCAGGAGCTGAGCCATTGTTTGCCATCTAAAGAAAGCTGGTAAATTCTTTACAAAGAACATATTGTAATTAAATATGTTTTATTTGCCCCACCTGAAATACATAGTCCAGACTGATGTGGGGAAATCTAAATAGTCTGTTTGAAGTTTAAAGCTTGACAAGAGACAGAGGACATCAGGTACACAGAGTTATTTTCATAAAGTTCCTCCCTTTATATTTGAAAAAGAGGAATTTACTGCTTTGCTTGCATTTATGGGTGCTTGATGGCTGTTTTACAAACTGAATTAATATGCCTGCAGAAAGCTTGTGACAGAGGGCCCAATGCATAGCTCCTGCATTGCTACACATGGTGCGTTTATTCTAAATATATTTATGTCTTTTTAAACTAATGACTTCCAAACACACATGGCCAGGTGCACCTGTCATAGATGGCATAGACTTAATGTTCCTCATAGTAGCTATGTTTTAGTTGTGTGACCAAAACATTGTTGATAACACAGGAACGCTTTTGTTACAAAGGCTTTCCTGCTGCTCACCCCACCCCACCAGAGAGGAGGCTGGGAGTGCACAGGAACTGGGAGTGAACAGGAACTGGGAGGGGACACAGCTGGGACAACTGACCCTGACTGGCCCAAGGGACATCCCACACCATATGGGGTCACGCTCATCATACAAACCTGTGACCAAATGTCCCTAATTTTGCCCATGGCTCATTTGCTTTGGCAGCATCTGGAGCAGCTAACTGGTTCTATGGACACTTGAAGTAATTGATCTGAATTACAGAAGAGGCATGGAAGGAGGGTAGAAAGAGTCAAGCCCTGCACCTCTCCTGATTTACAGCTGTGAAGCCAGTGCCCTCTGCAGCAGAAGGTGAAAAGATGAAGATCTACAAGCACCTTGTTATCACCCAGGAGTGAGGATAGATGGATCACATTTTATTATAACTGGCAGAGGTACAGAAAAGGTCTCCCTCTCGTCCTGCCTTGCTTCGCCCTTTGACTGCAGTGATGGACCAGAGAATGCCAATGATGAGGCCTGGTGGTCTTACCCCCAGTGGAGCAGATTCTGCATGATGTAGGAACCAAATTAAAAAAAAAAAAAAAAAAAAAAAAAAGATTGCACTGCATGACATAAAGAGAAATAATAACCTATGGGAAGACAAAACTGAGCATGTTGTGAATGTTGTCACAGCAATCTCCATCTTTCTCATATCTGGGGAATCAGTATCTGACCTGTCCTGTTTTCTGTGACAGCAGAGTGGATCATCAGTTTTACCTTAGGGCAATATTTTGCAGCAAAGATTGAGATTTCTGCTTGCTTTTTTGATTTTTTTAAAATCTTCCATCTAATGCATTTAGGGATTTTGAGACCCAAAGAAGGCCACTTCTGGGGAAAGGAATTTACCTCCTTTCATATGCAGGTAAATGGTTTTATTACTAGAAGAAAAATGAAATGTGAAGCTTACAGTTCAGCTTTTTTGATTTTATTTTTATATCTATCAGTATTTGTGTGAAATCTGTAAAACCTCAGAAATGTTGCAACTTTGATCACAGTTACAAGCTAGATTGCAACCACTCCATTCAAAGCTCATCAAGGAACTGAGTGCTGCAGGAATGGCACAGAAGTGACCAGCAAGAGCTAAAAAAGGGAAATTATCTGCTGGCATAAAATTTTAACTGCATCATTACTAAGGCAGTGGCCTTTTCAGACAGGGATGGGTGGCTAAGGAGTGTCATGAAAGTAAAAAAGACTGCAGTCTTCATCTTTGGAAATCCCTGTGGAAGGTGGACAGAAGCATGTGTGCAATGGCAGCTGGTAGGAGGAAAATACTGTATGGATGTGCATGGATTGTGTATGTGTGCAAGTGCAGGGGCTCAGATGGAACCATAGATGGAACCATGGAATATCCTAAGTTAGAAGGGTCCTACAGGGACCATCAAATACAACCATTCTCCTGGCTCTGCACAGGAACGCCCCAAAAATCACACCATGTGTCTGAGAGTCCAAACTTCTTGAGCTCTGTCAGGCAGCTGGTGTGGAGGATCCTTGGACTTGTTGCCTTCAGGAAAAGACATTCTCACAGGTCTCCTGTGAGTCTGGAGCTATTATGCAAATGACATGCCATCCTTACGGAGGGGATTCTGCAAAAAGAACCTCTTCTCCTTAACCACAGTAGTGGCAGTGCCTGGTGCAATGAGCTTTGTAAAACCTGCACAGTTAATTCTCCCATGAGACTGAAACCAGTCAGGGTCATTTTAGGGAGAGGAAAGAGTAAAGCCAGGAGGAAATGCATTTACTTAGATTTAATGGAGTAGTTTTTCAATCACTTATATCTTACCAGGCAGTGAAGGGGAAAAACAATAGTATTAAGGCACTGCATGGATCTGCTACATTAAATTGACCCAAGTTCTGTATCTTTATAAATGTGTGACAAATGGAGCTCCAACAAGGAATACAATCCTTCATGGCTGCAGCCTTTCTCTTTTTTTTTTTTTCCTTTTTTAAATTTTTTTTTTTTCCCTTTTGCCTCTAAGTGGGGCTCATTCAACAGCCAGGGAGGTAATTATTACTAGCACAGAGGAGAGCTGGAGTAAACGGAGAATACTGTCTTACAGCAAATGCAAAACAAAGGTCTAGGTGAATCAATTTACTGTTATTATGGTGTTCGTACATGGTCTCCAGCAGAAAGCTCTGTTGAATTTACAGTTACATTTTGTATCACTTTGAAGTATTAACTGCTTAGTTCTACTGGTTCTACTGCCGATGATAAACCAGATGTTTTATCACAGGCAGCGGTGTGGATTCTTACAGGCACTTATGTGCCAGCTCCTATTCATTTCCGCTGGAGCTGGGTTATCTGCTCAGCTGTATCCAGAAAATGTATATGCAGCACTTTGAGCTCAAACTGCTGCCAAGTTTTTGTTCATTTTAACCTGCATCTTGCATGAGAGGATGTTTTCCTTTTAAAAGATTTACACCTTCAACTCCTGGGGTTATTAAAAAAACCAAAATAAATAGTTCATTGCTTCCCTCATTTTTTAAAGCTTTCTTTAAATAACAAGAGCCAAAGGTAGAACTATCTTCATGAAATCATCATCATGCTTTTTTCAGCTGACTTCCGTGGAACATTAAAAGAGCTGAGAACCTAAAAATCTATAAATATGACATGAGGATACATTAAGATACAAAATTCCAAAGATTGCATTCTAAACTGGCCACACAACATGGGTTTTTGCTTTTATTATGAATTTTGTTAATGGACATTATTAATTAGAAATTGAAGTTTTATTTAACTTAAAATATTGGTATTGAACTTCTTTCAATGTTTGGCCCTCAGTAAAGAATTTCCATTCGAAAAGTCACAACAGTACTAAAATTTAAACTTTCTATGTTTTCCATTCTTAAAATATTTTTTTGCATAAAGAATTCCTGTTGTATTCAAAATAGTTCTCTATTGGCCTTTCAGCCAAGTTTTAGTAGATTTATTTTCAAATATTATACTAGATATCAACAATGCTCAAGTTCTAAAATGGAACTGTGAAAACTCATTGGGGAAAGGCGATTTTTTTTTAACACATCTTATGGTAAAGGTATATAAATTTGGGGCTGGGGTACAGTGTAGATGGCACAACCTTCTCCTGCTTGCTTTGCCCAGAATGAACATTCCCACAGTCTCTGCACAGAGAGGAGGAAAAAGTCGGTGTGTCAAAAAGAGAATGAACTTATGGGATTTGTGAGATTTGTAACAGACAATGCTCATGTGATTTATAACCCTTCTGAACTTCTGGTGCTTCTGGTTTCCAGGTCAGATCCTGCTGCAAAACTGGCCATGCTTTCCACAAGAATTTGGAACAGATGCAAACTATTAATTCAGAGGTAGGAATAGATGATCTTGAATGTCCCTTCTAACCAAAGCCATTCTATGAATTCTGAATGTCCCCTTACACCTAAATAACTCTTGTGGTTCTACAGTTTTGTATCAAAGGCGGTGAAGAAGTCTTTTTCCAGGAGGAAATATGTGTGAAACTTACAGTGTACTTGTTAGACACAGAAAGTTGGAGGAAAGAAAAATGCTGCTTTAAAATCAACTTTTCCCCCATCTCATGGGTCCAAAAGCACTGACAGTTTTGATTTTGGGGCTTAAATTATATAGCAGTGGCTGTTGGAAACTGCAGACTGAAATGTCAGTGTTGCTGGAATATAATAGCACAGCGCCAGTAAATATCTCCAGATTTAGCTCTCATGTATTCTTTTTTTCATTTAGGATTCCATCAATAACTTTGTTGTACATACTTTCACACAAATAGTTCGTTTCTTGCAAGGTGGTTTAACTGCCTAGCAACCTTATAAAAATAAATTTTGGTGTCTTATAATAATGGCTGAAAACAGAGGAGCTTACATTAATGCAACTGGGGTGCTTTGAGAGGTAGTGACTGAAATGCCCAGGCCTTTTTTTTTTTGGTCAGAATTAATTTTAAGAGGAAAAATGTTTTTAAGGATTTAATGAAGCAGATTGGTAAAGAATAAAATAAAATATGGTTATTAAGTAAATCATCCTACTTAAATGGCGACTTTCAAAGATATAAATAAGAGATGGGCGTCCACACATCTTTTGTGCCTTTGAAAATGCTCTTTTCTTCCCAGGAGAAGTAGTAAATTGAAGCCTTCTGGAAAAGAATAAAACTAACCATGAACTGCTTTGCATTTATATCACTCAGCCCCCGGAGACGTTGATGACTTTTCTAGTGTGAATGACATATTCAGTCTTAGAAAGATTTAAGTCTGAAACTTCAAACACTTATGACCAATTTTGGAGCTTACTTCTCTGAGTAGTTCCACCCAGTAGTATTGTATTTATTATTTACAAGCAGAAATGATGTGCCAGGGAGTTTCTAGAAGATCATGCTTGGTTAGTCTCAGAGAGGTGACTGCAGACTGTATAGGAAGTTAACTCCTAAATGATAGAATCACTGAAGTCCCTGATCATTGTTAGCATGAAACAAGGTCAAATGACCTTCAAATTAAACAAAATATTTTCAGAATTTTATTCTGAAACTTCTGATATTGAAGGCTGCCAGAAAGGAAATCACATTATTCTGATACAGGCCAGAGAGTCATCATGCAATAAACAAGATCCCTGAGAAAGACAAAGAGCCTCTTCTGGATTCTTTTGTTTATCTTATGTAGCACCCTTTAGCTCCCTCAGAGTAAGTAACTAGGAGGGAGTTAACAGGGAGTTACAACACAGAAGGTACACTCAATGCCCTTGGCCACATGAGCAGGACAGATACCAAACAGGACTGGGCCCAGAAAACACCGCAAGTGACCAGACACCACCTGGATGTGGCACCATTCCCCACCATGCTCTGGGCCCAGTCCCAACAGTTCTTAGCCCAGCGAAGTGTGCAACTGCCCAAGCCCAGGGCGCATGGCTTGTTCAGGACTGTGCTGTGGGACGTGGAGTCAAAGGATTTGCTTGAGTCCAGGGAGAGTCCATGCACAGCTTTTCCCTCAGCCCTGAGGTGGGTCATCCACACCTCAAAGGATGTCAGGTTGCTCAGGCAGGACCTGCCTTCCTACACCCATGCTGGCTGGGCCTGATCCCTTGGCTGTTGTTTCTGGCCATATGAACCCCCTCACAATGATCTGCTGCAGAACCCTTACAGGTCCCGAGGTCAGGCTGACAGGCCTGTAGATCCTAGATCCTGCTTGGGAATGGGTGCCACATTTGGCACCTCCAGTCATCTAGGATTTCCTGACTGGCCAGGACTGATAATAAAGGACAGAGAGCTTTTTTGCGAGCTTTTCCACAGGTCCCTGAGCATGCTTGGGGGAACCCCTGGCCAGCCCTGCAGAGCTGTCAGTGACTCAGTGGCTCTGCAGGTCACAAACTATTTCCTCCAGGATTACAGAGGCTCTAGTCTGCTCCCTATCCTCCCTGCTGGCTCAGGGCCTGCTTGTTCTCTGCATAACTGGCCTG
Source organism: Oenanthe melanoleuca (assembly GCF_029582105.1). Lineage (NCBI taxonomy): Eukaryota > Metazoa > Chordata > Aves > Passeriformes > Muscicapidae > Oenanthe > Oenanthe melanoleuca. The sequence continues at coordinate 7,190,825 of NC_079335.1, read as the reverse complement.
ACTACTGAAGACAAGAGGCAAAGAAGGCATTCATTACCTCAGAGTATTTCTCCTCCTTTGTGACCATGTTCAACCCTGCATCCAATAAAGAATTAGGAATATCCTTAGCCCTCCTTAGCTGTTAGTGTTCTTAAACAAACACTTGTCTTTACAGTAGTGGCCAGATGAAGCGCTAACAGAGCTTCTGCCTTCCTGGTTATCTTTCTACAGGACATGGGGCCAAGGGGTGGGACACAGGGTGGGCTGGGTGGGAAAAGTGGTTTGGTAGGGCACCAGGATTCTTTGCGGATGTTTAGGGGAGGAACAAGCAGTAGGCCAAGGGAGAGATGTGGGATAGTGGGAGAGGAAAAAACGTAAGCAAAGTCAAGGGGCAAATGTCGAAATAAAATGCCTTTGTGACCAAGGGTGTTTCCATGTCTCTCCATGACGAGGGGTGGCCGTGCCCACCAGGCCTTTGTGACCCGCGCTGGCATCATGCCCGGAGGCCATTGTGACACAGGCCCGTGCGGTGACCCGGAGGGCTCTTGTGGGGCCAAACCCCTGGCATTGCCACTCCCAGGAGAGCAGCTCTCTGAGGAGGCAGCAGCTCTCTCTCTCACGAGGCAGCAGCTCCTCAAGAGGAAGCAGCTTTCTTGGGTGCCTTTGGCCAGTGTTCGTCAGAGCACCGCCAAAATGTCAAAGAGACAGGAGGCGAACGCCCACTGCCAGTCCCGTGAGGGGCAGCCGCTGCTGTCCAAGCGGCAACAGGTCAGGGACGGGGATGGAGGGAGAGGCTGCACGGAGCTGGGGGAGGGCTGGGGGCAGAGACCGCCAGCCAGGCCTGGCACCAGGCCTTGCTCTGGGGAGGAGCCGTTGCCAGGGCGGCCTGGGTGAAGGAAAGCCTCAGAGACAATGAGCAGAGCTGGGAACTCAGCCCAGCCTGGCTGCCCTGGTCAGCACCTGCTTTAGGGCCAGGCCTGGGCCTGCCAGCACGAGGGAGGGACAGCGTGTCCCCACAGCCACCTCCATCCCAGACCCTCCTCCTGCTTCCCACAGGTGGCCCAGAGGCTGCCGCAGGCAGCAGCGGATGTCACATTGGTGACCATCATGCCCCTCCACGGGGACAGACTGGCTCCCAGACAGGGCACCTCACGGACACCAACAGGACAGAGAACAAAGGAGGCCAGCCTGGAGAGGGGGCATTCTCTGCCCCACAGTGGCACCGTCACACGGACACAAATATTGTCCGTGTCAGACTTGCCGCCTCTCCACGGCCCTCCACTGACAGTGACACCTCCATGCTGGTTCAGGCCTGAAATGCCAAAATCAGCCTCAACAAGGGTCAAGCTGCCCCCTCTGCCAGCAGCCCCAGCAGCCTCGGCGTCTTCTCCCAAATGCAGAGCACGGTCTGCAGACCCTGTCAGCAGCCGCAGCCGAGAGCTTGTGACACCTTCTCCATGGGGCTCTCTGGCTGCTGACAGGGCCCAGGTAACACCTTCCCCGCCCAGCTCAGCTGAACGGCTCTGGCAAGGGTCAGTGGCAGGGCAGGGCCATCGCCTGCCCCCCCTGCGAGGTGCAGGTGTTGTGCCGCTGCACACAGGGACCCAGCCTGCCTGGGAGCACCTGGGGCACAGCGAGACGGAGGAGCTCTCTGAGGTGCAGGGAGAGCACGGTGGCAAAACATCCAGAGACCTGCTTAGAGGCCGTGCCCCGTGCCTGTGTGAAGATACATCCATCAAGTCCACTGGCACCCAGAAGCACTCATGTGTCTGCCAGGAGACGGATTCAAAGGCCCAGGTGCTCCCCAGCACTCCTGGCTTGACCGAAGGCTCCACAGGAGAGACAGAAAACTCCTCTGAGCTCCTGTCTCCTGGCCTGATTGCAGAGCTGTGCTCCGCCTCAGACAAGGTGTGGGCCGTGAACATATTGCTAAACGAGCCAGAGGAGAAGTATGAGAAGGAAGAGTCTGCAGACTCAGAGGCCGCAGGAGACGGGGACAGGGACTCCCAGAGCGTCTCTTGCCCCATTTGAATTGGAAAAGGCAGAGACAGGTGGTTTTGCCCTGGCCGGAGATCCCTGGGAGGAGGGGCCCAGTGAGCTTTTCCCCATCACAGAGCCCGAGGAAACCTTAGGCTTCTCAGCTTTGTCTTCATCTGGAGACCCCTCTGATGAGAAGGGAACTCATCGGCCAGCAGAGCAAAGCGCCCAGGGCAAACTGCCGTGCACGGAGACTGAGGAGGCTTCAAAGCACCTTCTGCATATCACAGCAGAGGAGCTGGAGGAGTTGGAGGAAGACATCCTCTCCTCAGTGGATCAAGAAAGCCCCTTGGTGCCGCACAGCATTTGCAGCTGGAGCAAAGACTGTGCAGGAGAGACTGAACACCACTCACAGCTCGTGCCTCCTGACCTGTTTGAAGAGCTGTGGTCTCTCTTTAACAACAAGGACGTGCCATGCTGGGACACTCGTGTAGACCAGTTACTGGAAAAGTGGGAGGAAGAAGAGCTCCCTGACAGAGACACAGCAGGAGAGGGGGACAGTGAGCCAGAGAGTGAACTGTGTCTCCCCCTGCACGATGAAGAAGCGGAGCCAGCAGGTTCTCCTCTGGTCAGTGATCCCTGTGATGAGGGGCACAGCAAGGCTCTCCTCAGGGCACCACCCGAAGAGGCAAAGGCGTCGGCTTGTGTCTCGACTGCAAATCCCATGGAGGAAGCCAATGCAGCATGCATGGAAGCTATCTGTTCTCAGGCCAGCCTTGCCCAGGAAAATCCCTGTGGGGCTGAGGCAATGCCAAGAGCTTGCCCTGTGCCTGCCCAGCCCCCGACATGCAGTGTTCCTTCGTCCCCCACTGACAGGCCCACTGTCCCACAGCCCCCGGCCCCACGGCGATGGCGCTCCATCGTCAGGGGGGCCCGGCGGGCACTGAGGCGGCTTTTCTCCTTCAGCTGCCTCAGGGGACAACCAGAGGAGTGAGCCCGGCTGCTGGCACCAGGCAGATCTCAAGAGATGGCCGCAAACCCTCAGGCCAGGCAGCTCCCAGAGGCAAAGGCACTGGAGGCTCGTAGTGGATTCACTAATGGATGGATGGTGCCCAGGGCTACCAGGTGCCAAAGGTAGGTCCTGCTGCTGACCCCAGCCCCTCACCCAAAGCCAAGAGCAAGGCAGCCTGGTTGAGGAGAGCCAGCAGAAGAAGGATGACAGCGCTGCCTTGTAGAATCCCGCAGGGCTGACTTTAGACCCAGACTGCAGTGGGTGAGTGCATCCCCACCGTGCCCCAGGCTTCATTAGGAGTTGAGAAATGCTCCTGGGACCTCAGCATTGCAGGCAAAGGAAGGAACACCCATTCTGCTTTCATATGGCAAATAGGAAAATGCCTCCCTGGATCCCTAAAGCATGGACTGGAGAAAGGTGTTAACCCAGAAGAGTGATCCAAGGCCCCCACGTCCACCTTCATAGGAACCTTTGGACCCACTACCAGTGAAGAGTGCAGGGTGAGGAAAGACTGATGGGACATTGGTGGTGCCAATGTCTCTTTACTGCTTGATATCTCCATCCCTGCCCTCTCCTTTTCCCTGTTCGTTTCTCCTCTCTCCTTCCCTTCCTTTAATTTTCTATTCCTCTTTTATCTCTCTACTTTGCATTTATTGTTAAATAAAATCTCTGCTGCTGACTTTGGTAGATGATCTCATTGGCCCCTTAATTTGTGCAGAGTCATCACTCACTAATCGTACCTCAACTGCGGCACACATCTGCATACAGCACTTGAGGTGTGGCTTCCCCAGGGCCCAGCACAGAGGGAATATCACTGCCGTGGTCCTGCTGGCCACACTGGTGCTTACACAGAAGGCCAGGATGCCACTTGTCCTCTTGCTCACCTGGGCACATGTTGGCTCATGTTTGTTTTTCAGCCACTCTGTCGCTGGAGCACCACAGGAGCTCGTCATGAGCCAAGAACAGGACCCTGTCCTTTTTCTTATTGTATCTCATTATATTGGCCTGGCACCATTGATCCAGCCTGTCCACATACCTCTGCAGAAGTCTCCCACCCTCCAGAACTTTGAAATTCCCATTCTGCTTGGTGCCAGCTGTGAACTTGCTGAGTGTTCCTTCAGTCACCTCATCTGAAGAAGCAAAGATAGTAGTCAGTACTGTACCCAGTATTTAGCCCTGAGCCCCAGTAGTGATTGTCTGCCAGCTGTATTTAATTCCATTTACCACCTCTCTCTGGCCCAGCCATCCAGTCATTTTTTAAGCCAATTAAGAGTACATCCATTGGGGCCTTCAGAAGCCAGATTCTCCATGATAATATTGTGGGAAATGGTGTCAAAGGCTTTACTAAACTCCAGGTAAACACACCCACAGCCTTTGCCTCATCCACTTAAGCAGGTCACCTTTTAAAAGAAGGAGATCTAGTTTGATCAGGTAGGACCTGCCTTTCATGTATCCATGCTTGCTGATCCCCTGGTTGTCCTGTATGTGCTGCAGGATGATCTGCTCCATGACCTTCTCTGACACTGAGGTCTGGCTGATGGGTCTGGAGTTCTCCAGATCCTCCTTCCAGCCAAGGCACACTGTGATGCACAAACCTATGGGAACTAAGAATTGAGTACTTGGGATTATATCTGTGCCAGAAATTATACGGAGTCAGGAACTGTCCTTTGGCACTGAAACTCAATTGCATACCTTGTTAGACTGTTGGCAGTATTCCTGGTGTTCTTTTAGGCAACCAGCACTGTCCAGAATTGTTCCTTATCACAGCTCAGTAATTAGCTGGGGCAAGAAACCATTCCCTATAAGCTGTTTCCATGCAGCTACACTTTACCAGAGGGTCAGAGAGTGAGGTGGTTTGGAGGTGTTGGAGTAGCCCTTTGCATGACAAGGTGTCCCAGTGTCAGAGAACCATCCTAAACAAGCATCATTTGTTTGTATAAATTGGGCTTATGCATCCTGATCCCTGGTGTCTACCCTAAGCAAAATATCATCTGTATGTTCTGTTACCAACTTTACTGTTGCTATCCAAAAACATCTCAGGAAGAATAGACCTTAGATTGGAAGGAGTTAAATAAAGAAACAAACCTGATTTTGAAAACAGGAGCTTTGTCTGCAAAAACAAAGTGCAAACTCATGACTGCAAAGAACATACTGATGACTTACTGACTGTTCTTTCATCAATGCAGCTTTATTTTCTCTATTTTTAAATTGCTCTTTTTTGCATTGTTTCAAAAGGAAAGTGTTGCTCAGGTTAAGACCTCAGCCCTGCTATTAACACCTGGCTACCATCAGTTCATTAAACTGCACCACTCAAAATGCCAGTAAAGCAGCAATGGCTGGAGCCTCTGCAGCTGGGATGATGTGATTCTGCCATGGGAGCAGCTGTAAACTTTGTACCAGCAGGAGCTGTGCCACCAGCCTGTGCTGGTTGTTCGTACTGGGGCAGCTGTGCCAAGGATTTTAATGTGGGAAAACAGCAGCCTAATGGAACCTCAGATGTGTCATTCTTATCTGATTGTTGTTTGTTCTGCCCTGGTGCACTGGCTCAGAGCTCAATATTAATCTCTCTTAATGTGAGTTCATTATAGTAGTTTGCCATGTAGATATGCAGCATGTATGGAAGAATGAGGAAAATGAACTGTTAACCTTATCCTGGTCTTGGTATCAATGGGATCCTTTGAAAACCCTTATATTTTGAGGGCAATTTTGCTAGCTAGTACATCCAATTATGTTTCCAGTAGATAACTTTTTCTTTTTTTTTTCCAGTTTTTCACAAACCCTGAAACACTGTTTCTAAGCTGAAAGACATCAAGCCCCTCTGATCCTTCCAAGTCTTCTCCAGAATTATGTATTTCCTCCTTTGCAGAGCTTATGTGTTGTCACAGCAGTTCTATTTCCCAGTAAGGTCTTTCCTTAGATGTTTGATAACCATATCAGATATCTTTTCTTGGATATCTGATATCAAGAGAAGTATTTAAAATCATTAAACTCAGAGACTGGATTACTTGTATGAGTGGAGTATTCAGAAACTGCAGGTGTCCCTTATGAATTAACTTAGCTGGGGACAAATTTTACTGTTTCTTTTCTCCACCTGCTCTTTAAAAGAGCAGTAAGTCCACACTCACAGACTTGCTTGGAACATATTCTGCTTAAATGTCACAGCCAATAATAAATCAAAATGAAAATGTTACATAAATAGGCCAGAATAAAGCTGGCTTTGCATGCTGCCAGCGTACCTGAGGGAGGTCTGGTTGTCCTTAATAATAACATTAATTTTAACTTATAATAATTTAACAAGTTTACATATTAAGAAGAGAGATATAAAAATATGCTAACATCAAAAGAGGTTAGAAAAAGCTTGATGTTAAGTTTTTCTGTCAGAACACACTGTGATTTGAAATGTTTTACAGATTGGGTTTTTCAGGTTCTTTCTCAGGAATTCTCTTTTAGAAGAAAACCCATGAGAAAATTTCTGACCTTTTGAAATTTTTTTAGAATCAAATATTTAAATTTTGCTATCAATGCATCATTTTGATGTGTGTGGGTGCTTCATCATAGCCTTAATCTCAAGCCATTTCACTTTCTGACCACAGAGTCTCTTTGAAGGACAGACTGTGAAATAAACCTGGTGCTTCTCCAGAGAGTGAAGAAGTGCTTCACAGAGGTGAAGGGTAAATCACAGACCTCTGTGATGATTACTAAAATTCAGTGTGCAGGATCTTTCTTTTCATTAATGTAGGTATCTGACAGCAGGTGGCTTATCCAGCCATAAAACCCACAACAAGGTCATCTGAGTGCCTTGACAGTCCTCCACATTTCCTGCACCTGGTCAAAGACACAGCTCCATTATCTCTACTACCTCCCATTTCTGGTGGATCAATGTAGACATACCTTCATCTCTGCTGATGGACTAAAGGCCCTTGATGTTCCTAGTGAAGCATTAAGGGGAACTCAAATAATGCCCCAGGAAGGTTAGGCTGGAAGCCTGTTAGTTAGATGATTCATCTGACCTAGCATTAGGTGTCTGCCATTTGCCTGGGCTTTTATTATAGTCAGTGGTGACCTGATCAGTATAGTCCATGGAGATTAGTGCATGATTCATCCTAACAAATGCAGCTATCTCACTGAGGAGAGATGAATCATGCAACAAACTACAGTAACTCTACTAATTCTTTGCTGGCTGCAAAGGCATCCCAGAGTTACTTGCTTAGAAATAAAAGCCTAAGTCTATAAATATTCTCATTGAGCTAAACAAATTCTACTTCATACCTCTTAAGGGCTCTCAACACTTCTGAAATAACTTTGACAGCTGCACTTAAACACCTGAATTAGAAACATCCATGTTTGAGTAATTGCACTTGAGAATCCTGCTAAAATCATGGTGTTCCCTACTGATGCTGAATTACACTGATAGGAGGAGAATAAATCGTGGCTCTTCCTGATGCACTGCCCTGAGGTGTATTGTATTATTTTCCAAGGGGTGTGAGAGGTCTTTGTCTTAAGGAAATATCAAAGGTATTATGGAAATTATTCAAATGATTCAGCTTGAATACACACAGCAGATAAGCAGATCTAGGTGATTCACTTACATCTCCTCTCGTGTGTTATAAGCACTTAGGAGTGAAAAATTTACTTGGTTGAGATATTTTTCATGAAGGAGAACAAAGAAGTTCAGGCAACTTCATCTTGTCTCCTGCTGCACTGTTCTGTGGGATTGACACCATCTTTCTGACAAACTCAGAGTAAACCCCAGATTTTATCCCAGAAAGATAAAGCCAGAAAACTTAAACAGCTTTGAGCTGTGATTACAAAATCCATATTAGCACTTGGAGTTTTCAGCTGGGGTCTAACATTTGGGATCAAATTAAACTATGTAAAATAGATATTCTGCTAAAAACAAATGTAGAATAATCTGTCCAGCTGTATAATAATACTCTCCATATATTCTGTTTTCTAAATTGTAGTAAGGAGAGTCAACACTGTTTCCCACAGAGTTAATAATGCCTTGGGCATCATACTATCCAAAGACTGTGGATGAAATAAAATTTTACTATTATTTAAATATTACTATTTATTATTAATATTACTATTTATTTAAAGCATAAGAGTACCAGTAGAAGTTATCAGAGCATTATCAATAAAGGAATAACTAGAGTTTGAAAGCAAAATAAAATTGAAATAAATAAAAATTCTCTTGAATAAGAAAGACTCTGGAAAATCATGGAATCATAGAATGATTTGGTTTGGAAGGAACCTTCAAGATCATCTAGTTCCAAGTCTTTACCATGAGCAGAGATATCTTCACTAGACTCAGAGCCCCATTTAATCTGGCTTTGACACCTCCAGGCCTGCTGGAGAGTTTTTGAAATCATTAACAATGTCTCAGAGTAAGGAAAACCATCTCCCTTGTTTATGTTCTGGATGTGGCCTCTAGATGTTACTGAAAGCAGGACACTAAGAGATTTTGAAAAGGTCCTTATATCAAGGTTTGAAAGTGTACCCTGGAGACACTGGTTGTGTCATGGTTCTCCTTTCTGATATGTCTAAAAGAAACATCTGCAATGCCCCCCTGGCAGTGCAGATTTAATGCCAACAAGTGCAATTTAATCATGTGCTGTAGCAGGTGTTTAGCAGACTACTCAGGACATTAACACAGAACAAGACCAGAGCTGTTGTCTGGGGGGATGAACAATGTGATGTGAGAAGCTGTTCAGTAGTTCCCAGCAATGGTATCAATTCCTTGGTACCCTCCACACATGCACATAGTTCTGCAAGAATATAATGAGGCATTCTGTGCTGGAAGGACACATCTGGGAGTCCTGAAGAAATCTAAATCTGTTTCCTTTGTCTTTGTAATGTCCTCTCACAGTGACCTAGAAAAAGTCTTCTAGGACACATGGGTCTCCATTATCATTGCTGACTTACCTTTCCTTATTTTCCTTTTTGGAAAGTAACCTATTATCTTGCATATAAAAATATTCTGGAAAGGTTTTATGAGAAATTAACCCTAATTATACTTTTCATTTTCTTTCAGGGAATAACCCAGAAGCTTGAAAGCCATTTCATTATATAGTTGTAAATGAGCCACTCTAGGCTATCAAGAGGTCATGCATATATTATATCTATCTATCTATCTATCTATCTATCTATCTATCTATCTATCTATCTATCTATCTACCTACCTACCTACCTACCTACCTACCTACCTATATATGAATTGCTTTTGTTTATTAATATTCCTAATATAATGAAAGGAAGTGTATAAACTTTTTTTTATTTATCCAAAGTGTGGATTTCCTAGGGAAAGGAAAATGTTACCAGAGTATGGTACAGTACATATATGCCAGAATACATCCATCATGGAAATCAGCACTAGCACAGAGTAATCCAAAAGGGAAGTAATTCCATGTTTATAACTGAAAGAAAGTGAGCATTTTTTAAACCCTTCCTTATATTAATTATCATCTTTGAAAATAAGGCTAGAGTTTATGTTTCCTGTATTTTAAAGTCTATATTTCACCTAGTTGGAGCCATTTGTGGAGCTTATAACTGCACATGGAGACAGCCAAACCCTTTATTTCTGTTTAGACCTTTCCTAATGGATGCATTTTCTGCTACAGATGCCTGGAAGACTCAATGAGATAACTACAATTAGGTGAACTGAGCCTTATTCACAGTTCTTTGCTGGTGAATAACTAATTTGTGCAGCACAGGATGAGACTTTTCTGTAGCACATCAGAAATGTTGCTCCACTGAGAGGAGCAAAGAAGTTGTTTTTCTGATTAGCCTAAAGTCATCTGATTAGAGATGGAGAGATGGGTTCAGAACACTCATCTAAATTTGTCAGGACATTATTTTGCATTTGGGCTTAGTTTAATAAACCTATTTTGTAGGGGAAAATATTTTCTGAAATATAAATAAATCTAGGTACCTCAGGAATGTTCCATATTAAACCATCTCTCATGAAAATTATGGAATGAACGGAGAGCAGGTTTAAAATGTGAGTAAAACTGCTCTCTGATCCAACACACACCCAATACAGAGGAATCTGAGAGGAATCTTCACGTGATGCTTACTGTCCTAAAAGATAAGGGACTGCTGTGCAGCAGCATTGGGATGTTTCATTTCAGGAAACTTTTCCCCATTCCTTTAGTCCCCATTCATTTAGTGCCCATTCCTTTAAGACTCATTATGATTTTGTTGTACCTGGACCTTACAAGATATGCTTTCTCCCTTAGTAAAGCAACTTTTTTTTTTTTTTTTTCTCATCCAGAATGAAGAATCTCATCTCACAATGAAGAATACAAGTTTTAAACTAAAGGATTGGTGATTTCTCTTAGTTCTACCTAGGAATTGTTACTAAGGTGCTTTGGCAGTGCTGTGAAGGAGGATCTTAAGCAGCTCCAGCCCAGCCTTTGTGTGACAGGCAACTGCAGCTGCTCTGTGATTTATAGACTTAGTAAGGATGATCTTAGCAGTCTCAGAATTAGGATGAGACAGATTGCTGCCTCTGATATAATGTATGATGTTGCATTAAAGCTGTTACCAACAGAATCTTAAACTTGGTATAATTTCTATAGACATGTGTAGCTGCTTACTGAAGGCAAGTAAGTCATTAACATGCAAAAACATTTCTTTAGAGAATATTTGCTTCTGAACACAATATGGAGCACAGAACCTTTGGATGAACTCCAAGTTGTCAGTAGTAAAGTTGAGTGAATGATTCAGAACAAGTGATGTGACTGATGAATTTTTTTTCTGCTTAAAAATCTGCTTCAGACAGATCAGTATTTCTTGAGACTAACTTGTATCCAATCAACTTATGGAAAGGGGAAAAAACCACCACAGAACAAAAACAAAAACAAACAAACAAACAAACAAACAAACAAACAAAACCACCAAAAACCCACAAACCAAAAAACCTTTAAGTCTATAGCTTGATCTTGAGAAATCTCCTTGAGAATACACATTACCTCCACTCCCAGAGACTAGTGCAAAAGAAGAATATTTTTAATTGAAGAAAAACCTATATGTTTCATCTAAATAGTAAGCTGTTCTGGGGAGGATTGGTGGTATTTATAAGGGTGTATGGCAGAAAATATTCTGTTGGGTCTGTCTTTACTTGTTAAGTGATGTTGGGTTAAAATCTGTGTAGGAGGGTGATGTGAGCACTACTGTTGAAAAATTGCATTTCTAGATTTCTTTTGGAGGTGTATTTTTCTCTATCTGCTGTAGGAGAATAGTTTGTAAGGACAGTGGAGAAGGCAATCTTTGCCAATGAATTACAGTTGTACTGATTACTGAGGAGTGGAAACAGCCTTGACTGCCCAGTGAGGATGGGGGTTATAAAACAGTGGGTCAGCTGCCAGAGCACAACTTACAGCTGCAGTTGGAGGTGGAAGTTGAGAACCAGAGTTTGGGATGGAGCCTGCTGGCTGTGCTGTGAGGAGGAAGGGACATGCAAGGGACAGGTAAGAAGATATTGTGTTAGGGACAGACAGGTGTGCTGGTTCCACATGGAAGGGTGGGGGGCAGAGCCTCTGGGAGGAATGGAGGAGCTGTCCCCCCTCTGGGAGCTTCCCCTGTGGGGTGTGGGGACCAGTCAGAGGGCTGATTTGGTGGCTGGCATCCCAGGTGGCCAGTGAGAGAGTTGTTTAGTGTTCATAAATCACATTGGTGGGGGTGGGCTGCTCTCTTTCGGCTTCCGGCCTCTCTGGAGGTAGGGTGGTCTCTGGCTGGGGTCCCGGCCCTGGTGGTCCCTGGCTCGGCTCGGTTCCCCTCTCCACGTGGTGTGGCCGAGCGGGGGGATCGGGGAGCCACCAAAGGCTCTCCCTTCGCCCCCCTCTTCTAAGAGAAGAGGCCTCCAGCTGTCCATGTGGCTTCTTCACGTTCTGTATGCAATTTTAACTCTTTTAATGCCTGGATAAAATGCTCAATCTCCTGAGCTCCCCTGAATGAGAAGAAATAAAGCATGGAGTCTACAGAATTCAGTGGAATGAAGATAAAGTTCCTGATGGGAAGAGATTGAAAAGATACAGTTGATGAGTAGCTGAAAACCTTTTCTGTGGGGCTGTAAGGGGACTGTGACTACACTAAAATTCCTTTAAATTGTGAAATATACTTGGGGAGGTTCGGGTGCTTGAAAAGAAGACCTTTTTGCTCTGAGGAAATGGGGCTCTCTGTTTTGGGACTGGAAATATGGACAGAGACATTTAATAGAAAAAGCAATGAAGAGAATTTTGGTTTTCAGCAGCCTGCCTTTAAAAGTGGTACCCCAAGTGTGTAACATAACCCATAGCACAGCTCTGGAAGGATTGTGGAGATGGGAGGAGAGTCATCATCCGCAATATTTCCTGGGCGGATATAGATTGTGAAGGTGAAGACACTCCCTAAGCCTAAACCATAAAAGGGACTTTTCTCTCTAGAGTGAACTGAAATGATTATTTAAGTAGATAACTGACTGAAGTGTTTTCTGTATATTGTTGTTAAGAAATGTGGAATGAAGGGGGAGGACGGAATAATCTAGAAATCTTATTCTGAATTCTTTTTGTGTTATTGATAAATTTCTTCTTATACTCTTTTAAGTTTCAAGCTTGCCTTGCCTCTGCTCCTAAATCCTATCTCTAAAGGAAGCTAAATATATTAAAACTGGCAAACCCAAGTCACACCGTGGCAACAGGATAAGGTGGCTGGGTAAGGGACAGCTTGATGTTTAGCCAGTCATACAGAAGGAAGAAGGAAACTTGCAGAGAGAAGCAGTCAGTGCTGCATGGTGTTGCCTGTGAAGAAAGGAGTCAGTACTGTATGGAGTTGCCTGAGATAAGTGCATTAAAAGGAGGCATAAAAAAGTTTTAAATAAAAGAAGTCCATTGAAAGAAGGCATAAAAAGTTTTAAATAAAAGACTGGTGTTGGTGTCAGTCGTGTCTGTCTGTCTTGACTTAATTACTACAATCTGCAGTGATGGGAAGGGTAAAATTCTGAAGGAAATCTTTGTTGGTGAAACAGCAAGGTTCTGTGGTGATCCACACCGAGGGGTCACTAAGTATTTGGATCTTTTGATCTTTGGTCATTGGCACTTGGTTTAGTGTGATCATGGTGATGCTGGGCTAATGCTTGAACTCAATGGCCTTTTCCAACCTAGACAATTCTATGGATCTGTCTCTAAAATACCAGATCAGGAAGAAAAAAAATCAAGGAGTTTTGCAAAGGATATTCTGAGATGGTTGAGTTTGGCTACAACTCATGTGGAAACCAGAGATGTTCAGATGGACGTCTTAAGCTTCAGATAGTATTTCCTGATATGGTCTACTCAGATTTGGGAGGTTTCTCTCCATTAGCTGTGGTGAGGGCAGAACTAGTCCCCATACAGAGATAACCCCCCTGCAATCAGGACTTTCCTGTCACTGGGTTGCTGGAAAAAAGCATTATAATGACCTTGGTGATTGGTGGTAATGGACTCAGTGGGATATACCAGCAAGTCCTTGGAAGATTTGCTGTCTCTTTATGCTTTTCTGATCTACTTTTCCTTTTCTCCTCTTGCACTTTGTCAGTTCCGAGTGCACACTGGCTGAAGGACGGCTTAGCTCTGTGCATGCAAGATTCCTCCTGAAATGGATATTCTGGCTTCCCACAAGGCCTCCAAGTGTCTGCAGCCCAGCAGCAATACAGGAATAAAGTCGGCTGAGCTATCTCCATACTACTGCCCATGGATTTCTGCCAGAAGATTTGTGGCTCTTTATTCAATGCTTCACGTACTGGCTCAAAAATAGAAGGAATGTTTTGGGTTACAGGAGTGATCTACAGTGGTTTGGGAAATAATTTTTCCTTAAGAAACCAAGAAGAAGAAAACTCATTTTTTTTGTTTCCAGAGCTTTTCTTTAATGGTAGAAGCACTGCTGTCCATATGCTGAAGAAAGAACTAACCTCTTACTAAGCTGATGACCTTTTTTTTTTATTTTCTTTTTCCCCATCAATTCATGCTTAGTTAATAGTGTTTAAACTGCATCATTATAATCCTTTCCTCTAATAAATGCTTCAGCCTTTCAACTAAAGTGAGGTGGTTTATGTGTGTGTACACTGCAGAGCCAATCTGCAGTGCCTTGTGGCAGTGTTTGCAGAGGATGTAGTAGGAGTTTAGTGCCATCTCTGGGGAATTGGCCACTATTATTTACAGTCACGTGAGTATAAGTCCTTGCATACATTTCTGAAATGTCACCCTGATACAGTACATATCAAAGGGAGAAATTCTGTGCATGTTTGCACCACCAGATTTTGGCATGAATTTGGAATTTGAAGAGCAGAAGCTGGTCCTACTAAATAATATGAACCTAGTGGAATCATGCCAGCTGCTTTCTGCTAATGTGACCTTTTCTTCCATGTTTCTCTTTTCCTGTCTGGCTGATGGATAGGATGATTTTAAGAGACTTTAGTACATGATAGGGCTGCCAGGTTTGGATCCACATCCAATTATTTCCAAAGGTCAGAGGCACTTGCACTGGGCATTCTTGTTTGCATTCCTTCTCCTAATTTCCAGGAATACTGGTGACAAAAATAAGGCAGAGCATAGTTATACCGAATATATGAACCTTTAGCTAGATATCACTGCTATCTTTCTTATTTTAATGTATATTTTGAAAGAAACAAATTTATTCCTTACCTGCCTGCTCATAAGTCTTTTTGTACCTTCTTATTCCAGCATTTGGCTTCCCTGGAGACAGAACTGAATTAGAGAGATTGCTGGATTGATTTAGTTTGGCAGCTCCTGTGTTAATATTAGTCTTAACTTCAGGAGTTGTCAAACAATAAATAAATGAATGAAAGACCAAAACATGTTGGGGTTTTTATTTTTGACATGGCAGAAGAAAGAAAAACAGAACTGAAACAGCTTAGGTCTCCTACTTTGTTTTATCTGTCCTGAGATAGAAAGAAACCCGTTTAAACTTTTTGAGACCAGTATCAATGAAAAATGTATGACTAAATAAATCAAAATATCGTTGATTAAAGTCATATTCTGGCTATCTAGACATTAAAATGTGGGTTTACATTTTGTCAGCCACTATTTTTGAACCCCGTATGCTTCAAATTTAAAGATTCTGTAGCTTCTCTGGATTATTTTTACATTTATCTTTCTGTCCATCCAGATCTTTGCTTTTGGTTAGAAGGAATAAAATTCCTGAGGACTACAATCTTTTAGATTCTGTGCAAGCTGTAAAGTTCCCCTGAAACCACTTTCATTAATTTTGCAGAAGTTGCAGCCTTAAGGCTTTAAAAAGTGCTAAGCAATCAGCAGTCACTCATTTGGGAGCCTAATTATGGAGTTAGGAAACAAATATGTCTTGGTCTATCACTTGCCTTGCATAATATGTGTTCTGGGACTTAACCCCACACCTGCTCGTACAGATGTGTAAATGCTTGAGACTGCTGGGTACCAGCACAGATCTCTTTCCAAGTATGCCACTGAGTGACATGGGAAAGCATCTGCACTGTCACCCCATCAAGAGGAGTCTCCTGGTGGCTGAAATTGGTATTTTATGATTTCAGATATCTGAAGTATTTGAAGTGTCTCTGAGCAAATAATGACTGCTATAGTACAACTTGATATACATTCTCACATACATTGTGCAGGAAAAGTGCAAACATTGTCCTTTCATATGTGGAATAAACAGAAATAAGCAAAGATATGCTATTTGCTGAACTGTTTATTTTTAAGAGCATTTCTAACCTCTATGCCAAACCAATGCATCTCAATTTTAGCAATAATTCAATTTTTTTTCTCCCATGTTTTATTGACAATAGCAATAGATACTGGCTTCTGAAGGTAAAGCAGAATTCCTTGGAATGGATGGCACTATTTGCCTGACAGAGAGTTTGGAAGAAGAGCTGAGCTCACCTAGGTGGACCAGGCAAGCCAGGACCTTGGACTCCCAGTTTAAGACAAAGACAGGGAAATCACTTTCCAATTGCCACCATGGGCAAAACAGATTTGACATGGGGAAAGGTGGCTGAATCTATTATCAGTTATAATAGATTCAAGTAATCAGAAACAAAGAGATAAACTAAACAAAGATCTCTTCCCTCCCAGCCCCTTTCCCAAAGCCAGCTTTCCCCCTTCACTCTCAGTTCCTCTCCCCTGAGGGTGCAGGGATGGGGCTGTGCTTGGTCCCTCACAGCCCCAGGGTGGGCTGGCCTATTTCCCTGGCTACACTCCTTCAGGGACAGCTCTTCCCAGTGGGGGTCTCCCATTTGTCTCCATTTTGTGGCTCTAAGGGTTTGCAGCCTCCAGCCTCCTCCCTTCACACTGGGGTGTAACTGCTCCTCTCCAGGACAGTCATTGAGGCACATGGAGAAGCTCTACCTCCATATCCTTTTAGATACTGAGTTCCTCTTTGCTTTCATGTCCCATAACTCCTTCCAGTGTGAAAAACCCCACAAGTGCCTCCTGCCAGTCTCTGTTCCCACACATATCCATTCCCAACCCTTTCCTCTCACTGAGACTGAAGAGTCAGCTGTGAATGCTCTATTTACCAAAGACAGTGCAATGCTTTCTCAATCACTCAAGCAGAGGCTTTGCCTGAGGTTGGTGGACACATGTGCCTTGGAATTATTGCTAAGGTTTGTAAAGGACAAAGACCAAGGGTGTGAGTTTAGGTAAACTGTCCTTTACAGTTGTGGAGCATGTGGAATCATCTCCACACTGTATGGTCAGAAACTGGGAAAAAAGTCATTACAATAAAATCTCCAAGTGGTGTTAAAAGGATAGGAATCACGGATGCCAGAGTGGACAGGCAAATAATACAAGAACTTGATGGAAGAGAAGCAATTAAATTATTTGGAGGAAAATGTGAAATCTGATCTGGGTGCATTGAGGGAAAACTCATCCCAAATATCCACTTCTTAACAGAAAGAAGAAAAAGCCTGAGAAAAATCTAAACCAAACCTAAAAATTCTACAAAAAACTCCACAAGTAAGGAGATTTTCCTGGTACTCCCAACCTTGCTAATCTGTGAATTTGAGTAGGGATGTGTTTGTCTGGAAGGTGATGAGGATGGATGGGGTAATGGAGAATGCCTCTGCCTCCAACATCTTCAAGTATTGTACTTCAAGTACACTCTCCTCTTCCACTCAGTGCAATTTCATTTAGATTGTTGTCCCACCTCCCCATGACACAGAAGCTGTGTCTCCCCTGGAGAGACTCTCCCAGGTGACTCCCTACTAAATTCCCCATATCATAAGGGTCAGGAAATAATTATAATGACATATCAGGAGAGGCACTGACTTAGAGAAACAGCAAGGAAAAGATGTGATTCTTCTGGCAATGAAATTGTGAAGAACAGCTCAAAGAGGAAGGTGAAAAAATAGATACCAAAACAGGAAATTTAAGCTTTAAAAAAGGAGTTAGAATTGCTAAAGCTGTTTTTAGAAGAAAACAGTTTATAGAACAGATTCTTCTCTGAACACAACTGATATTTACAATTAGAGTTGGTAAGAAGACAAGACAGTTTAGCTTTTTAAAAAACAAAAATCTTGCAAAGAATTGATCTGAAATGTTATTTAGGGTCAGATCCATAATTCTCCTTCTCTGCTGCTTTATATCTGGGACTTCCAAGCCTCCAGGCACCAAGGAAGACAACTTCACCTCAGCCAGAATCACATCCCATAGCTGTTTTTTCTCCTGATATCTGATATGAATCAACATCCCCACTAGAAATTGCCAGTTTAAATCATCAATTGCTAATGATTAAATTAGCTTAGACCTAGTTATCTCTCTAAAAATTCAATCCCTTTTGGAATTATGTTTATGATCTGTCTGATTAGGGAAGCATAGGAAAATACCCTGCATCATTTTGTAACGATGAGAAAAACCTAAATATTTGTGAAAAACAAAAAGCTTTTCACTTTATAGAGATGAAACAAAAGCCCACGTTGAGGAAAGACTGCTTTTATTTCTGTTTAAGAGAGTATGATGAAATAAAGTCCAAACAAATCAAAACATCAACAGGGCTAGAATATTTGGGGGAAAAAATGAAGGGCTATTTTTTTTTATTGACAAGCAATGTCAATGAAAAATGTTCATACTGTTTGAACTCTTCAAAACCAGTTCTATTTATAACTGGGGAGAGTCAAAGAAGATGCATTTAAATATGGATGCAGGAAGTGTTCTCATTTCTGCAGTTTGTGCAGGCTCTGCCTGATTTCTCCAAAATGAAACATTAGGCAAGCAGGCAGGGTCTAATTCTTTACTAGCATAACTATTTAGCAACACTGAAATCACTGGACCTATGAAAATTTCTGCCAGTGGAGATTTGCTTCTTGATACTCCAATGCTCCTAACCTTTGGTGTGTAACAGGAAGTACATCCTTTAGCAAGTTTATTGCAAAAAGCCCAGCTGCTGTGTTGGGCAGTCCTTTTGTAATATCCATTTGTTAGCACTGTTAGATGTGTGTAAGTTCATCATTAAGTCCCCTGTCCTTACTTGCAGCTCAGTTCCACTCAGCCTCCATCCCAGTTTCTCTCATTCTTTGCCCTCAGGATATGCAGTCATTTTAATGTCAAAGAAAATAATAGATACATATTCATATGTTTGGCTGGATTAAGTATTTTTCTGGCACTAAGTACAATAAGTTACAGGATTTGAGCCTGCTGTGGTTTATGTTGTTTTTTCTTGAGAGTAATTTCACAGCTCTATACATGTAAAAGGAAGAAGACATAGACAAAGAGTATTTGACTGCAGAAAAATATGAAATTGAGCTTTCAACTGAGTTGTTATTTTAAATTAGATTTCAATGATGCCTTACACTGAATACTCCAGGTACTTTACACTGTTTTCGATTTCAAATTTCAAAATACAATGCATTCTCTAAAGATGATACTCTATCCACACTGGAAAACTCTGTAAGACATCCCACTAAAGACACAGTAGCACAGTTTGCATGGCCTTATTTTATGGTGTGACATCATCTGATAATTCTGATCTCATCTGCTAAGAAAACCTACGTCAGGTGCTGAGATCCTGTATTTCATTTATAATCAATCATTCACTCCACAGAACAGCTTTTACTGACAAATAATTAATTTATTTATCAGATTATTCACTAATCTGTCTGACAACATTTGGGCCAGAATCATATCTTGAAGTAACTAAGAACAGCTAAAACAGCTTCCAACTCGTTTTTGACTTAACCTTTCCCCTAGTCTAGTCTGCCTTCCCCAGCTATATGATTTTTGAAACACCCACAGCTGCAACTGAAGTGAGTAGATGAAATTCTGGCTTCCAGCTGCCAAGCTCTTACTGACCTCAGTCACAAAAGAAAGGATTTTACCTACTGGCAGTCGTTCAGCACCTTTGAAAATCAGTGATTTAACAACTAGGCAAAGGTCAGACCAGAAATCAATGCCAAAAAAAAAAGACTAGACCTCTGTGGGGTCTAACTCCCAATGTGGCCCTGGAAGCATAAGGTGCTTTTTTGCTGTGTACCATGTCACAGATTTTCCTGTCATTTCTAAGCCTTTTTCTTCACTAATACATGTTGGACTGGGGAAGAAACCTGACAATATCCTGATTAAGTTGCAAACATGCATCGCTCCTTTACCCTGCAGTACAAGGAAATTTAAACATTCTGAGAAGCAAAATGTCTCCAGGCACGGGGTAGAAAAAAAAAAGATTAAGTTTTCAGAAACTCCAGCTATAAAAGAAAAGTGAAAATCACAAGGTTTCAGAGTATGAAAGGTTCAAGAGGGTAGGAGAACCAATGCCTTGAGATTTAAAGAAGGGCTGTGTTGGCTTAATAGAAACTTAACCCAGCTTTTTTTCCTTCTTTGAGAGTGGGGAGCACTACCTACAAAAGGGAAGAAAGAAGTCTGGCTGTATTGAAGGCTGTTAAGTGTGCTTACCTGCTGGGGAAAGAGGGAAAAGGGAGGGCCAGCTCATGGGAGTTGGTAGTGCATCCAAAATGAACTGCTGTTGGCTCTGGGAAGCCATTAGGATTTTCTTGATTTGGTTTAACAAATAATTTTGCTAATCCAAAGGTTATAGCTGTTTGTTTGTTTGTTTGTTTGTTTGTCTGGGTTTTTTGGAGTTTGGTGGTTTTTTTTTTGTTTGTTTTTTGTTTTGTTTTGTTTTGTTTGTTTTTTTGGGTTTTTTTTCCTTTTTTTTCCTTTGGTTTGGTTTGGTTTGGGTTCAGTTTACTTTGGTTTGGGTTCTTTTGGCAAATATTAGGCTGCAGAGACTGTTCCTTTGGTTTTACAGGGAAGGTTGTTAATGTGACAGCACAGAGAATAGATCTTTGATTAGTAGGGTGAAAAAGATGGGAAGCTGTAGAGAAAGCTTGCCTGATCTAGATCCTGTTCCTATCAGTGTAAACACTGGTTTAATTCAGAATAACATGGCATGAACAGTTTCACTCTTGATATTTTTCTCTACCTTCTGCCCCCCAGATGGTTTGTGCTCGCTCTCTCCTTGCTGAGCACCCAAACAAAAGTGCAGTTCACATCTGCTTTTGTGCATTCAATGTCCAAAGCCATCTTGGAGCATTGTGGTGCCTTACAGGACATTTTCCCTCTGAGGAACTGTTGGGTAATGAGATTCCCCAGTACCTTCCATGAAAGAAGTATATGGTAAGAGTATAGCAGGTTGGTATCCAAGGTGCTCCAATGTAAGTACTACTGGAAGGATTGCAGGAAGCTTTAATTTACTGTCATCCATCCTTCATCACTTCAAACTGCAGTAGTGAAATATGATAAAAAATGA
Organism: Oenanthe melanoleuca; assembly: GCF_029582105.1. NCBI lineage: Eukaryota > Metazoa > Chordata > Aves > Passeriformes > Muscicapidae > Oenanthe > Oenanthe melanoleuca. The sequence continues at coordinate 7,170,109 of NC_079335.1, read as the reverse complement.
TCTCCTAAAAACTAAGCTCCTATAAACTTTATGCTTTGAACACAAATCCTCTCAGATTAACATCATGTTCTGCTGCCCCCACTTGTGCTGTGGAGCTCCTCCTGTGGGCATCTGAGGCACACGTGGAATCAGAAAAATGTGACTGGTTAGGACTACCAGCACTGTGCAGGGATGAACTCCCCTGTCAGAGAACTGTCAAGATGCCTTCACCATTCCCATGACCCTGAAAACTGGTGCTACCTTAGCAAATAGAAAATAATGGATTCTGTAAGGTCTACTTATAAATTTGTAACTGCTGAAACCAAAACCAGGTCTTGTTCTTTCCTGACAAGCTGGATATGTGCAAGTTACCTGTGCTCTGAGTCTGTATTTAGTCATGATTTAATTCACACATGGTGAGAAGAATTTTTGACATTTGATCTATGGGTTGGCAGACTGTCACGTAACTCTAGAATTCATTGTGACTAGAAGAAGCTCTGGGCTGACCTGCCATAAGTAAATGATGTTGTTTCCCTTAATATCAGTCCACCAGAGCTGGTACCTTGAGTATCCTTCATCTAATTTTCTTGCATGCTGGAATCTGGCAAATATAATAATGGTATTTTTCACTTGCTTGCAATAGTGCTTTTTTTTTTTTTTTTTTTCAATGATATAAAAATGCTCCTCAAATGCCAAACTTCTTTGTGAAATTATTCACGTTTCAGTTTTAGTTGTATAACTAAATATTTAGTTATAGCTCTCTATCCCAGGGGCTTTGTGAGGCTTTTTTAATTGAGGTTTGAACTGTCATTATTTGTGAGATGAGATTATCTATCATTCATGAGCTTTCAAGTGAATACCAGTTTGTTTGGAAGAGAGAATGCTGGCAAATCCTGAAAGTTTCGTGATTTCCAGAACACATAATTATTCCTCCAAATATTCACTCTGTATAGTTTGTTATTTATTGCTACTTTTCATTATCCACAGTTTGTCATATTTTATATTCCTGTCTAAAAAACACAGTCACCCAGTCAGGTACCAGAAGTAAGAGTATGTGACTTCTATGACCATTCACCCACCATAAATAACATATACAGGAACTTACACAATCAAAGCAAACACAGCATGAATAATGTGCAGACAAAATTTGTTTACATGAGCTATTCCATGAGTATTTATGAACTAGAAACACATTTGTAGAAATTAGGATCAGAGTGCAAGGAGAAAAGCAGAGTCAAACTTGCTGGAATTCAATTTCTACCCACAGTTTATGCTGGAGTTACAGATAGGTAAACTCTAAGTTCAGGTGAGTGGCACAGAATTGTGCAGCAAATTGGTGGGAGCAGAAGGGAAATGGAAACCTGGTGACACTTCAGCCCTGCATGGCAATGCTTTCTGTGCCCCCCATCAGGCTGCTGTGCTGTGACCCCTGCTAGCTGAATTGCAGATGTGCAGCCATCTCCAACCTGACAGTAGATTCACCTACATTCCACAACAGCAGTTTCCTCTGAGCTTCCCATCACAGCAAGGGAGATGCTCCTCGTGCACCAAAGGCAGGATGAATGTGGGAGGAATCCCTGCTATGGACTTCAGGAACTTCAAATCTGTCTTAGCATCAAGAAAGTCTTGTGGTTCAAATACTATATGTTACTAGGCTGTTGTGAAATACCCACTAATTCATCCAACTTGTCTCTCATGATTTCCCAGAGCACCCAAATGGATGGATATGAAAGTGGATCTTTCCTCATTGACTTTTTTTTTTTTTTTAGCACATTGTCGGGTTTAACCCCAGATGGCAACTAAGTACTATTAAGCAGCTTGCTTACTCCCCTTCACCTGCAGTGGGAAAATTGATTGGGGAAAAAAAGAAAAACTACTTAATGGGTTGAGATAAGAACAGTTTAATAATTGAAATAAAGGAAGGAGAAGAAGGAAAAGAAGAAAGATGAGAAGAAGAAGGAGAAGAAGGAGAAGGAGAAGATGAATAAAACCCAAGACAAATAAATGATGCACAATAAAAACTGTTCACCACTCACTGACCACTGCCCAGCCTGTTCACCAGCAGCAATTGTCCCCTCTCTCATGGCCAGTTTATATGCTGGCCATTACATTCTGTTGTGTGGAATATTCCTTTGTCCAGTTCAGGTCACCTCTCCTGGCCTTGCTTTCTCAGGGATTCTTGTGCACCTGCTCCCTGGCAGAGTATGAGACACTGCGAAGTCCTTGATTTACAGAAAGAACTAATGAGCAACAACCAAAACATCCATTTATTATCTATCTTATTCTAATATTAAATCCAAAACACAGCACTGTACCAAATACTAACAGTAATATTAACTCAAGCCCAGTGAAATGAGAAAGTTGTCTTTACTTTTTTGAAACATATATGAAAGTACAGCTTTTGCACTTACAGATTTCCTATGAATTTTTACCCAGCCAGAGGATCACAGGGGGATAAGACTGCTCTGTATTATTCCCTTGTAGAAAAGGCATCTTCTTACCCACAAAATCGAGCAGGGACTTAGATTAAAGGCAGACAAGAGCCTGAGAGCATAAGCAATGAATTAAAATCCCCTTTTGTCTTTCATCTGCCAGAAAAATCCTGCCTCCTGTTTAAAAACACAAATGTTGCATATTTAAAAGCAAAGATTGTATGTGTTACACCAACCAGCTGCATAAATCCTAGCGGCCTTAGAAAATTAATGTTTTGTTTTAAGCAAAGCTGAAGTTACTCATGTTATTTCACTCTATCAATAGCAAGTACATTAACATTATCTAGTGTCTGCAAGCACACTATTAATTTACCTTGTACTGTCCCAATAGAGGGAAAAGAATTGTTCAAGGCAATGAGGCGTATCCACTTCCACTCCTTGGGACTCCTTGCCTCCAAATAATCAATATTAATGTGGTGAAGGGAGGGCAGAGAGGGAAAGGATTCTGACTGATTTATTAGCTAAAGCCACATCACAGTGGAATGAGAGTCTGAAGATTCTTTGCTAGACTGAACAGACACTAAATGGTTTATCAAGGGTGGAGTCACTGTCACAGCGTCCATCTGAAGTCAGAATTAATATCACATTTCCTAGCCAGGAGGCTGGCAGATACAACTTGTCATTTCCAAAATGATACATTCTTGATTGTAGAAAAAGATCCAATATGTTTTTGAAAAAACTTGCTTGCTCCAGTATCACCTTTTTTTTCCCCCATTAAGGAAAATGTTTTCTTACAGAAAAGCAGGTTGTTTTCTCTGATGAGAACTTCTTTTTGCCTACAGGTCAGATGAACAGCACAACACACAGCTCTTAACAGTATCTTGGCAACTCCCTGGCAAAGTACAATTGGCAGGAAGTAAAAAAATGAAATTGTGGGGGGGGGTGGTGGGAGGGGAATTTTTAAGTAATATGACCTGAATATTTATTTTTAAATGACAGCAAAAGTAATTGCCATAGAATGACCTTTTTTCCTTTTGACCCTCGGCAAGTAAAAAGTTACTTTTAAAATTGCATTTGGCAGCAAATGCTATAATCTATACATAGGCTGAAGTCAGAGAGGGATGGCAAGCACACGGAGGCAATACTGAAACATTTGGTTCTGGCTGTCCACAATAACACATGCTTCCACTTGAAGATATAGATAACAGTCACAAAAAAAGCTCAGCTAGGGGGAAAAAAAGATGACTCAAACAGTGTCAGAAAAATGTTTATTTTCTTCGTACTGCTAACAAGAGTAGAGTACAGGTCTGAGTACTTAACTCCCTACTGTAAGATATAAAACACAGGTGCTTAACTTCCTTTCTTTACTAAGTATTATACCAAATTAAGATTAAAGAATGCCTAAACTCATGCTTATACATATACACTTATTATATTGGAAAGTACTGAGTAATCATCAGTGCAGTTGGGGTTTAATAAAGAAGGATGTCCCAAAGGCAGACCAGGCAAGATGTTCGTATTGTCCCTCAAATACTGTGGCCCAGGGGATATTTGGAGTTCAGAGGAAAAGTAACTGGGTGGGCAATTTCAGGTTGGAATTAGAACACAAAGCAACTGGTAGAATGATGACACAATTATGCAAAGATGGGGCTGACAATCCAGTGGTGACAACTGGGAGGGATGAGGTGCTGTTGGTGTTCTTTGTGCTCTGCTGTTCTCGGTGCTGGAGAGAATTCAACCTCTGAGATAGCTGACATTTCTTGGGATGGTTTGTCACAGTGACCTAAAATGAAATATGTATCACAGAATCACAGAAAGGTTTGGGTTGGAAGGAACCTTAAACATCTTGTTCCAACCCCCTGCCATGGGCAGGAACAGCTTCCACTAGGCAAGGTTTCTCCCAGCCCCATCCAACCTGGCTTTGAATACTCCCAGGGATGGGGCACCCACAGCTTCTCCAGGGAAACTGTGCCAGTATCTCACCCCCCTCACAGTAAAGGATTTCTTCCTAATATCCAATCTAAACCTGCTTTCTTTCAGTTAAACTGGAACTTCCTCCTTGTCCTGTATCACCTTGGTTTAAGTATCTGCAGTGTGGATTTTTACATAATTTATCCACTTTCTTCAGATGTGTATTTTGGGAGCAGAGGAACTGCACCCAAGGCTCAGTTCATTACACCACCTGTAGCCAAACACAATCTGTTAAGGTTCATTTTTTACTCCTTTTCACAACCTGAACTAAGGACACTGTCCACTGCAAAGTGTGTGCTGTGCTTTCTGTGTGTTGGCTAACACAACATGAATCTGCCTCTAAATGCATGGCAGGTTTATGCAGCCAAAATGTGAGGATTTTAAAGAAGTGAATCAAGGGGCTGTAACTAAGAGTAATGGGATGATATTAAGTGAGACAAGTGGTACAGTGAGTGTCAAGAAATGCTCCTGGGCAGTGCAGGCACTTGGACAGTGGAGGAGGCTCTTGGGGGATGGACACTACATAATGTGCACTTAATGATATCTAAAAGGCACAACTGCACTCACTGGTGCCCAGACTAAATGATATTGCAGGGGTTTACTGCCCTTTATTCTAGGTACTAGGCTCTAAATCATTGTTTAAAACCTGTATAACCTAATTCTTCTCCGGGGTAACTTATCTGAAGTTCTCAAGGGTGAAAATGAGCCCTCACAAGTAGGAGAGAGTGCTGCAGCACCTGGAGGCAACACTGAGAAACAACTGAGATTTTTGTAATGGATAAATCCAGTTTAGTTTGAGACAGGAAATAATTCCATTTCTCCCTAGTTCCATGGAAATTACACCATAGAAAACTCCCCTGAAGGATATCCAGTTGCAAATACTCTGTAAACAGAAAAAAATATAATGTACTGTGGTCTTATATCAAGATTTTCTCTCCTGAGTCTAAGGATAAAGAAAACAGGAAAGGCAGAAATCTCAATGAATATATGTTAAATTAAAAACCTATTCAAACCTACTCAAACTTATTTGATTTTACTATGTTTGTTTGGAGAAGAATATCTGTTTACAACAGCTGCTGGAAGCAGCTTTTTTTTTTCTTTATATTCCTATCACTTCTAATTGTTTCAGACCTTAAAAAGATTTATTATATTTTCAAATCATACTTTCTTGATATGCCTTGCACTTATACTGAGAACTCATCCTTAATTATCAGGGATTATCTGAGACTGATGGGTGAACCCAGTTTATGTTTTAGAACTCATATCTTCTGTACTCACCAGGTGAATGACCCTGAGATTTGCTCAGCTGGGCAGAGCATGATGCTCCTAACACCAAGGTTTGTAGATTTAATCCTCATAGGGGCAGTTCACTAAAGAGTTGGATTTGATGATTGTTTTGGGTCCCTTCCTCCTCAGAATATCCTGTGATCTAGAGTGGAGGAGAGGGGTCAGCGTTGCTTGGAAACAAACAGAAAAACATAAGAGTTACTTAAATAGAGGTGACTCACTAAAGGGTTAGAATGTTTTCTCCCAAGATACCAATATTCTGGTTTTTAATCCTGCTTTCTGGGGAGTTCTGAAGAAGACATCAACCAATATATAATTCTGTTTTCATGTTCCTGATTAGAAATACAAACACAAGACAAGAATAGCAATGTACTCATTACCTTTCCATCCTGAGAGGAGGTTCTGAAATCACAAGATTTCCAGGGACACTTAGTACCTTTGGAACACTCAGGGATTCCAGAGATGCTCCTAAAAGATGTGTGATACTTGATGAAGTGCACTGAGATGATGTGTGCCCATAACTATAGACACTGGTTCCCCAGCTCTGCAAAAGTCAATAGCAGCAGGATCAAGTTCTATCTGACTAGCAACAATTTCTCATCAGTACAGTACTGTGAATATTAATTGGCCAGTATTGATAATAATCTTCTTTTACCTTTGCATGAACATTAATTTGAGAGGTACTAGAAGGTAAAACATAGAATACAGGACAAAAAAAGTGATGGTTTGATTGTCCTGCTTGAAGGAAACATCCCAGCATTGCCTTCTGGTTAAGATGATGTGCATGGTTTGTACCTAGCCAAGAACCACCCTACACTCCTCTCCTGAACATGAACTGCAGCACCTCCCTACAGAGCTGGTGCTTTGGCTGCATCTCCAGCTCTGCAATTTGACTTTGCTTTCCCACCTTCTGCTCTTGGAGATTTTAGCATTGCTTTTTCCCTGAAAGAACTGTTACTAAATGAATAACTTGACCTCAGCAAAGCACAGAAAAGGAGAGACTTCTTCAGCAGGAGCACAAGAAAGGAAGAACCCATAATCTTCCCACTTCCTGCATTTGCAAGGCCAAAAGAGAAGCTGAAGCAAGTAACCCCCTGCCCTTAGTGCAGCAGCCTCTGTCTCATTAGCCCAAGCATGTTCCAGCCCTCTTCTTTAAGTACAGATCTGCACTCTCATCCTCCTCACTGTTTCTTACCTCCTGCTCACATTTATTATTGATATCACCTATCAATAATGCTTTCTGCTGCTTCAAGGATTTGGCCTGCCTGCCCGATCCCAACTTTCAAGTGCTCTTTGCTTCACCTCATTATATTTTTAATGACCTGTGCGCTTTTTCTTTCTTTTCCATCCTATGCCTGTCCCCTTCCTCACAAAGTGTGAGAGAGAAAGGTGTTGGCTGAGTAGGGGCAAAGGGAACAATGTTAGTTCTCTAAGCAGTTGCTCCCACACTGTCTCTCAGTTTACTAACCAGTTTAGCAGCCTCTGCAAAGGTAGCAAATGCACTTGTTTAAAGCCCTATTTAAGCATGGATGCCTGCTCAGAACCACCACACAAGAGAGAGTAAAACCTACTTATTTCCTGCAATTTTGCTGCAAATAGCTGTACTTGATCTTTGAAAAGACTGTTCTCTTCATCAGGTTTCCCAGCTTTATGAATTGCAATCTTCAGCCTGTTTATCTTATTTTTTTTCAAAATCAGCTCATTTTATAATGACTAAGGTAGCATCCTGTTACTCAGAAGACACAGCAACATTAGAGCAGATACACCTGAGAACAGGATTACAGCATTCAACCAGACAGACTCAGTGCCATACAGAAACAGGATTAGTAAATTAGTCTAATATTTAATTTGACAGCCTTGTATAACTGAGGAACCTGCCTACAAAGGATTTTCCACTGGTATCAGAATAACACCAGCAATCATATTTTGAGTCCACAGAGGAAGTTTCTTTGCCCTTTAACTGATAACACTGTCCTGACTCCAGTCTGATACAGCATTCTGTCTCTTGTTGCCATTTCTGCTGTCTGCTGGCTCTGTGAGTCTGTTTGGGTCAAAAGACACATGTGTTATGTTTGTTATGTTTCCAGAAACCAGATCAACCAATTATGTCATTTCCCATTATTATAGCTATTTAACTGGAAAAGAATAACAGCAGAAGAATTGCAACAGGCAGGCAAGATCCAACTTTCCTGTTGAATGGAGTGAGCCTGCCATACTGCTCTGCCCACCTCAGCCTGCTCAGGGTCTTGGTGTGATGCTCAAACCTTCCAAGCTTTGACAGAGAGGGGGCGCATGGAAGGCAAAAGTATTACAATCACATACAGTCACTGGTCGTCCAGCTCTAGAAACCACATTGTGACTTCATCCACAAATGTGATTATCAGGGTATTTACAGAAGGGTTGTAACGTGATTTCAAGTGGGTGTAAGAATGAATTGTACAGGGCAGAAGTCAGAAGGAACAGGAGGGTGCTGTGAAGATGCTGTAAGTATCTGAACAGAGGAGACAGAGAGTCAAGTGCTCTTATGCTGCCTGAAAGTCAGGCACACATGATACAATCCAGCAGACGTGCCCCAGTTTAGAAAGAGTGCACTTTGCTGACAGGGAATCAGCAGCCTGTGCATCTTCCCCTGCACATCAAGCAGCAGCTCCAGCCCCAGTCAGAGACGTGCAGGATGCTCAGGAGCAGCTGGGCTCTCTGTGAGGTCCATGCTGTTGATTGTCCCTTCAGCACAGTCTGTCCCTGGACCTGGAAGCTGGTGAATGCTGCAGTGCACACCATTCAGTGCCTGGTGTACTGCCAAGGGAGGGCTCTGCATGTGCCTGCACCCTGGCCTACCACCAGAAGCATTTCTAGGATTCAGGAAGGTCAAGGTGCCTGTTTTGTCCTGGTGGAGCTGCAAAGACCTGCCCCTTTGTAAACCTCCAAAAAGGGGCAGATAATTTACAGTCAGGTCTTGGTATCACAATTCCACGGCTTCAGGACACAGAATTGTCCTGATCTCTTACTTGAATGGGTAAGGCACAGCATGAGTGTGACTAGAATTGGTGCCTCTGGGTGTGTTATAGGATTTATAGATATGGGAACACAACATACAAGGATTTTTGTCTTATCAGATTGATGTCCTCTATGCTCATACCTTTGGAAGAGCTGTGATAATTGAGATAATTCTCATCCCTTAAAGCAGCTTTTTAAGCTGTGATTATTTTGGCAGCACAGCTCAAGTTTTATCACTCACAGAATGCAGAGGAGGAAAAGGAAATAAAAAATATTTCTTTTTGTTCAGCTTTAACTCAAATAAGCCCAGATCACTGAAAAGAAGAAACAGCTCTCTGTACTCATGTCTCCTCAGATTACTGTCCAGGCATTCACACTTGCTAGAAAGTACCTCTAGAGTTATTTTATTATCTTACATACTCTAAATATTCTTACAAAAAAAAAAAAAAAAAAAAAAAAAAAAAAAAGGATTTCTAAAATGCACAATCTTTTCCTCTGCATAAGCAACTGTCTGTGATTGTGAACATCTATGTCCAGAGCAAGTGCAGAACATGGGAACTTCAAAACCAAATCCAGGACTTGAATTTCAGAACAAGAAATTTTTCCCTAGCCTTCTTTTAGATAAATCATAATAACTGAGCTTCATCTTCCTGTATTGAGTCACCTGTCTAACAAAAATATATGTGGTATCTAAGACTTGCTACTTTCTTTGAATTTCCTATTTGCTATTTTAAAATCTTTTCTGTCTATATTTACTGCTTTTGAGATGTATTCTCTGCCTGACAATGTGTGGGAATTCTGAGGGTCTGACTCAAGCTGCAAATTTTAAGTGTGTGTGAGGCACACTTATGTCAGATCTTCCTGACTCGAGCCTCAGACTTCTTCCATCATCATTAAAATAAATGCTTATGTCACCTTCAATTCTGCCTACTCTGTGAGTACCACTGAAGCACACAGAGGATTTCCCAAGTATCAATGTGGGACACAAATGTGGGACACAAATCCTGAAGTTAAGGACTAAAGTGACAAATTTAGGCACTGTAATAACCAGACATTGGAGGACTCACAGCTCTAATGTCAATGCCAATGCACAGTGAATTCAAAATCCAAAACCAGGATTCACAAAAATCAGTGATCCAGGTGAGGTGTGTTGTAAATTACACCTTTTATTCTTGTAGTTCCTGAATTGTGGAATAGAGAACTCCTTGAGAAACTGAAAGTCAAACTGCACAATGTCCCTTCTTGGTATTCCACTTTATATGAAATTCTTAGTGGATGGAAACCCTGCCCATGGAAGTGGGAGTGAAACTAGATGGTCCCTGAATGTTCTTTCCTATCCAAACACTTCTATCATTCTTAACTCTGCTGTGGTGAAAAGTGTGAAGTCTTCTTGCTGGAGCACATAGATCAGAGTAGATCACAGAGATTTCTTCTCTAGGTACTTTCCAGGGCTTCTTTATAACAGTATTATGTGTTGAAACCATTTCCAGGCACATGAGGGACAGGACAATTGGGAACAGAGTCTGGATAAATCATGTTCAATACATCAGGGTAAATTAACCAAACTGATTTTTTTCCACATTGAAATAGCAGTGTCTGTGACCATGGGTAGGGTGGAATTTAAATAATTTACATCAGCTTTAGGAAAGCTTACAACACAGTTTCTTTAGTATCCTTGCAGTCATAATGAGAATATATGCAGTGGGTGGGTGCACTGTTTGGTGAATACTAAATTAACCAAATTGTCAAACTCAAAGGTGTAGCTGTGAATCTGGAGTCCATTATCAACAAAGAGTGGTTTAAGAAATGAAGTTTCTTTAGCCTCAAACAGAGAAGGTTAGGAGACCTATTTGCTGTGTTCAACTGCCTGAAGGGTAGCTAGAAGAAAAACAAAGTTAGGCTTGTCTCAAAGATGCAGAGGAAGGAAAAAGAGGAAATAGTCACAGTTGCCACAGGAGAGATTTCAGTTAAATGTAGGGAATGATTATTCACACAGACCCATTCTTCACAGGGTAACCACAGAGACTGGGATCTCTCCCTCCCTGAAGATTGCCCCAGCTCAGCTGGACAAGGACCTGATCCAAGAGACAGCTGGAGATAACTGCAAAGTATGACAGGGGTGGTGTCTAGAACAGCTCCAGAAATCCCTCCACTCTACTTTTGTCTGTGGTTGTAAATATTTTGTGAAGCAAGAATGTAACCCAAAGAGTCCTCCTGCCCCAAAATGAAAGGTGCCAAAGCTTCTGCTCAGCTAAAAGAAAAAGAGGGAGGCAGAAAGCTGAGACCTGTGGGACTGCTGAGGACTTCCAGAGTCCTGAGGAAATTGGCTGATGATGTTCTGAGGGAATTGTCTAGTGTTATTGCCAAGCCATGATGTTTGAAAAGTCATGGCACTCAGGTGAAGGCTCTGGAGGCTGAAAAAAGGGAAGTACTGCACCTATTTTTAAAAGGTGTAGAAAGGAGGAGCCTGGGAACCACCACCCTGTCAGACTCCCTTTTGTGCCTGGGAGGATCATGGAACAGACTCCTAGAAGCCATGCTAAGGTATACAGAGAATGGGGAGGAGATTTGGGACAGTCAGCAGGGCTTCAGCAAGGGAAGGTCCTGCCTGACCAACTAAGTGACAACTAAGTGTGGAGTGACCACATCAGGGGACAAGGGAAGGGCTGCAGATGCCATTCACCTGGACTCCTGCAAGGCTTTCACACAGTCCCCCACAACATCCTTCCTCCTAAGTCAGAGAGAGGTGGATTTGATGGGCAGACTGTGGTGAATGAGGAATTGGTTGGGTGGTTACATCCAGAGGATGATGGTCAATGTCAGAGTGTCTGGATGTACACAAATTATATCACTCAGGGCTCTGTACTGGGACCAGGGATAATTAACTTCTTCTTCAATGTCATGGGCAGTAGAGTCAAGTGTGTCATTAGAAAATCTGCAAATGACACCAAGCTGAGTGGTGAGGTTGTCATGCCTAAAGGACAGGATTCCTCCCAGAGGGACCTGGACAAACTTGAGAACTGGCTCCATGGGAATCTTACGTGATTTTACGAGGCCAGCTGCAAGGTCCTGGTACAAACACAATCTGGGGAATGAACAGATTTGAGAAGAGCCCTAAGAAGGACTTGGGGCTACTGGTAGATGAAAAGCTGGACATGATTTGGCAAAGGACACTGAGAGCCCAGAATGCCAGCTAATCCTGGGCTGCATCCAAAGGAGTGTGGGCAGCACTGAGGATGGGATTCTGCCCCTCTCTCCACTCTGGTGAGACCCCACCTGCAGGTCTCCATCCAGCCCTGCAGTCCCCAGTGCAGAGAAGATGTGAAACCTGTAGGACACTCAATGATCAGAGGGCTGGGACATCTCTGCTGAGAAGACAGTCTGAGAGAGCTGGGGCTGTTCAGAGGAGAGAAGGATCCAGGAATACCTCACTGCTGTCTTTCAATACTTCAATTAGGCTACTGAGAAAGATGGGGACAGAGTTATTAGAAGGAACTGTTGCAACAGGACAAGGGGCATTGTTTTTAAACTAAGAAGCTGTAGATTCAGACTAAATATAAGGAATAAATCCTTTACTAAGAGGGTGGTAGAACACTGGACCACGTTGTCCAGAAAGGTGGCAGTTGCCCCATCCATGGAAACCCTCAAAGTCAGGTGGTACTGAGCAACCTGATCTAGCTGAAGATGCCCCTGCTCATTCCAGGAGATTTGATTTGATGACCTTTTAAGGTCTCCTCTCACTCAAAGTTTTGTATGATTCTATGAGAGACCTGTAATGAAATGGAGACTCAGCAGGTCTCACACTGTGGCTCCCCTGGAACTGGCACTGCAGGGAACTATTACTTTTCTCAGAGAAACAGGAAAGAAGGCACACAAGGGCCAGAAATATTACTTCTTTGAAGTGGATCCTTATCTCTGCCTTCTCCTCATCTCTGCCCTTATCTTAAAGCACTAGTCAGCTGAGTGACAAACATTGTTCATATATAAACCTGAGGAGCAGAAAAGGAGTTTATTGTGCTCTGGTCTTTCTCACAGAGTGTTGTCACCTTCCAGCTGCTGTTAGTGCCTTCCCTCCCATTAATTTGCTCTTCTTACATGTGCTGTTTTGAGACTAACCTGTAGCTCTGCCCATGTAGGTATCAGGAAGTGTCACCTGGAAGAAGCTGCATTTTAGGAGGAATTGATTTCAGAAATACACTAAGTATTCCTGATATTTCTTTGGGATCGTAGGCTGAAAAAAGGCATAATTTCTGAATCCTGGAAAGGCACAACAATAATTAGGTGCCAGCTCACTCAGCTCTTGCAAGATACTTCATGTGAGACTTCAGATTCAGAGAAATTTTCATAAATAAAAACTCTAGAATTTAAATCCAGGACAGCAAAATCTTTTTTAGGCCAGGACTACCTTGTCCATTCTCTTCCTCACATAGTACTAATATATTCCTTTATCCAGAGAGCTTTGTTTCTCCCTATTGAGGTGCAGTGAAGATAAACACTGTGTAGCTGGTTGGTGAGGTTCTGCACTGAGTCACTCTGGCTTGAGATAACCAGCAAGCAAATAAGAGAAATCACAATCACTGTCACATTGTACCACTTAATCTGTGTGTACACTTATAAGGAAAGTCTAAATCAGTATAACTGGTATTTCAACTCTCCCATTGTCCTTTAGTTTTTTATATGAGATTTTTCTTCCTTTGTTTCTGTCTAGTGGTCAGGTTTATTGCTGGCTTTTCCCCCATCACTATATCTTATCATTCCACTATTCAGCTCAGCACATGAATTATTAATACTGTTTTTATGCTAAATGTCCCTGCCTTGCACATAATTTGACCTTACTTACTGAAGATGTAACTGTGCAAACCCTTCAGAGCACAGTACCCTCACTATGTCTGTGAAAAATGTTTCTTCCTTGTGTTTGACTTACTTAACCAAGATTCAAAACACTTTGAACAGTCATGTGACCATTTTTATTAGCCCTTTTTTCATTACAGAGTAAGAAAGAAAAAATAAAACATCAACCTTTCTGAAAGCTAATTACCTTTTTGGTTGCTAGTAATTGTTCCTGTATTTTCTTACTGCCATCTATCCTTGAACACACTGGGGAAGTGAAAAAATTAAAACTTGCCTTCCATTACACTTAAAAAATGACTTGATCATCACGAAATATTCAGTGCAGCTTTCAGATATGGTTTAGGAAGGAGCTGCAGCTTGTATTCACCTCAGGATAATTGGAAAATGCCTCAGTTTATAATATTGGTTCTCTATTCAGCAAAATACCTCTCCCAACATAGTAAAATTTTAATCCTGTACTGAGCTCAGCAGGAACAATTTTAAACACCTGCTGCTTCAGTCATAATGTCCACCATCTTTCCCTCAGGGAGTGTAGCTTCATTTCCATGTGGAACTTGAAAGGTAATTCCAAAGTCTTTGTAGAAAAGGTGTATGTTTACCAATGGTCTGGTTCACTTCCAGCAAAAATAACAGGAGATGTCAGACATTTTGAAAGGCAAATGTTTGCTAACAATAATCCATTACAGAATAAATAGTTATCAAGCAGCATAAAGCATTCATCAAGTTAACAATTAACATTGTGGTTATTCTGATGACCATTGAAATGTCATCTTGCTTTCTCCAGCCTGATGTACTCTTGCTTCCATAGTATTCTGTGGCAAGGATTTTTATGGTTCAATTAAAGAAATTCATGTCATTTTTTGGGCACCATTCTTTCCTAAAGTTTCACTATTGGTTTTCCAAGTATTTTTTGGATGTTCCTTCTCTCCTTGCCAAAACAAGACTCTGGTCTTTTACAGTTTTCACCACTTGACATATTCCTTCCTTATTACACTTCTTTCCATGCATCCCTGGATCCCACAGTTGTTTATGTGAATCAGTGGTCAGCACTGCACTAGGATGAGTTCACAGCTGTGGTTCTTCAACTTCCAACAGTTTTTGATTTCAGAATGTGCTCATCGCTCCCTTCCAACAGCCTCCATTCACTGTGGTTTCAGAGGAGGAGGAATAGACAGAGCAGTGATGAGAACAACATCTCAGTCCATTCTGTCTGAGAGTGAATTTGGAGATCCTTCTCCTTGAACTCTGCTCTGACATGGATAGGGAAACCCTGTCAATCTGAGTTGCCATCAGAATTTTTTTTTTCTTGAGGAACCTCAGCATGTGAATTCATATTGTCTTATTCAATCCTGATGAGACAGGGCCTCAGCTGTTTGTTACCCAGAGAATATTGACCTCTTCACGCTTTTTTGTAAGTACCATGAACAAGGAAACAACAAATCCTATCCTCTATATAGCTTACCTTTTGCCAGTAATATAATTTACTTTATTTGTAGATAAAAACATAGCTACATTCTCATACTCACAACATGATAGGAAAAAAAAGTCTTAACTGTAAAACTGCAGCAACAATAATATTTATATATACTAGATTACCTGAATTGTAAATATTAGGCAATCATCACTAGGACTAATTTTAAAAATTCACTCTCATTTGTAACTAGTCAGAATGTTATGTATGAGATACTATTTTGAAGACATTAACTTTCCCTTTATTATTATTATCAATTTGAAAAAAAATCCTCACATGGGTTTAATTGTACCCTTACAAATGTGTAGGCTTTCATTGGTAATCCAGGTTTGTTTAGATTCTGCTGTCTGTCTCTGACACTTTGCTTTGCTTTCATGAGTGCTGCATTCTGCTCTCTTATCAGAATACATTCATTGCAAAAATGTAATAGATTGTTTTTTAATAGACACTTCCAATGTTTAAATTATTTCTGAATGCCTTAAAAGTCAGCAAATTAAATCGTCCATTTCTACCTTTTCACCAGCAAAATCAGAAGGAAAGAGATAATACAAGACAAATAATTATCATAACAACTTTTACAGGAGAAGCTTAAAAAAAAATTCAATTAATTTAAATGTCAACTTATTGTCAGGTTATGTTCTTAATTTTTTTTCCCTCTTCAAATGTCAGCCTTGAATAAAAATTTTTGTACAATATTAAATTATGTACCTAAATCTTCACTACAAGATAAACTTTCAGAAAGAAGCAGGTTGACTCTGCTTTACAAAATAAACAGGTATTTGAGAGTGTCTCCTTCCTCTGATTTTGGCATTTGATGAATACAAGTGAGCACTGTAAGTCCAGGCTGGAAACCAGTTGGGCATAAATATTTGCATGGCTGGGTTGTCAGTATGTATTGGAGACAAGCCAAACTTCTAAACTCTTTTTCGTTTTTAATTCTGTAAAAATAAGGAGAAAGTACCAGGACACAAAACAGGCTAAAGCTCAACATTGCTCTTCTAGTCACCTTAATATCTATTAGTTTTCATAAGGAAATATATGTCCTTTCCAGCATATTGAAATTAAATAGGCAAATCCATGCCATGCAAAATTCATTTACAGTGGCAGAGCAGCATTCATTGACTTCAGGTCTGGATTTCAGATGTAAGAGCTACTTGTCACTCATATCCAGAGTAGTAGCAGTAGTATTATTACTGCTGATGTATCCCATTTATATCAAATATCACTGGTATGTGCCAGTTCCCCACAGATGTAGGGTTTCTTCATTAGATGTGATTAATGCAGCAGACAGGGAAGATCTAGTCTATAATGTTGCTCTTTGCTCTGTTTACATTCATTATGAGATTCTTTTTTGGTTCACTTCTTTCCAAGTGACTAAACTGCTGTTGTTTCTATACATTCATGTCACAATTGGTGTTACCATTCCTACATTTAATAGAGTTTTCACAGTTAATTAATACACTTCTGTTTTACTAAGCCTATTCAAATTCAATTCTAAATTCTGCTGTGAACTTTAATGACTTTATCAGGCAGGATCCTGCAGGGAAAGTTGGCAGGGCACCACATGGAGTCCTGTGTTTGACTCTGGCAAGTCACTTCTCCATCTCTCACCCAACATCTGCCCCTCTTGCACAGTCAGCGAGCAAATCCTTCTCCTGCCACGGCCTGTGCCAGCAGTGCACTGCTGGAGCTGGCAATTGCTGGGGAGCTGAATCAGGGCTTAGAACTGTGCTAAGACTGTGCCACAAAACCAGGCAGTTTAGCCATGATAAAGGAGTAGGCTGGGGAAGGACTCAGTGACAGATATTCTCCTTCTGCTTAAAGATGAAGTTTCCTTTTCAGGGAGCTGCCCTGAAAGTGGGTATAACCCAAGAGGTATCCTCAGACACATGCCTTGGACTGACATCACTGCCTTAAACCTGGATGGAACACCCTCCCAAAACAACATCTGGTATCCAGCCAGTCTCTGTGAACCATCTTTGTTTCACCATTCTTGCCCCACTCAAGGGCTCAACGTTGATGTGGGTTTTGTCTTTAAATAGTAGTTTCAGTGAATGTGTCTGTGTTCCAGATAGACAGGGAGACTGAGAAAGAGGCAGGAGATTTTACCCTCTGAACACAGATGCACTGAACACTTCAGAAATGCATTATTTAATCTGTGATTTGATAGTGATCACTGTCAGTTAGCCAAATCCAATATAAACTCATTTACTCATTTTCTGTTCTTTTCTTCCCTTTTTTTTTTCTCCTTTTCTTTTTAGAACCCCTGTCACATAAGTAGGGAAATATCAACAGGAATCTTGTGCTAGAAAAGCTCAACTCAAGAGTGTACTGGGTAATCCAATTTTAATTTCCCAAGTTTCTAACATGTTTTCTGATGCTTGGTCAATCAACATCACTCAAACCAGTATTCTGCTTAGCATTAACAAGGAAATTTAATCTGCTTCTTTAGTGCTAAAAGAGGAAATAATTTGCCTGATTTAATTGACAAGTGACAAGTTTGTCAGTATGCAGTGGACAAAGATGACAATGAATTGTAAGTCCCCTGTGAAACATGCATTTCACACGACCTCTAGGGCAGTTGTTGAAGTCAAAAGCTTCAGTTTGGATCTCATTACCCTTTCTAGTTAAGTCTTATTTTAGTTATGCCCAACTTTATTGTGGTTTTATCAGTCAGACATGATATTTGCTGTATCACAACACAATAAAAAAATGGCTCCTGGCAGTACTAGTGTAGGACTAAAGTCTAAACTTTTGTGAAGAGTTGTGTTCCACTCAGCTATGATGGCCTAAAATAAACCTGGGGGCAACTTTGGATCTACAATAATAATGATGTTTTGTAGCTCGTGAAGGTTATGAAATATGAGAAGTGCATATATCAAATTTATGTCAGAATCAAAAATTACTGATTACCAATTAAGATAATTTAAACACAACACACAGCTTTGGTGATGGTGCATCAGTGAGGTATTTTGCACTGAAGACTGGACAGTCAAGCTAGGGTGCAGGTCTGCCATATCATTTTTTAAAACTCTTTTCTTTCTTTCCCATTTTTCTAAACGAAATTCTTGAATCTTTTCTTCTGCTTTGCTTTAGGCCAAGTCTGTTCCACAAAGTAGAGTTGTCTAGTTTAATGTGTCCTAGGAGTGACAGGGACGTTCAGGATTTATGAGAACAATGATATGGGAAAGAACTGCAGTGGAATATTGGACTTACTGCATTATTGCACAAGTATGACCCAGAAAACAATCTGCATGTCCTGGAGCAATGCTGTAACTGGGTTTGGCTGGGATGAAGTTCCACAGGTGAATTCCTTTGTCACAGCCTGTGTGGGGATTTGTCTTTGGGATTAAAACAGTGTGGATAACACAGCAGTGCTTTGGCTCTTGCTGGGCACCCCTTGCACAGTATTGAGGTTTTCTCACTCTCTTCCCCCACCCTCCCAAGCAAGAAGGTTGGGATTGAGCAACAGGGTGGGAGGAAACATACCCAGGAGAGCTGCCCCAGACTGACCAAGGGGTTATTCCATGCCACATGGCATCATATTCAGCCAGAAAACTCCTGGTAAGGAGAAGGAAGCAGAAATTTCAGAGTTATGGCATTTGTCTTTCCAAGCACCTGCTATGCAAGCTGAGCCTCTTCTTCCCAGGAGGCAGCTGGACATCTGCCCACCATGGGAAACAGTGAGTTCATTCACATTTTTGCTTTACTTCCACACACAGTTTTTGTTTCTCTTAATTATTATGATCTCGATTCACAAGTCCTTTTGCCTTCCTTCAATTTCCTCCAGCTCCCATACCTTCCAAGAAGGGAGTGTGGGGAACCCAGGGTCAGTATTTGGCTTCTGTCTGGGGTTAGCCCATCACAACTGGCCTTACAGAACAGTAAAGTTGTGGCTGTTGTCAGAGGCAGAACACATTAGGCAAGAATAGGGGACCTTGCACATTCTCTTTTACATAACACACCTTATACAACATTTCCAAAATTTATTTATTTTTCCAAGTACAGTGGTGGGGGGGTGTTGGATCCCAATTTAAGGCAAGACAACTACATCAGGGGTCTGCCTCTTAATATCCACTGGGTTCTTACTGTAATTGATGGTGATCTGTGGGCCCTGCTCAATCCCCAGACACCTGGCAGGCAGTGGGTGCTTTGCCTGGTCTCTGACTGCTGGTCCAGAAGAGCCCTGGGAATGTCATGGGTCTGGTGTGGTATCTGCCAGCCCCACGAGCCTGTGCTGTCTCAAACACCTCCACACCTACCTGAGAGTGTCTGAATATTACCACTCCCCAAGCACAGGGGCAGATCCTGTTAGCTCCTAAAAGGTGGAGCAGATGAATTGCTCTCTGGGCCCTGCTGGCAGAGCTGACCAGATGAGCCAGGCAAGGGGATGCCTTTGGATGGGTGTCTGATGGCAGCTGGGACACTCAAAGGTACCCAGACTGCCCAAGAACCAAGGACACAGAACTTTTAAGAGTACATGACTCCTGGGAGTGGCATCTGGAAAAAAAGCATGGTGAGCTAAATGTCTTGTCCCCGTGGAGATGATATTCAAGCAGCTGAAGTGAGTCTCAAATCTCAACCAACCACAGTGGAATCTTAGACACTAAAAGCAAAGGTAAACATCTATTTGTAAATCCTTACAATTAGGAGTATTAAAATGAATCCCACCTGGAAAAGGCAGGATAACTGTGCCCAGGATGGGTGGGTGGCCAGTGCCATTCCATGTGCAGCTCTGCTCCAATTCCAGCTGCTGCTCCAGGCAAGCATCACCATCCCACAGGGTCTGTGCAGCAGCTGCCAGCCCTGGGAAGATGTCTCAGCTATCTGTGGGTGTTGCAAATAACACTTGACACCTCTGAGCAGGCAGCTGACTC
The DNA here is from genome assembly GCF_029582105.1 of Oenanthe melanoleuca. Taxonomy (NCBI): domain Eukaryota; kingdom Metazoa; phylum Chordata; class Aves; order Passeriformes; family Muscicapidae; genus Oenanthe; species Oenanthe melanoleuca. The sequence goes on along the minus strand of NC_079335.1, from coordinate 7,150,244 downwards.
AAGCCTCAAGATTCATTCAAGCAGTCTATCAAACAAAAAAGGAAACTCCAACACTGGTGTGTTATGAAATGCTATGCTTAGAATCTGCACTATTACAAATAATAGCTCTAAAATGCCTTTTGACTATATTTGCTGCGATGAACTAAAATGGAGTCATCATACAATCATCAATAACTGAAGGAAAACACCTGTTGTACAAAAACTGAGAGCTGTAAGTGATGCTGAAAAAGCCAACAAAAAATTCCACCAAGAAAAAGAAGAAAACCAAATGAAACCTACTGTGAACTTCATAAAAAAACCTGGAAGCAAACTGGCTGATCCCATGAAGCAGATCAACTATACATGTGATGGAGGGAAGTTAAATTGATAATATGAGAAAACAGACTGACAGCTCCCTGGCTAAGCTCCTGAACTCTTCAGTTTTGGTTTTAATAGGTTGCCTATTTTTCATTAGAACATGTATTTTTGGCAGTATTAGTTAGATTCCACTGAAAATCTTTTTTAACTAATACTGCCAAAATTACACTACTGGAAAATTGGTTACATCTTCACATTTGCATTTACATGACATTTAGGCATTTTATATTTTATGTGTGATGTTCACTGTGCAAATATAGCTATTATATATTTCCTAAAAGCATAATCACCTTTTTTTTTTTTTTTCCCCTCCCTGGAACACCTGCAATAGTTTCTGAAGTTGATGACCCTTCAATGTTTATCATATCCTCACAGGTAACACATAGAAATTGTTGCTTAAACTCTCCAAAATAAAGTGCAAACTGAACCAGACTCACAGAAATCAGCAGCGATTGTTCTGGTCTAATACACTCCTGCAAAGAGGAGAAAGGATTTGTTTTACTTTGCTTTTGAAAAGAGCAGGAACCCCACATATTCAGCTTCTGTGTCTTGGTGGGCACAGTAATGAAGAGGTGAACAGTGGTAGCAAACTGCTGCTGTCTGTGAGTATGTGACTACATCTTAGGATCTGTGATAATATTTCATACATTTCCTGGAAAAACTCGATTCTTTATTTAACTGATTGTGCATGACAACTGGAGAAGGTAAAAGTCATAGACTCTGGAAATCTATAAGATCAGAAAATATTAATTAAAAGCAGAAATGTGGATCTTCAGAGGATCAGTTGGTAAATTTCATCAGTATAGAGCCATAGAATTGGAGAATTTTTTGTTTTGAAAATGCCTCTAAAGACCATCAAGTCCAGCTCTTAATCCAGCACTGCCAAGTCCAGCATGAATCCATGTCCCTACATACCACATCTTTCAAATATCTGCAGAGATGGTGACTCAACCAGAAGTCTGGTCAACCTGTTCCAATGCTTGACAACCCTTTAGGTGAAGAAATTTTTCCAAATATTCAATCTAAACCTTCCCTGGTGTAACTTGAGGCCTCTTGTCCTGTCACCTTTTTACCTGGGACAAGGTACTGCCTCCCACCAGGATACAGCCTCCAGGTAACTGCAGTGAGCAAGAAGGTTCTCCCTGAGCCTCCATTTCTCCAGGCTGCACATCTCTCTCAGCCACTCCTCATCACAGCACCTCAATACGATGCTTGGAATACCAGTTCAATACTTTCATCCAGTTACTCAGGAGTCTCTGTACCACTCCTGGGGCTCTTGGGCTCTGATACCTCTCTGATACTCAGAGTGCCAAGGTCAGGGGATCAGGAGATGGGTGTCCCTCCAGTCCAGGGGTTTTCCAGGTGCCTTGAGGTCCCTTCTCAGGGTGCCAGAACTGATGACTGGAAAGGCTGATCTGGAACAGAGACCAGACAAGACAAAAGAGATAAAATAAATGTTTATTGAAAGGATATACCTTGGGGAGTGCAAGACCCTGGTAGGGACTACATCCAAATCAGATCCAAGAGGGATCACAAGTTTTTATACTTTTATAAATTTTGGTCCATCTACATATTGGTGTCAGTTGTCCAACCATAGCCCCAGGCTATAAATTCCCAGCCCCCCTGGCTTGCCCCCTTTCCCTCACTGTTGTTTGTGCTTTTTGGGTACCAGTTGTCCTTGATTCTCCAGCTGGGAAGGGATTGTTTTGTCCAACTACCACGTGAAGAGAACTTACTGACACCTAATATGAAGCTTCAGAGTTACACACTAAGCAGCAAAGATTCTGAAAAATATAAAAGCTAAAATCCAAGGCATCAAATGCACATTTTCAATTGAGGGTCCCAAAACTGGACACAGCTTTCAAGGTGTGCCTTTCCCAGTGTCCAGCACAGAGGGACAATCACTGACCTGATCCTGCTGGCCACAGTAGTGCTGACACAGAATTCCAGGAGGCCACTGGCCTTCTTTCCACTCTGGCTCATGATTTCCACTGGGCAGCTTCCAGCCCCTCTGCCTCCAGCCTAGAGCACTGCAGGGACTTGGGACACGAGGGCAGGAGGAATATATCTTACACTAATTTACATCAGTTGATGATCTGCCTGATGGAGTCTAGTAATCTTTCACTGGTGGTAAACAAAAATGGTGCTAAATGTAACTGGAAAGTAGAGATTGGCGACTTTACCTTATATTTAAAGAGAATTGAAAAGTCCATTGCAATTGCAACTGCCATCATTGCCTTGTGTTGTCCTTTGCAAACCCATCTGCTGTTTCCTACCTTATAACTCTTATAACCTTTATAACCCTTATAACCTTTATAACTCTTATAACTCAACTGGAAATCTTGCCTTGCAGGGATCCTACTTCTACCTACAAGCATATTTTCAGCCATATTTCAAAACAAAGTGAGATGATGTAGTGATCCATCTTTGTAACTCCTAGCTAATATTAACACCACTATTACAGATTGCTCCTAATTAAGAGGGAAGACTAATCATTTGAGTAAGTCACAGAAGACAAAAAAGAGAAAGATAAAAAAATCTAGTTAGATTTTTAGAAACTACTTGTATTTTCTGAAGAAACAAGAAAGCAGTCAAAAAAATTGAAGCCAATGGTGATTAGAAGTAAGGACTCTCTACCTTGCAACTGTCATACCAGCTCTCAGTACAAGGTGCTTTAAAAATAACTCTGATGATAAATTACTAAAACCTCTGTCTGTAAAAAAACCTCACAGAGACATAAGGAGCTTGTACCAATGCACAGCAGATTCTCAGAAAGCTGAATTTTAGAAATACTGAGAAAGCTCACAGTTTAAAAAGTTATTATGGGAATAATATGCATTTGTACAAAGGAGTTTGGCCTCAGAAAGATTAATCTAATTGAGCTGAAGTTGTGAATAAAGCAGGAGAAACAAAGTGTGCCTCACAAGAGCACACTGAAATAGCAAACAACATCATATTTGCAATTTTCTCTCTCAACCTTGGAATCTCAGTCAAGAATAGAAGCCATACTATATTAGACCCTCTGTTTGCCACTGTCTTGCTTAAAAAGACAGCAGCAGATAATTATTTATTTCAAATATTTTCTATGTTGCTTTTGAGACAGAAAGTTTATTATCTTGACTCTGAATGTGTTTATTTATTCAGATACAATTTATAAGGCACCAAAGTTAACTTTTTCATGTTGTGGCCATATGAACACTGAAACAGTCAACCATACAATGATTGAGGTTCCATAATCTGACTGACTTCATGATTGACACTCTTCAGCTGTCTGAGAAATTATTCTTTCACTCAAGAAAAAGAAGGAATACATTTTAGATAATAATAATCAGGTTTTCCCATGGCAGATTTTGACCTTTTGATGAAAACTTGAAAACACTTTGACCCTGAAATGTCATACAGGTGTACTCCTGGTTGATCCAGGATTCATGGTTTATAAAGAAGAAAAGGGATCTGAGACACAGAATTCATGAGTCAAAGACACAGCCAAGCAGCCATGTGTCAGCTGAAGCTGGAAACACAAAATAATTTGAATCTGAGCTTTCCCAGGAGACACTCTCATGAACATTTAATTGAATGATAATTTTTTTTCCTTTGAAATAGCCTCAGATTTTTTTTATTTAATTTTTTTTTTTTTTTGATGCACATTGGGTGAATTGTTGGCAGAGAGGCTACAGATATAAACACTCATCCACTGCAGGCCAGCTTGATTTTCTGTGGAACTGATCATGAAGTGTATATATATATATATAAATACACATGAAGTGTATTTCCTTCCACTAATCCTCTAAGCCATCCCATTAATTTTTTGAATGCAGAATTTATTTGTGCTTTCTTTTGCTGCATAATATTTTATTGATCTAAAACATCAATATTTTTCCTTACCTTTTCCAATTTTGACAGATCCCAAATACCAAGGGGATACCAGCTCAGTTCTTAAAATATTTTTTTATTAATGTGTAATTCCATTGACATTTTTTGGCTGCAAATTACCTTAAGAAATTTTGATTCCCTGATGTTTTTTCCTCCCAAGAGGCCTCTTCACCTGCATCGAGAAAAAAAAATGCTGGTGTTGCTGTGCAGTAAAGCTTCTCTCTGCAAACCCACAGCTTCTGTCTCAGAGCCTCAGGGCTCTGGCTGGTTTTTTTGGCCAAAGAGTTACTTCTGACATGGGGTGCCAGGGCAGATTCGATGGTGATTTTTGGAAAGTAAGAGCAAATGTAAAAGTAGGCATTTCAGCACTGTGGTATAAAGAAATAAAACTAGAGAGTTAGAGGTAGAAAATCACATTGTAGGCGTGATCTAGCTCTGAAAAAATAAGAGCAAAACAATCTTAATTACTAAAATAATTTCTTGTGAGGTTTAAGTCTTTAGGATTGGTGCTGTCTTCTATGTTGTATTCTTGATTAGCAGTCAGCATTCACATTTGATTAGAGCAGTGTTTCAGGAGAATAAAAACCAAATTAATGCACCAGCTCTCACATTTAAAATGCATCCAGATGCAGAGATTTGGAAGGAGAAAGTTGGTTTTCTTATGTGGTGCCAAACAGGGAAACAGCAGCTGAATTTCTGCATGGATGTACCAACCCACTGGATATCACACCTTAGCACTCAGCTGGTGTGCAGGTTTGGCACAGGGAGCCATCCCTCTAACATCAAGATATGAAATGCAAAAAGCAATTTGCATTGGAAGGAATCAGCTTCCCTTGCTTGGAGATGTGACTCTCCCCTGAGAGTGAAGGTGATTGCTTTAGTGGGAGCACATCACATGTGTGTGGCTACAGTCAAATGAAATGGATTTTACTTGTTGAGATCAAATAAGTCAGAATCCATAAAACACCACAGCAAAACATCTCAGCCATTTTTTGCAGAGGCACATAGAACAGTGTTATTTATTAATTTTCTTCTTTCTGTATGGTTTTGTGGCAGACTATCTTTCTAATCTATCAGTATTTATGAAATGCTCAGTTCTGAATCCCAAGTAACTTAATTTCCTACAGAATATATAAAGGGAGATTGCTCTTTTTGTATAAATAACACATGCAGGCATTATTGTGCTATCAGAAAAAGCTGAAACAAATTTACATGACAGAGTTTTTGTAGAGAACACTAGTATATAGCTCACAAATATTTAGGGATTGAAAAGGAGCTCTGTCTTAATTGCTTGAAAATAAATTTCCAATTAATTAAGGAAAAAAAAAAAGAAGATGAGTTAAGTACGGATTCTCAATTAATAATCCTGAAAACTGAAATTAAATCTCCGTCATTAAACTCATGTAATGTCTCTGCACCTAATTATGATTTCCCCAGAATTCCTCTTAAATTTATATTTCACATTATCTGAACTTAATGGCCCTTTTATAATTGGAGAAAATGTAAACTTAGCTTCAGCCCCATGCACTGGACCAATCCTCAGTGAGGAAACTACAAGTCCATGAGCAGTGTGAGTAATAAAGCAACACTGGGCTGAACAGAGTGGGGGAATGTCAACACCTGGAGCATCACTAAAGGTGTAATTGTGTCTATGTACATGTAGGAATATGCAGGACATCCTCTGCAGCTTCCTTTTCACATACTGCCACTCATGATAACTACAACAGCCTAAGGAAAAAAAAAAAGAGGGAAAGAGAAAAGAAAAAGAAAAAAAAGAAAAGGAAAAAGAGAAAAAGAAAAAAAGAAAAAAAGAAAAGGAAAAAGAAAAAAGAAAAAGAAAAAGAAAAAGAAAAAGAAAAAGAAAAAGAAAAAGAAAAAGAAAAAGAAAAAGAAAAAGAAAAAGAAAAGAAAAAGAAAAATAATTTTTCTAGGATTTCTTTTTTTTTTTTCCAAACTCATTTTATTATTAAAAGAATAGCAGTCTTACTAATTTTCTCTAACTTTCTCTGATAATTTAACAAAGCAAGCATATTTTTCATGAAAACAGAACTGGAAGGAACCTCATGTATGCAGCATGATGGGACTGAAGTTCTGAGCTGTATAAAGCTCATGTGCACAACAATCAAAGCTTTATCACCTGACCAAGCAGAGCTTTTGCCCAACCCAAATTCTTCTTGTTTAAGGGGGACCAAATCAGCAGCTAAAGCCAGCACACAGCAATGATCTCATGTCTCATCTGCAAAATTAACTTGGAACTCTGTTCCTTCCTCAGCTCCTCAACATACCTGGTAGGCATTTCATGGACGTCAGACCTACTAATATTTAATTTCCTTCTCAAACTCATCCTTAAAAATTTATGTCTAACATCCTTCTGGGTATATCCATTTAACAATAAACATTCCTTGGCAAACTTGGGAAACTTGTCATCGGGCTGTATTAGCCTATTAAAAATTTAAAATTTCCCTGTGAATTAGGTGACTTCAGGCCTTGTGTGCAAGTTTAGGGTTTGACGAAAAGCAGGGATGAGAGGACAGAGAGAAAACCTTGGGATACCTAAAGGTAGCAAAACAAAGTGTACATGTGACATCACAAAGGATTTTGTTTACTGTTTAGGGGTTCTGGCAGAATTTGTGGTCCCAACAAGACAGCTGCCTGTAGGATAAATGATCCTAGAGAGACAGCTGTGTTGGGTGAGAAGGAAAAAATGGAAGCAAGATAACCACAGTAAAAAAAATACACAACACAGGAAAGTAGAGCCCCAGCTAAGGATTTTAAAGGAGCAAAATAAAGCAAGAGAATATTTCCTTTTGGTTCTGTTGGTGATTTATTGCCCCTGTGGTGGGACATGAATATCCCTAAAGGAGATGCAAGGTAAGAGAGAAAAAAAAATGTTAGGCTCTCCACAAGAGACAGTGAAAATACAATATATACTTCTAGGAACAAGCACAGGAAGAGCTTGGTCCCAGCCTACATTTCATAAACCTTCTTTTCCAGCTCTGGAAGTATTAAACATGCCCTGGTATGTCTGACATCAAGGTAGAGCATAAAAACCTAGAATAACCAAAAGAAAGCATTCCACTACAGCCTTTTCTTCCTGATGCAAATGCCCATCATGTAAAATTTTGTTAATGGTGATAAGTTTATCTGGAATGATCAACGAGAACAGCTTTTCCTTTCTGTATTTCTTAGTCCAAAAGTTGCTACTTGCTCATTTCACCTGGCTGCTGTTTAGAGCTAAAGCAAGAACTGGTACTAGAGGTAAACTGCAAGTGAGCTGCAGAGATATGGAAAAGCAGTTTCTGTCTCAACAGAGTGAGATGTCAAGTTGTTCTAATACATTATTCTGGATTCTGAATATGTTTATCAAGTGTGGAGCAGTATTTTATGCTTGACAGTAACAGAGGTTGCAAAAGGATTTGGGAGGCCTCTAATAAAATCTTTAATCTGTTTACAGAAGAATTTCATCAGCCAGTATTATTATCATGGTTTATACAATTCCATGCCTTTTCCTGCATCCAGACAAAGCTATGTCTGCATTACAGCTTCTGGTTTTGCTACTTAGAAAGGCTTAAAGTTGGCCTTTCCATGAGCTCCCCGTGGGTATTCTCACAAGTAGTGGATTTAACACAGCACTTGACACTGTACTACAACCAATAAATCCAGGATAAGTTACTTCAGTGTTCAGTGGATTGTAATATTTTTGATTGAAGACAGGAAATTATATCCCTGAGGCTGAGGCATGGGTCTGGAATGACATTAGTGGCTCATCATTTTCTTACACAAATCAGGAAGGATATAGGTGAGACTCACAAATTTGAGATGGAAAACTTTGCAAGGTGTCAAGAGCTTCTCAGTAAATCACTGGGTGGAGCTTAATGAAGCATGGTGATGGATGGTTTCAGATTGTCTGAAAAGCCTTTGTTAATGCGTGTGATCTTTTCTACAGAGCAGGATCTTCCCACAGAGCTCAATTCAATAAACTGAGGATGCAGTTTGAGTTAATTACAGACTTGAAAGGTTTAGTTGCAGCAAAAGTGTTTTTCTGCAGACATCAGAGTCTACCCATGTCTTTTTAATGAATACCGTGTCCGGGGAAGAGAATAGGATGAGAGAATGTATCAAAAGCAAATGGTACTGTACAGTGTTAAATACTCACCAGAATTTTCATCCCAGAACTAAACCACAGGCTCCAGTTTAAAGCCTTTTTTCTGGTTAGAGCAAATTTGGGGATTTGCTTATGTTTTTGCATTTTCAAACAGAGGAATCTTTTATGGTTTAGGAGCAGAACAGTTTTGTCAGATGCCTGGCCTGATTCTACAACTTTCTGAAGCTCTTCAAGGGAGTGTAGAGAGACTGCACTCCTGGTGAAGGTGGTGTAGTTAAACTCTCAAGAGAAGACAGGATGAATTAGGGTCACAGTGAATTTGGTAGATCTCACAGCAAGGCTTTCTTTTGAATCTCAGCTGCCTGGCAGAATGGCTTGCTGATGAAAGCAGAGGTCAAAACTTCACAGATGGATACCAGTGAAGATCAATTCTTCTTCTTTCAAACATTTATCTTTAAACACAAACAGAATTTTTGAGTGTCATAAGATGAGCTTAACTACAGTCCATATAACCACAAGTACACTGCACTCTGTTTCTCACCCTTTTTTATAATTTCTTTAAATCCCTGCAGTGTAACAGAATATTTATCCTAAAGCAATTGTAAGCTGTTTACTTCTAGATGTGGATTTCTGTAGTTTCTGGCTGTGTTTTAATTTGGAAGCCATTTCTAATTGCATGCTTGCAGAGAAAATTCTTGATGAGTAATTTTTTTTTGTTTGACTCAACATAATGCAGTATATTTACATATCGTAAAGCAGAAGGTAGCTGTGATTTTCTCTTAACTACACTCAGGAAAAAAAAACTCTCAGCAAAATAAGTATAATTTTCTTCTTTTTTTTCTTTTTATTTAGCTGGTGGAGCCCTGTTTTTGTCAGTGGGAAGCCTGGAGCACTGATCTTGGGATACCTGGACAGGGAGAGAGAAAAACATTAAATTTCAAAGGTTGTGTAGAAGATGTGAAAGATCCCATACAAAAAACTCCATTTCTGTTGCACAATGCAAATTTCTCAACTGAGTTCACCCACTGTTTGCACTACTGAAGTTATCCATGGACACAAATCAGTGTTTTGTACACAGAGATTGACTTACTGTGGTGAAGCAAGCCTGCTGAAATCCATAAAAACACTAGAACCTGAACAGGGGGCAGAGCTTTGTCTTTTTAACACTTTTATACTTTCCAGACTGGTTAGGTACCAGCATCTGCTTTAAAAATAAAACTAATTTTCTCCTTATTTTATCTCCTCTCTCTCCAAAAAGGATGCCATATTTTCAGCTAGAGCTGGAGGAAAACTCCATTTCCTTTCCTGTTTGGGCATCACACGGTGGTGAGGTGCCACAGTCCTCTTTTGTAAAGAGCCTCCAGTAGCAGAAAGCTGCTTCGGTGGCACAGGCTCACTCCCAGAGAGAAAAAAACCAAAATCTCACACTCTGGATAACTCTTGGGCAATGAACAAACGAGAGGTGAGAAGGATCTTTGTGTAAGGTTCCACAGAGCAGGCGTATTCTAAACACAAGTGAAAGACTCAGGGACAAAGACAGGGAACAATGGCGGGTCCGGGTTTAAATATGGGGAACAGGGGGCGGAGCAAAGCACCGGGGCCAATGGGCTGAGGGCTCAGGGGCGGGACAAAGGCGGGGCCAAGGACAGCAACCAATAGGGTTAAAGGGGGTGGGACACTGCTGCAAAATGGGGCCAATGGGCAACCAGGGAAGGGAGAACATTCTAGACATCGTACACACAAGGGGGAAAGGGGTGGGGAGGCCAACGGGCCAACCAGGGGAGCAGAACTGGGGTATATTAACATAAAACCACAGAGAACTGTGGGGGAAATTGTTCTTCTCCTTGCCCTCAATGTCCCTTTCAGACCTTAGGGCCTCTCTCTCCAAGGCATAAAGGTTTCTGCCTCTCGGGCAGGCTCCAGGGCTCCCACACTTTCCCTTTCCACAACTTCTCATATAATCATAGAATGATCATAGAATTCTTTGAACTGGAAGGAGCATTAAATATCATCTAGTTCCAAACCCCCTGCCACGGGCAGGAACACCTTCCACTAGACCAGGTTTCTCAGGATCCCATCCAACTTGACCTTGAGCATTTAGAGGGATGGAGCAGCCCCAGCTTCCCTGGGCAATGTGTACCAGGGCCTCAGCACCCTCACAGTGAAGAATTCCTTCCTAATATCTAATCTAAACCTATTCTCTTTCAGTTTAAAGCCATTCTCCTTTGTTCTGTCACTATACTCTCTTGTAAATAGTCTCTCTCCAATCTCAAGGGAGTGATTGCTGTTCCAGAAATCTGAGTGCAGCAAAGAGTTGAATCCCTAAATCTGTATCAGTATGTATGTGAAGCATAGAGAAAGAGAAGAAGAGAAGGCTTGGTTTTTTTTGGATTTTTTTTTTTTTTTTTTTTTTTTTTTTTGCAGTTGCAGCATGTTTGTGACTCATGAATTTTATTTGGTAGAATTGCTTTCATAATTTAACCTTGCCAAAAGTGGCTGCACCTCTTAGTAGTTTTTCATTATAAAAGATCCTCTGTGTCACCCCTGGATAGTCTCAAGCCAATAAAAAGAAACTGATTATTACTTTTTTATTTTGTCAAATGGAAGAAAAAGTACCCAATGTGCTATAATAATAATGGCAATAATAAAAGATACTGACAATACTTAGAGATCAGCTGAATAAGCCCATTGACTGCACTATTTCTGGGAGTGTATTTTCATGCTCCTTCCTGATAACACTGTTTTAGAATAATGTATTCTGCCTTCCAGATGACACACTACTTTTAATTTTCATGTACAGTATAGGCTAACAACATTTCATGGCTTTTCAGTCAGAAGTTGTTCTTTGATAAACTGATAGTGATATGAGCACCCCTGCAGGATATTTTTTTTGAAACAAGGGAGAGAGTGTTGGAAATTCTACGATTAGTGACAAATTTTCAGTGGCAATTGTTATGTATTGCCAGCACTGAAATCAATAGGAGAATTCAAGAAGTAATGTTCTGCTCTGTGTATGAAAAGAATGTGACCTATCCTTAACACCTTCAGGCAAATAAGTGATGATTTAGGGCACTTAACAAAAGCTCATTTGTCTCTTAGGCTTTTGAAAATGAGGACAGGAATTGTAATAACAACAGTGGGGAAATTTTTGAGCACATGAGAGATTTGAGATTGAAATTTCCTGTTGGAGTATTTTTTTAATGTACTGTTGCACTTAAGTTGTACTTTGAGGATACATCAAGGGCATCCAGAGTGTGCAGATAAGCAGTATCTGTCAAGTCCTAATACTAAAAAATGAATCACAGAAATATGCTGTTACTTAGAACAGATGTTTTTATATTACCATTCTAAACTTATGGAATTAAAGCCACTCAAATTAATAAATGTCAATAAAAAAGTCATTGAGATCGTGTGAACCTCAGCATAAAAAAAAATGTATACAGATAAGCACTCTCCAGTTGTATTTTAGCCATTACCCACACTGTTAATCAGTGTGGGCCAGTTTACATTTTTCCCCTCTGCTAAAAATGAGTCCAGTGTCCAAAAAGGAGGAATAATTTAGCCTATCTGTTCCTTCCAAGTGGTCAATAAAGTTAATTTAGGACATTTTGGTGTCATAGACATCCAGTACTTTACATTATTCTAACAAAAGGCAAGGTTCCATGTCAATATTTTGACCAGATAAATCTCTCCATATTCCTTCCACCAGTTTCTAAAGAGGGAATGTCCTTGTCAACCAGGTGTCTCCATCTGTTTGGGATGTCTTCCAATAGCACTCTATTTCATGCATACCTTAAAATTCTGCTGAGTGGGTCTTCAGCACTACAGATATCCTGTCAATACTTCTGAATGAGTTTCTCTGTTTCAACTCCTCCATTTTGTACCCATAAATTGTATCTCACATTATCCTGTTTTTCTCTTACTAGAGGCTGGATAGAAAGAGTATCGAGCCATTAGGTAATTTCCAAGGTACATTAATCATCTTACCAGTGTGTAAGAGCAAGCTCACAAGTACCAATATTCAAAGCTAAGTGTTGTGCTTGGAGGTGTCCCAGTGCTCTTGAGGAAGGTCGAATAACATACAATAATGTAAATGAGAATGCTTTCACTAAACAATTATTCTCCATAATGTTCCATAAAAGGAACACAGGAATAGATACCCTGGGTCCAAAGATGATTTTTTGAATCAGAATATCAGAAGCAGACATACCAATCTCTTCAACAAACACAAGTGAAGTCCCTTTAGAGTTACCCTTCAAACATTGCTTTTATAATAAATGGATTTGAAATCAGACTCAAGACAGAGTTAAGGCTCTCTTCAGATTAAGGAAAAGAAAGCTTCATCAGTTTGCACCAAATTCACAGCATGAAGCTTCTGGTGATCTCAGTGGTGGGGCATTTAAAATTCTTGTATGATAAAACTGGAGCCATATTTCCCCCTGTGATCTGGCTGTTCCAGCCTGACACCAGCAGCCTGTGCTCTGTCAGCACAGCTGCAGAGGAATCCTTGAGGTGCAAACCCCAGAGTTAATCAGGCTGCCACAGGGTGCAAAACATGAGCTGCCCCCAGATTCTGCTCAGCAGTGGGAGAATTCCCTTCCTAAGGAAGCTTCTGTGACTGGGACACAGGTAGGAGCCCAAACCCATCTCTACTGATTCCCTCCCTGGGTTGAAAAATGCTTCAGATATCTCTGAAGTTCTCTTCTGGCCAAAATCTTCTCTTGTCTAGGGCCCAGTGCAAGTTCTACACAAAGACATACACATTCTCTTTTTGCCTTCAGACATATTTCAGCTTTTTTCCTTTTTTTAAAGTTCTCATCCATCAAAACACAGACAATTGTAGACGTGACTATCTTGGCAAGTCTGTGTGATCATTACAAAAGGGGAGTGGGAGATGATGATGACAGCTGTGTTTTTTGGAGAGAGGGACAGGAATTTTAGTTCTCATTTGATTCTTCACTTTTACTGGCTTTTGCAAATGGCAGGAAGATTGCAACATCTTCATTCCCAGAATAATATCAATTCTGTAAAGCTTCAAATTTCACAGAATTACTTTTGAATTCAGATATAATTCCCAGTCACTATACAAAGGATATTAATGCTGGGATTTAACTACAGAATGACATCAACCAAATTAATTTTCTCCCCTTCCATGTCCTGTATCTTGTCTGAAGTATGAATGAAAATTAATTTCCTATGGAGGGAGAATGGCTGCAAGAAATATTGAAGCAATTAATTACTGTAGATTTTGTTCTTCTTGACCAAGACTTTTATATTTTCTGAACACTTAATTGATGCTGAGTTTTTAAGTAATGGAATAAGGAGAAGTTGAAGTGATGTTATGTAGAATTGGATTACACTCCCCTTCTTCCCCCACATCATCTGGGGTGCTTGCTCCCATTTTAAAAAGGAGTTTCACAAAGTTAAAACTTACAGAGTATAATATTTAGATCCTTGAGAAATAGGCGCTGGTTTTACTCAAACACCAATAAAAGATGGAGCATGCTGAAAACACCAAATGCATATTAAAAATGGAATAAATAATGGTTGAAATTTATTATTTAATTTTAAATTATAGCCAAAGAATATTTGATCTTCAAAGGGTCATAATGAGCTTTCCTTTGTTGCCAACTACATATTAAAATTAGAATGTAAGATTTCAATATATCCTATATCCTTCCCAATGCTGTCTGCACATCAAAATAAACTCACTTTATGTAATTTTCTCTCACAGCTGATTTTCCCTTTTATCACATGACCATCAGAAGTGCAGTGTACATACCCATGCTTGGATTTGTACATATCTGGGTTTTTCATGCTGGAAAGAACATCAACACCTCTGTTTTATCCAAGCATTACAAACCATTGTCATCAAGCTGCCCTCCACAGCCAGTGGTGTTATAGCCTATATTATTAACTTAATATTAACTTATTTTTTACTGTATTATAGTTAAATGGCTGACTGACCCTTCATGTTTGGTGAGGCAGAAATCTATAATCAAACTCATCCAAACATGAGGATCAGCAGCAATCCCAGTGTCTCTCTTCACAGGACAGCCTGGAATTTCTGTAAAGGGGCTGTATCCTCTGCAGAGAGGATAAGCAAACCTACTGTCAGCTCTTTTCTCCCAGAAAGAAAGACTCACAATTTAGAGCAGCTAATTAGTAAACTGTAATCTCTAGAGCTGTGTTTTGAGGATAATAAACCCTAGGCCTGGATAAATCTCTGTGGGAAGCACAACAAGACCAGTCCTCATCTGTGTCTTGCCACACAGGTCTGAACCCCAGATCTATTCACGACTTGTCGTCCCTTGTTAGCCAGTTCTGAATCCACAGAACTGCTCCAGCACTGGTGGGGTCAGTCTGGCTGTGGTAATTGCTCAAGGCAGTGAAAAACCAAGTTTCAAGCAATCATGCATTTTGAGACACTTCCCAAGCTTTCTAATCCCTGATTTTGCTACCAAAAATTTCTTGGCATTTCTGTTGACACATACAGGTTGTAATAAGTTGCAGAGTATTTCAGAGCTTCCTCTGCAATAACATCAGTATTACTAGCCATGCTCCACAGAAAGCAAGCTCAATATCAGCTGAGCAAAGCTACAGTTTCAAAAAGTGTCCTACATATTTGGAGACCCTGAGCAATATGCTGAAGTCCCCAAAGTGTGTTTAGAGCTAGCATCACTAAGGAGTGATTGACACATGTGAAAAACTGGCATACAGTGACAGGTGCCAAAAATCAAAATTTAGCTGTAAAATGTCTACCCAGTAAAACCAGCTTTAAAGTCAGGTAAGAAGTGCTTGGAAGAATTAAAATGCAACATTAATATGAATGCTCATTGCCATGCTTAATGCTATTTCCAGTGGTGGTCTTTCCCTTCCCAAAAAGAATTATTGAAAGAGACATTCTAATCTGACAGATGTTTAATTACATGTGAAGCTCTTCTGAAGCCAAAGGCAGATTGGGTGTTTATGCAGATAAACAGAAAAATACTGAGTTAATACTAACAACAGCAATAACATATTTCAATATCGGAAGGGTGCAAAGAGAATACCTAATAAAAAGTCAAGGATTTAGAAGAAACTGCACTGATAGGTTTATACACTGTGATTTTTCCTTATCTGAATCGTTTATAGAAATTGACACTGCTTTTATAGATATCTAATATTTTATCAACATTTAGTGCAGGTGTTGTGTTCAGTTTCTGTCTATGTAGTTTCAAGCCAAGGTTCCTCTTTGAATTCTAGTGATAAAGTTCAAAGTAATTCCAATCTAACTTTCAAGATATCAGTTAAACTTATAATGAAGTCATAATTTGTTTTTTTTGGTGAGTTTAAAAATAATCTTTTTGCCCAGCCTCAGATCTGTCTTCTCACATCTCTATTTCAACTGCTGGTAAAATGTCTCCTATCTTGGTCTTGTCATACTTAGATCTTGATCTCATTGCCTGGAGGTGAGAGCTGCTGTGAAGGTTTCTAGACCTCCACATGAGGCTGGCAGGTGTCACACACACCTCTGGCAGACCTGGTGCTTTTAGAACAGGAGCTGGAAGCTTTTTGTAATGATGCCTGACTACCCTGTTCAGGCAATAAAATTTCACTCTTTGTGAAATGTGGCAGAATAAATAATCTCCCCCACACAGGGAAATTCACTTCTGAGTTCTTAATTTTGGTTAAACCATGAGGGCTTATGGTTTCTGCCTAGGCACTGCTGGTGAGACATTAGTGAAAGCAAATCACCATAATCACTCAGAGCTGATGTTCTGATCCAATAAAAATGAGAAAATTTTGCTGTTGAAGGCTCCTTTTCTCTGGACCCATACTGTGATTTACCAGGTATGATATATAGAAGCTGAATCATTTATACCAGAACACAGAAATGATGTTACTGCTGCAAATATCTCATTAAACCGTGCACGTACTCTGATGAAAAATAGCTTTTGCAAAATCACATACACAGGCCACTCAGTCTGGGTCATGGATAATCCTAGGAACACTCAATAATCACTGGCAGGATTTTGCTTTATAATTTACAAATATCCCCTTGGGAATTTTAGCTATACCATGCAATGGCTCTAATTCAGGAAGGGTCACAAGGCATTTGTGACATTGCTCACAATCCTACTTGCTTCTTTAAAAAAGGAAGAGCTGAAAAAACAAACCAGGTTCAAAGCTATAACTATCACATGGGAACTTCCCTGAATCTCCCCTCCCCTGACCCACAACAGAGCTTGCTTAATATAATTTTTAATATTTAAATGAAGTAGCACCAGCATGTTAAATATGTAGACATTGAGGATTTTGTGTTTTCCAAGGAAACACCTGGAAGCAGATGGAATGTTCTGTCCCAAAAAGGTGTTTTTAACACTTCAGTGAAAGCAAAGGAGGATCAGCAGCTCTCCAGGCAATGCCACCAACAGGGCCCAGTTGTTTGTTTGATGTTGGTGTTATAAACATGCATTCACCCTTTTTTTTATAGGCAATTACTTTTTAGTTTCAAGGGGAGCTTTGCTTTAATTTCCTTATTTGGTACATATGGAAGTGCTGCCTAAAGCACTAGGCAGGAACTTTTGACATTTCTATAAAAACCCAAGTGCAATCAATAGCTAGATATTGAGGTCAGAAAAGTAGCTACTGAGAAAGTTCAGTTAGTTACTGTAGTTTGCACAAAGAAACTACTTTTCATTTAAACCCACAGTCTTACAAGAGATGCTAGTGAAGGGCTATAGGGATGACATGATGTCAAAATAAAAATAAATTGTCAGTATAAATCCAGGGAGACATTGTCACAATATCAGCTTGAAACAAAATGACACCAATGCAAATTTTATAAGAAACAACTTTAAGATGTCAAGACACTGGTAAATTGATGTCACTTCAGGTCTGCAGGGAGACTGTTAGGATTAAAAAGAAAAACCTAAACAAACTAAAAAGCCTTCTCAGAGTAATGGCTATAATAGGCATTTCTAATTTTGTCACTTGAAGTTAGTTGTAGCAACACAAACATGCAGATACCATGATTACAATGTCAGGAAAAAAAAAACTCCAAACCACCCACAAAACCAAAAGAAAATATTGATAAAAAGCATAATACACACTTGATAAATGTTACATTGTTTGTATAGTTAGACACTGAAAATTCCAGTTTAGACTACTTGTATATTTAAATCCATAATCTCTGATGCTAGTTCAGTTGACTAATAAGAAATCTGGAAGTTTCTTCATGCCATACAAACCTCCTATAGCTTTTTACTCACACAGTGTGCAACAGAATTTATGGTAAGTTGAACAGATCAAACAGACAGCAGGAGCAGAGCTTGGCTCTTCCAGTCTCTCATTATCAGGCTTTGCTGGATCTCCTGTCATCTCTTCACATGTCCTGTAATTCAGTATATCCTGGTAAATCTGAGCCTAACCCCACTAGTGGCCAAGAAGGCTCAGGAACACAAACTGATTTATTTTGAAAGTGTTACAGGGTTTTCTAGGAGTGTTTTGAGGCATGGTTTTTTGAGCAGTGGGATGTTGGGGGCAGTTGTGAGAACACTTAATGCCTGGCATCTCCTGAAGTCAATTTACATTCAGGCAAAAGTGGGTGGAAATTCTGCCATGTGAAAGCGACATTTGTGAATGTGTAAATGACTGCACAGCACTTTTGGAGCAGTCACAAGCAGGGCCCTGCTCAGCACTGTGGTTCTGCCATGTGCAGCATTAACCTTTACCATGTTCTGCTTTCCCTGCACACAACAACAGCAGATCCTTGTCAGGGGGTGGTTACACAAGATGGTGCATATGCTCCCAAGCTCCCAGTCCCAGATCAAAAATACATGGCATGTAGCACAGAGCTATCTATACTCATTCCCCATTCTAAACTGATTTGAAATACTTTAGGGTGTACATCTGCCTCTGAAGACATTTTGGCATAAATCCTGCATTTTAGGCCCTGGCTACTTTAAAATAGAAACTATTGTGCTATTAGGATCAGAGTGGATCAGGTTCCAGCTGCCTCAAGCTCTGATACACCACAGGTGCTCTGTTTATCATCAGGAAGAGCCCTGTTGAAATTAAGTATGTTCTGCAACCCCATTTTGGTATATATTCAGTCATACAATCCTAAATAATAACAAAACCCACAGGCAATAATAATAATTACACCTTTGAAATCATTAATTCCTGAGTTTGTGTTTAGAAGCTGACTGAAAATATCACAGGGCCAGATTTCAACACCTTCCATGCTGGAGCCTGTCTGAATTGAAACCATTGACGTCAGTGGAACGATTCCAGATTTATAGCTGCCAAGTTATGCACATCTCCGTGTGTGTCACTTTATGTTAGTTATTTAATGCTTTGATTTGCATACCATAAGCAATTTGCATAGAACCAGATTTTGCATAGGACAGCATGGAGCCAGACCTGAAGAGGTGAGGTGGGTGAGGCATCTGGAGGCTGGGGTGGTGTCAGTGGCCATGGGCAGTGAGAGATGAGGGTCTGTGGCTGATTTGGGAGCTGATGCTTTAACTACATCAATTAAACTGCGAGACACTGTGCCTTTCACCTGCCATCCTTGTGCATAGAAGTTGTGCCTAAAGGTGCCACTGTAGCAGCCTCCTGCATCCTACTCAGGGCACAGCTGGTGGGATGGGCACTAAGGAAGTAGGAGGGATGCTGGGCATCTTTTCTGGTGAAAACATCACTTGGTGGCTAACACTTGCACTGCCAAGTTAAATTTGCAGCCAGATGAGAGCAGGCTCATGTGAAATACACATGTGAAAGAAATAATGAAAAATACATGGACTAGCTAAGCCCACAGATGTACTCTAGGGTCAATGGAATGAGAATTCAGCTAAAATTGACATGAAGCATTGACACAAAGGAAATTGTCATCAGGAAACTCAGGGTTATCAATAAAATCTTAGCTACTCCCTACTCAAAGCACAAAACTCAGGTACTGATCCTTTGACCACTTCCTAAAAATTTCAAATCTAGTCTGGAGGAACTATAAGAATTTTACTTTGAAGTGTTACCCAGAAACTCAGTTTACATCATTAGTATCCTTAGTCTTCTGGGATGAAAGTATTATTTTCCTCCTCAGAAATCTCTCTGAGATTAATTGCCAACTGGCATTTTCCATGCATACACATCCACTCAGCACCATCTGGGGTCCTTGAAGGGCAAACTGGGGAGAAGTGCAACCCTGCCAGGTTCTCTGGCTCCCTGGGTGCTCAGTGCCTGCTAATGCCTACATTTTTAGCAAGAAATTCCTGCTTCTGTGCAAATCTTAATTGCTGGCTCTTAGCAGCTTGGATTCTACAGAACTTTATCAGACCCATCCTTCCCTCTAAATGTCCTCAGTGGCTTTGAGGACACTTGTTGGAGATGCAGCCCTGCAGCCACACTCATTTCAAGCCCCAGTTAAGGTCACTGTGAGAAGCAGAAGAGCAGCTCTGGAATCATGCTTCAACCTTGAGAGATTCAATACCAACCTCTTTCCCAAACACTTCTGGTGTTGCTTTCTTTGCTGGCACCCAGAGAGAGAGACTTCTTTTCCAGATGTCCTAAGGTCAGGATTTCATCAGAATGCAGAGATCTGCCTGTTTCAAAGGCTAGTAACCAGACCATTTCTGTTATGAACAATCTCTCCAAAAAATAAAACCTCACACAAGGAAGTTAGCTTAGTGGCACCATGGGATTCCATCTTGCTTTTCCCCAAAATATATGTAGTTTGAATGAAAAGATGGTGAGTCCTTAGACTCCCTCTTTCTTGGGGACAAAGGTGTGTTCTTCACTCATTTTAACTAGCATAGATTAGTTCACTTGCAGCAAAACCTAGGGAAGCAACAGTTTAATTTGCAGTTTTAACAAAGGCTAAGTGTTCATTCATGAAGCAGCCCAAGTGGCAGAGGTGCACTCACACCATCTCTGCTGCAGGTCCTCTGCTCAGGTCAGACCTGTCTGCTGCTGATTGAGTGGTTTGAACTAAATTCAGTAGGCTCCAGATTTTAACTAGACATGCTAGTCTTTGCTAGAAACATTTTTTCACCTTCATTTCTTTTTTTTTTTTTTTTTTTTTGGCCTACTTTTAGACAATCTGCATTTGTTTTGGGGGAAAAAAAAAGACATTTTTTTCTAGCTGAAGGCAGGTCTTTTCAGTGCAACTCGCTTCCAGAAATGGTTAAAGGGGAAAATCCAGTTTTTGCAAACTGCCCCTGCAGCAATATGTTACCTATTATTATTATTCATTATGAATAAACTGAGGTCATTTAGTTTTATAAACAAAAGTGGAGCTCAGCTGTGGCTTTCAGTAACTGTCATGAGTGAATTGCTATGATGATGGACAGATTTCAAATGGTCAGTTCTGTCTCTCCCACTGAGATCTAGATCAGTTAGTCAGCCTGTTAGTGATAATCATTCCCAAGCAAACAAACCTCAAACAAAGCCCACACATATTTTTTTGTATTAGAACCTATATTTAAATGTGTGGTTGGCTGCAGTTTCTGCTTTTTCTCTATTATTCTGCTTCTCTGTATTTGTCTCCATCTATCGTGTGCTGTTGCATTTATTAAAGTTCTTTTCTTATGAAAATGTTTCTAATCACAAAATAACTCCCAGTGCAGCAAGTTAAATTAAAGCCACTCACAATACTTCAGGTAGTAAAGTGGCAGTGGTTCTCATAAACCCTCTCTTTTTGGTTTGGTCACAGTTCTGCTCCAGGGCACCTGAAATACCATTTCAATACTTCTAAAGATAAATAGAGTTCTGTCAATAAACTGAAAATTGCTGACCTTGTCTTGTTCATCAATTTAGGCATCGAAAAAATTCTGCCTCCTGGGATTGGCAGTGCTTTTCCATCTGAAGTGAAAAATGCTAAGCCTGCCATATTTAATGACAGCCCCGGGAGGGTTAATGAAAGAGCAGAAGTGGCATTTCACCTTGACTTGCAGCTGCCCTATAACATTGCCTGAGGGTCCAGTAAGTGTTAGCTCCATCTGAGCAGTGCAAGGCAGGAGCAAAGACTACAGAGAATTCTACCGGGATATCCTCGACTGCCCTGCTTCTTGCCCTGGTTGCCTTTGTGTGTGTGAGTGTGTGAGTGTTTGTGTGAAACCTGTAACCAATGAAGCCTCTGGGATTTTTGTCTTCATTGGTTACAAAAGCTCTGAAAATGCTGAAAAACTAAGCAAGAAATGCTGCAGTGAATGACTAAATCATCTTCTAGCTTATGCCTGGACTGTACCAGCATTTCAGAATTTGCTTATGTTATTGATAGCTTCATTTTTATTAGCTAAACATTGATGATTAGTCTAGACTGGTAATTAGAAGCGATCCTTTTACACAGAGGCTTGGATTAAGAGCTTTTGTGATTTCGTGGACTCTGGTTTGTGTGAATGTCAATTTGATCCTTTTAGCATGTTTATGCTAAGTATCAATAGGCTCCTGGGATTTGTGGAAGTGCAGTGCTGAACCTCTCAGACGCTGAGCAACAGCTGGGGTGCTGCTTCCATTTGAAAGGCTTTCTTCTCTCCTCACTAAAGGAGGATCAAAAGTCATCCCTTCAATTAAAAACTAAAGAAAGAATCTCATTCTTTGGCATTTTATGTCTAATTAAGGATTTTAGTGGGAAATGTACAGCAGTGCTCACTGATTAATTTATCAAACAGAAAAATCCCCCTTTCCTCTACCAGTCCAATTAGGCAGGCATTTCATATGGGTGGGAGATTGAAACATTGCTACTACATGGAAACCAGAGGCTCTTTGCATTTGAAAAAGTGTTGTAAAGAGACTGGAAAATTTCTCATCGAATACCATGCATATTTAGGGCCTGATTCTGTGAATTATTGAAAATCCCTGCTAAAAAATGCATGGTGTTCTGAAGGTCCATTCTGGTTTGCTATTCAATACCCTGAACACACAGGAGCATCAGGGAAAAGCAGAGGATGCTGAATGCTTTGGAAAATAGAGCGTTTACTTATAAAATGCCCAAAGGGAAGCAGAGCTGCTGCTCAGACAATCTCAAGCACTGTGGAGCATAATTCACGTGTTAGCTGCTGCCTTCTTACCTTGTGCTGAGATCTCTGTGCATTTCAGAACCTGGGATTGATCTCTCCTTCCACCAGCCACCTGTCAGAAGCAATGTGGAAATGTATTATCAATCATTTGTCACTCCCCCTAACACAAGGATCATGAATCACACTGTTTGTCAGCTCATGTCCCTTGCCTATACATCAGAAGGGGTTATTATCATCTCACTTTTCCTCTGCAGACGTGTGAGCCACAGCATCCAGACCATTCTCCCTGTTGCATGAGTGTCTCCCAGGAATGCACTGGGAAGCAAATTACCTTTCATGTGTTCTTTATTTGCTTATCCTCCCTCTCAGGCTGGTGTTTGGTGAATGGCTTTGTGTTGTGGTATATTTTTGTTTGGTCCTTTTTGTTTTTCATTTTATTCTGATATTTGATGATTTTGTTGTTCTTGTTGGTACTGTCCTGTTTAATTTATTTTGAAGAACTATGTTGCTGCATTTTTGTTATGGAAAGCAAGATTAAGGGAACATGCCTGGTTTTTCAAATGGATTTGGACAGCTCTGGGGCATGGAGATGCTCAATAGACCTAGCCTTGAGTAAGAATCAGTGATAAACTGCACAGCTCTGATCAGAGCAGCTGGGAGATGCTGTGGCTGCACTTGGGTGGATGGATGAGCTCATACCCAAACATCTTGGAGCACAGACCTTAGCATGTTTGCATTGAGAGTGTGTCATTGAACCAAATCTCCTCATTCTTTCCACTTAGTGCCCTTTGGTTTGCATTGGGCAGAGCTCAGAGGTCATCACTTGGGTTCCTTCCAGTGATATTAAATTGGAAGATGTGTGTCCTGGTGGACCTGCTGCCCCACCTGGTGCCTCTCACAGCCCTTCCTGTGCCAAACTAATTTCAGTCCAGTCTGAAGAGGACAGTCTGTTCCCCATGGTTCCTCCCAGCCATCCCAGGCTCTGTCTGATATGATTGCCCCTCTCTAGGTCTCATCCTGACCCCTGTGGTAATTTACTTTGGCTGAGGGCTGAGGGCTCCCTCACTGCCCTTCTCCTTGGAACAGGAGGGAACAGGATGAGAAAGCTCGTGCTTCAAGAGCCAGGCAAAGATGTGATGTTGGCTGTGCTCAGTCCCTCTCAGCCCCTCTGGGCTGCTCCTCCCTGTGCCCCCAGCTTGGCTGAAGGGCTCAGCTGTGCCTTTCCTCAGTCCCTGCCTGCTCTTTGCCTGGCACACTCCCCCCAGTGCCAAGGATCCCTGCCCAGCGTGGCACTGCCTTTCTCTGCCAGGCTGTTCCTGTGTGCCCGCAGTGCAGTGGCTCTTGTGTCACAGAGAAAGGTCTGCTGGCAGCTCTTCAGGCTGGCAGGCAGGAGAGTTACACAAAGCATGACAAAGGGCTGTAGAACCATGAGTGA
This sequence comes from Oenanthe melanoleuca, assembly GCF_029582105.1. Lineage (NCBI taxonomy): Eukaryota > Metazoa > Chordata > Aves > Passeriformes > Muscicapidae > Oenanthe > Oenanthe melanoleuca. The sequence continues at coordinate 7,126,474 of NC_079335.1, read as the reverse complement.
ATGGTGATCATTGTGTCTTCCAGTGAGTGCTGTAAGAGATATCAAAAGGAAAGATGAAAGAAAGAATCCAAAGCAAGCTGCATACTCCTGTAGTATGGGAGCTCCTCACTGAAGTGTTGATTGTGAAAGTTAACAATGCTTCAGTGAGCCATTGGACAAATTAACAGGAATAAGAAATAAAAAAAAACAACAACTAAAATCAAGGATTATGAAATGCAAGTAAGCTGGCTCAGCCAGTCTGAGACTTAAAAAGTACTAGAGATAGTAAAACTCTCCTTGGGCAACATCACAATGTGCTGTCCCTGCATGTCCCTGTGTTTCTTGGCCACTGCTGGACAGAGAACTTTGGACCAGACACACCTTTAGTCTGACCCAATATCCATTCCTACACTGTCATTTCATTGAAAGGGGAATATCAAACTCTGATCAAACTCTCTTGTTCAAAGCTCATGTGGTGCCCTTTGTAGAGAAACTTCCATGGTCTCATCTCTCACTGGTGGAAGATCAGTCCTTCCCAGTGCACAGTCTGAGCTTTGGATGGAGTGCAGGGTACCCAGACAGATCTCATTTGTTCTTTTCCTAATACCTGCATATCACAGGGGAAAAGTGAGCAAAAAGTATTAAGTAGGAGGGGTTGGGTAATTTTCCAAATATGCCATGATTCATGAAGAAATAATAAAAATAAATTATACATTTTCTCCCTAGACAAAGATGTTATGAAGAGCTAGAGTAATTTGGATACTTTGAAAAATTTGTTGATAGGGAATACAAGAACTAGATGAGAAGGGCTACCAAGGGGGACCAATTTATATTTCTGAGGGATGAGATCATGGAAGAGGAAGAAGACTAAGGCTTTATGAGGAGAGAAAAAACAGTTCACATTTATATTGGCAATTTTATGAACTTTACTACATGCCCAGTTATGGTGGGATGTCTGCAGTATGAATTGAAAACTCCAGGTAACCACGCTGGGCTAAAACTGGAAGCCATGTCAACACCATTATTCCCCCTCTTCACTTTGCATTCTACCAACTAGTACTAAGGACATGGTTTTGATGTCTGTATGACCCTTTCTTTTGTAGGTGATGCATCTGATTTTCCTCTGTTCTTGATCTTTTAAACCCTTTACAAATGGTTGACAGCGTCTCTCTAATTACCAAGAAAAAGCAGAATTGCACAGCCAGGCAGAATTTGTCTAAACACATCCAAGCATAAGATAAGGAACACTTTGATGCCTTGGAGTAGTTACCTGGAACAAGACAAGAGACAAGATTAAAAGAATAAAGTGGGTATTTATTAAAGGCCTTCTATAGAAACACCTTGGGCAGCCAAAGCCTCCAAGATGGGCTACACCCAAAATGGACAATAGTCATGAGTTTTTCAGACAGATAAATTTGTTTCATTTACGTATCAGGGGTTAATCTTCCAATTACAGCTTCAATTAAATCACATGGCCCCAGTTTGCTTTCCCCCAATTCACTTTTGTTCATGATTTTTGGGGCCTGAGGCTGTCGGGTGTCCTTGGATCTCAGCCTAGAGAGATTGTTTTGTCTGACCAAGATGTGAAGACAGTTAGCTAACACTTTATATGGAGTTTAGGATTATGCACTAATGCAGTACAAGGTTTGCAAAATATAAGGCATCAGCTTCTACATACAACTCTTGGACTAGGAAAGCAAATTTGTAAGTAATATGTTGACAAATTTGGGCTAGATGGGTCTTATTTAACTGTATTTCATCTTTGTCTTCCAAAATTCTAAACTTTTAAGTTCTGGCACCATGGAAGGGAGAAGTGTAAGAATAATTCATACTTAAGCAGCACTTGGAAGCCAAGAGTACCTGTAGCCTGCTCCCAAAGCAACAGGAAAGAATTTTTGATGAAAAAATACTCTGCCTGGTCAGTTAGCAGAGGAAAAAATATCTGTCATCCTGAACATGGAAAATCTCTCAGCTTTCTGTACTGGTCTACAGTGGTTTTGTGCACCCTGATGTGCAGGTGAGCTGCTTTGGATCGTGCCTTTAGTGCAGAAACTTCTTTGCCTTGCAGTAGCCACTGAAGGGCATTCTTTCTTGCGTCTGTACATGTGCCAAACACACCTAATTTTCAATGGAAGTCAAACTGGAACATGGGAGAAAGTCTTCATGTTAACAGTTCTCACAGATTAATTTCTTTGTGTGACAGGAAAATTATTTTGATGGGTAGAAATAAATATATGGATATAAACGGAGAAATTTTACACCCTTTGACAACTAAAGAGCAAGACTGGCTCATCTGGATTTTTTTATGCAGTCCACACTTCAAAACTGTCCACAGTTTTGGAGATTCTATTTGTAGTGAGAGTGCCTGAAGCTTCAGCTGAGTACTTTCAGGAAACTCAGAGTGTTGCAAAGCACGTACCTGCTCCTTATTTTCAAAGGCTAAACAAGCATGACTGCAAACACTATCACAGCACTGGCAAAAAGGTGCTGAGCCACACTGTAAGAGACAGTAATTCATGATGGAGAACACTCTGTTTTCCATGGGGGAGACTGGGCTTTGTGCAGCATGAGGAAAGGATAAGCATATTGACATGGCTCCTTTTGAAGTGTCCATCCACCCTGGCACTGCCTCCTCCTCGCTGCTTGCCTCCTATTGATTATGTCTGCACTAAAGTTCAGCTGACCATTTATATTTCAACTGAGAAGGAGGCAGAGCTGGAGATTTAAAACCATTTAAACACCTCTTGCTAGAGTTAATGCTTACATGTCACCAGCAGTTGTCAGGACTCAGGCAATGAAATTCCTGAGGGTGGTTCATAATGATTCAATTTGTCAGCATTTCAAGCATTTCAAGCAGAAACATGCAGGTCTGATATTCCAGTCCAGGGGGTATAAGAACAGCCAGAGGAGTGTGTCTGTGTGTTACTCACCAGTGAGCAGTTGATAACACAGAGCTGGTGGAACAGCAGCAGGATAAATTGGGGGTACAGGCACAGAGGCTGCTGAAATACCTGTCTGTGAGAACTTTATCTGTTGTGTTACTCCCTCTGGTAAATACCCACAAAGGTACAGCAGTGTGTGCACATGGCTGAGGGATGCTCTGAAAATCCTTCATAAAGGTGCATGTGATCTTTCATATCTTTGTGCCTGACCCCTGCTCTTTGTGTGTGTATTTTAGGCAGGTCTTCAGTAAAACCTGTAGTCAACTTCTGCAGGTTTTTGTAATTCTGTTTTCTTATTCTTTAGCAATGCTTGGAGACCTGCACAGACAAGAGGGGAAATCAAATGACCAGAAGAAGGTACAGCCTATTCATTACTCTGTTTTGCCATTTCTTCTGTTGCCTACTTTGTCTTTCCAGACCACATACCTGGTGTAATTTGTGTTGTACCTGTGCTAAATCTGGGGCAGGATTTACGTTTTTTCCTTTTTTTTCAGCACAGTAGGAGATAGATTGGTGACCTGATGTGCCCTTGCAGTGCAAACACATGGTGAAGTGTTGTTAAAAGTGCAAAGCAAACAGGATAACAGGAAGGATATCTTCCTTGCTTGTCTCCTTGTATAAGGTCATATTTAAGGTGAAGTCTGGAAAGGAGAGCAGGTAGGAAAAAAACCCCAACAACAACAACAAAATCAAACCCCAAACAAAAAAAAAAAACCCAAAACCAAAACAAAAACAAAGAAACCCCAAAACAACAACAACAACAACAAAAACCCCACTAAATAATAATAAAAAAAGCCATTACCAACTTTTTTTCATAAGTGCTAATGGCTTAGTTTCAACCAATTACAAACTACTCTCTAGGTTAGATGGGCATTTTCATTAGACTGTGTCTGCACACAGAGTCAAACCTGTGGCCTGAGAATCCTGAAGGTTTGGTGGACTGCTCCCAAATAACTGTGAAAGGTGACTGAGAGAAGTCAACACATGATTTACAAGTTCCCTCTTAAGGATCTCCAGTGTAAAGCATGGCTATTATCTTGAAATGGAAGAAGTCTGAATAATTACCAATTAGGAAACTAAAGAGTAAACTGGAAACTACAATATAGACTGTGTCCAGTCTAAACTCACTCTCCTGTTTGCAGAGCTTGTATACAGAAGATAAATAAACATGGATTATATATATGTGAAAAGTAGTATTTTATCTCCATTGAATTTTAATATTTGTTTATCTATGAGAATCTTCTATGTCATTAAAGTAATGTGCTTTTCTGTGGTACTGTTTTTGTGAAGATTCAATATGCTGCTTTTGATATAGGTTATTCAAATAAGTGATTAATAAAGCTGCACAAAAAGTAGAAACTGATTTTCTTTTACTACGGTAGGATGACTCTATTAGTGTAGAACCTTTATGAAACTTCCACTTCCCATACTCTACTCTCTTTTTAATGATTTATTTAAAATGCTCACATTAAAAATAAATTTAATGCAAAACACTCATAAAGCTTGAATCCTCCTATGGCTGTGCAGGTTATTCTAGAGTAATTTCATAGGGCAGTTTCATTAAGGGGCAATTTTGTCAGCTGCTTCAGGCTGGTTTTTCAGGAAGTCTGGAATGAATAGTCCATGAGGAAGGACAAAGTGAACCAGTATTGTTACATCTTTATAGGACTGAGGGGAAGGCTCATTGCAATGTAAGAATCTGAAAGATAAAGGATGTGATTAGAAACACTGAGCTTAAAGTACTGGAAGGAAAAAAAGAAGTCAGACATAAGGAAAAAAATCAGCAATATTCAAAGGATACAGAATTACTACAAAATAAATAGTATAAAATAAGTAACAACATATGCCATTGTCTTTACAAAAAGCAGAGCATAATAAACAAAAAGAGACAGAATTTAAGTTCTGAAATGGGTAAAAGTAGATATTTATTCTCTATGGATATACAATAGAGTAAAAAGAAGAGCTTATAAAACTAGGTTCAAGCCACAAAGAAAAGTCTGCAGAGTTTTAGTGCCTGATTCTGACAAATACTAAGACACTGTGTCATCTTTGATTGAATTTCCAGATGCTTAAATAAGGCTTTTCTTCTCTGTTTATTTTTCTTTGGAATTCCCTGCTAAAAATGCCAGAACTGGATGTTGCCAAGAACCACTATCACAGAGGTCAATCATCTTAGAAAATAGATATTCCCATCTATTGAATCTAGTAAATTTTTACTTGCTGTCATAGATATTATAACATCTTCTCCTTGGGATTTCCAATTAAAAGATCATACAACTCAGTGGAGAAAAACTAAATTATCCAGCTGGACTGAAGCTGTGCTTTGGACATATCTGCCTTGAAGAGAATGTTTCCATTAGATTCAGATTTTAATTTGAGATGTGTCTAAATAAAATTGTGGAAATATTGTTTTAGGCACCAGTGTATAGTGTCAAATGCTATGAAGATAAAATCATTCTGAGGCAGTACAGCCTTGGCATGGGATTTGAGGAAAGGCCATACTCCCAGGATTGGACAGAAATTCTTCTCCTGAGCTGGATGAACAATTCCACAGTAAAATTATTGGGAATAAAGCATTTTAATTGAGGTGGGGACTGTTTTCAGTACTTTTGGGCCTTAAATGGATGAAAAATCTTGATATTAGATAAGGAAATCCTGCACAGTTTGAAAGAGGAGCAAGACTCAGGTAGTTCTAGAGCAGATAGCAGAGAAATCCTTCCACCATTCCCAGACCCTCACAGCTAAAACATCCAGCACAGAGTAGAGGTAGTGAGCCCCAAACACCCAGGTTTCCTTTGGCAGTCATCTCCTAAGGGGGTTATTGAGGAGCAGGAAAGCAAAGTGCAATCAGGATCGATCCAGATACATTCACAAGGCAGAATAAATGCTACAGTACTTGGGATAATAAGGCCAGGTTTGCAGTGACCCCATCAAACCTTTCCTAAGCAGGAGGTAATTTGGCTCTTACTCTGCTAAGGATCAGCCTGGGGACAGCCATGAGTGTCTGTGATTTGTGACATAAGGACTAAGACTAAACTGTGTGCATCAGGCTGGGACATTGACTCATCTTCTTGCTGATTGTTCTCACAACAGCACAAGGTCTTCCATTATCCCAGACCTTCATCTTTTAGCAGACAACTTGTTACACACTATTTACTTGAAGAGCAAAGCAGCCAAAAAGTTTCTTTAATGAGTACAATAGATTCTGATCTCTGCTCAGCTCTCATTTATCTCACATCCACGTTCCAAAGTCAGTGTGAGTGCCAGTGAGGGAAGAAAAGGAGGCATAAGGGTTAGACCAAACTGCAAAGAGCCCAGTAACTCATATGACAACTAGAAATATAGGAAAACAAGGTTAGAACTTATGTGAGAGGATCTAATGTAGTCAAATGAAAGCAATCCAGAGCAATGGTTAGTGCTTTGACTCACATCCTGTCCTCATTTGGGTACAAGCTGGGTGGAATATCAGGCAGGTGTGTGTCCATTCACCAAGCTCTCTGTACTGGGCACTGGAGCTTCAGTGCAGCCTGCCCTGGTCCTGATGGCACCTACAGATCTGTGGGGACCAGTGGCAAGACCAAGGAAATGGATTAAAGCTGCATCAGGGCAGATTTGGTTCAGGTATTAGGAAAAGGTTCTTCACTCAGAGGGTGGTTGGGCACTGGAACAGGCTCCCTAAGGAAGTCACACAGCTCCAAGCCTGACAGAGCTCAAGAGGTGTCTGGACAATGCTCTCAGGCACATGATGGGATTCTTGGGGTGTCCTGGGCCAGGAGTTGGATTCTATAGTTCTTGTGGGTCCATTTTAACTTAGGATGTTCTATAAGCATGTGCAAATCTAAAATACTTTATAAACCAAAGCCTTGTCTGGGCTTTGTATCATTTTTGTCCTGTTGAATGTTTCAATATCTATACAGAAATAACCTTTTCACATCATGACTTTTACTTTAATTCAGCATTATCAGTGCAATCATAGGAATACTTTTCTTTGTGATACAGAAACTCAGCTGTTGCTTTGTGGTTGTATCATAGCAGTCTATAATTTTCCTTCCCAGCTCAGCATAAAATTAGCCCTGATGGATACTTACTATAGAACACAGTTCTTTCTTTGGCTTTTCTTTTTCCTTTTCACATATTTCTTTGCACTTTCTCCCTCCAATATTTCTCCCTGAATCATTATCCAATCACAGTATATTGTCAAGGTTTTCAGATAAAAGTGCAGAAGTGCAGATTAAATGTCACTTGTTCTGTTTGCACACTTCTCTGTTTGTCAGAGCCCACCATGATAGGACTAAGTGGTTTCTGTCTGAAATGCAGGCATGCTCGCTGACTCAGGGCACTAGGAGAGACTGGCAGGAGGGTGTTTGAGGCAGGTCAAGGCAGCTCTGCCACAGCACAGACCCCTGGAACACGGTCCCATGCAGCACCATGTGCAAAGAGGGATGTTCTTCTTGGGCTGTTACCATCTGGGCTGGGTTTGGATGGGACAAAGTTAATTTTATTCATAGTATTCAGTATTAGGCTGTCTTGTGGCTGAACACCTGCCTGCCCACAGGAAGCAGTGAATGAATTTGTTGTTTTGCTTTTCTTCTATGAATGGTTTTTTCTTTGCCTATTAAACTGTTTTTGTCCCAGCCCACAAATTTGCATTTTTACCCTTCTGATTCTCTTCCCTATCCCTATCCCAGTGGGCAGTGAGTGAGCTGTTTTGTGGGGCTTAGTTCCCAGCTGCTTCCCACCATCAGATGCAGAATCTTCTTTTGGTGGCATTTGAACAGTAAGAAAATCCCTTTTGTGCTGCAGAGTTAACATGATAACCTATCTAGGGAAATGTAGATCCTCTCCTAAAATATGATATGGATCTGGATCTGCTCCTGCACCTCAGAAGTTTTCAGGACCTTTAGGCATCTTTGGCTGGAATGAGACCCAGGAACTCAGTATTTCAAACCAGTTGCTGTGGAATAGTAACTGTGTTGGCAGCCTGGGGAAGAGAAACCTGTGTTTCTGCCTCCCTCTCCTGCACTAAGGTTTGTTATTTTATCTGCACTCATCCCAGCTTTTAGCTCCAGCCAGAGCTCTCATTAATCACCACCTGAGCAGGTGTAAGCTTTTGTGAGAATAAGCAGAGGGGAAGGAGGCTGTGTGTCTGTGGAGGTGTGAGTGATGATTTTGGGGTGCAGGGTGAGAGACTGAAGTGGGGAAGAAGTAGAGCAAGGAGGGAAGAGGAAAGAGCACTGCAAGAGCTATTTGGAGAAATGGAGAGAATGAGAAAACACAGAGGGGAAAGAAGAAGACAACTCTATTTCAAACAAATTGGGCAAAGGGGAGAAGAGTGCACTACTAACAATATCCCATTTAGACTGCTCTTTGCCACAATTACTGACAAATTCTAAGAGAAAAAATTGTAATTAGGCCAAGACCATTTGCCCATAGCAAACATGAGGCCAGAAGGAACCCTCTCCCCAAGTTTCTGGTATAATTATTCCCTCCCTGTGAAGACTCACATCTAGATCTCATTATGAGCAATTTTCCTTTTGGTCATAATTTGTGCTAAGAATGGCACAGAAAGTCCCCCAGGGCAAGCAGCTCTCCCATTTCCTGCAAGGTTTTACTCTGATCTCTGGTAATTGGTGGACTGCTAAAAAGGTTATTATTATTTATTATGTTTATTACAGTCATGCCTAAGAGGCAATAAATGATATGGTTTCCTTATGTTAAGCACTCTACAAACACATAGTGGTAGAAGATCTTTGCCCCAAAGAGCTTGTAGTTCAAACAGAGACATGGGTGAGGCTAAGAGCTTTATGCAGGGCATGAAGAGAGTGCTGGCAGCACTGCAGAAAGTGGCAGTAGCTCCATGCTTTTATTTCATTGATATGATGAGAGGAATAACTGCAGAAAAGAAAACTTGGAGTATGGAAAGAAAAAAAAAAATCAAGACACATGATGTGTCATCAAGGAGTTCTAAGGGTACAAAGGTCCATTGAGAGCTACAGATTTGTCTGAAATTCAATAATGCCCTGGTTTGGACTGTTCTGTAACCCATTGCTTGGTGTCTTTTAATGGTGCTTCTCAACAAGTTATTTCTTTTTTCTTTTTCTTTTTCTTTTTCTTTTTCTTTTTCTTTTTCTTTTTCTTTTTCTTTTTCTTTTTCTTTTTCTTTTTCTTTTTCTTTTTCTTTTTCTTTTTCTTTTTCTTTTTCTTTTTCTTTTTCTTTTTCTTGTCTTTTCCTTTTCCTTTTCCTTTTCCTTTTCCTTTTCCTTTTCCTTTTCCTTTTCCTTTTCCTTTTCCTTTTCCTTTTCCTTTTCCTTTTCCTTTTCTTGGGGAAAAACAGTTGCTCACAGGACAGAAGACATAGTCCAGCACCATATTAGGCACAAGATGTTCAACTTATGTGCTGCAGATGAAAAACAATGCTCTTACAAAGCCATTTTTCACTGTCTAGTCATTTTGTCACTGTTTTCCAAAGAATACATAGCATTTCACTGGAAAAAATACATAAGGAATGGAAAAATCTCTAATTTTTTACTGATTTGCAGATAAAAATATTTTCTTCTGGAAATGAAAGGAATTTTTCTTTTCTATAAATTGAAAACTCTAGGCACAAGCTTTCTTTAAGTTAGAGATATTGTCTGAGAGATTCAAGCTCCTGCACAAGACCCTTCACTCTGTGCTGGAGGGTCAGAGGATTTGATGGGTGGGCTGTTGGGATGATGAACTGGTTGGGTGGTCACATCCAGAGTAGTGGTCAGTGGCTCACTGTCCAGGAGGTGACAGTGGTGTCCCTAGGGGTCCATAAGGGGACCAGTGCTAATTAATGTCTTCATCAGTGACAGACAATGCATTGAGGACACCCTCAGCAAATCTGCAGACAACACTAGGATGAGTAGTGCTGTTGACACACCTGAGGGACAGGATGCCATCCAAAGGACCTGGACAAGCTGGAGAAGTGGCCCATGAGAATCTCATGAGGTTTAACAAGACCAGGGGAAGGTAATGGACCTGGGTTGGAGAAAACCATTATCAGCCCAGGCTGGGGGATGAGGGGATTGGGAGCAGCTCTTCCCTGAAGGACCTGGTGGATGAGAGGCTGGACATGACCCAGCAATGTGCTCTCACAGCCCAGACACCCCCCATGTCCTGGGCTGCATCCAATTCCCATGGGCAGCAGGTGAGGGGGGGAATTCTGCCCCTCTGCCCTGCTCTGGTGAGACCTCACCTGCAGAGCTGCACAGATCTGGGTCCACAACACAAGAGAGACTTTAACCTGTTGGAGCAAGATGAGGGAAACAAAAATTATCAGAGAGCAATTGTCCCATGGAGAAAAGCTGAGAGAGCTGGGGTTGTTCAGCCTGGAGAGGAGGAGGAGGCTCTGGGGACACCTCAGTGCACTCCTTCAATACTACCAGAAAAACAGGAAAAAGGTTTTTGGCAGGGTATGCTGCTGCAGGAAAAAAGGTAGATGGTTTCAAACTAAAAGAGGGTAGATTTGAACTAAATATAAGGAACAAATTTTTATGGTGAGGGTGGAAAAACACAGAAAGAAGTGTCCTGAGAGGTGGTGGATGGCCCGTCCCTGGAAACATGTGTACACCATTTATGTGATATAGAACCATGTGTGCAATTCCTCTATTTATGGACAGAAAGACTACACATCTGCTGATAAAGAAGAGCCTGCTTTTGGCTGAGTGGAAAGATAGCATGGCACAGGTCATTCCTGTCTGGATAAAGCCCTTCTCTTTCTCCTCTCAAATAGGATGACTGTATTGAGTAAAAAGAAGAGACCATGACTGATGCTAATACCAAGCTGAACAATGAAAATCTGCTAGCTGGCACAAGAAAACTACAACATTCAGAAGTGTGGATGAGCATGGCCAGCTTTGTTTCCATGTCTTTGCCATGGGCAGTCTATAGTATAGACAAAACTGAAAGAACCAACTCTGTAAACCTCTTATAATGAAGCCAGACAATTTATTTTTGGTGCATTCTTATATTTCAGATGGTCTGTGGTGACTGTGCCACAACAGAATAGAATTTAATCATTTTTTCAAAGGTGATGAATTTGTAACTTATTTTAGAGTTTCATTTTTGGGACCTTTGCCTGAACCAAGGCATACAAGATGAATGGCCTTTGCTGAGAATAGTAGCTCCACAATCTGGTGCTGGAACACTTTGATCCTAGATCCTTCTCCTTTTCTTCTATTTCAATCCAAATGATAAAATCAGTCTAAATCATTTCTGTGCCTGAAGCTGCTCAGATGCTTGCTGGATCAGTATGCAAGTTGTATTCTTTGACAACAGGGAATGTCAGACGAGTGTGACATGTTGTGTTTCCTTTTAGGCAAAGCTGGCAGTACCTCAGGTTTGGTGGTTGTGGCAGTTTCTGTCTGATTCTTTCAGCAGATGGTTTTGATATGCTGGAGCTCAATCCTTCCTTTGAAAGACATAATCCTTGGCTAATTTTATGATGCAGAGAGACATTGTGGGACACAAAATTATATACCTTTTATAACAAGTGGCATTACACATTTGATGATATGATGCCAATTATGCATTTCAGGATGTCTTAAAAAAATCAGTATGTGACAAAGTCTTAATTTGAAGGGAAAATTTAGAGATAAATTATTACCTTCTTACTTTCAGATGTTTCTATGTTGAATTTTCCATACCACAAGAGTAATGAGATTTGTGCATATATATAATCATTTTCTTTTGAGCTTCACTGTCTAATTTCATTGCTCATTAAAATTTCTTATACATAGCAGTGCTTTTTTATAATTGGAGATCATCTTTAGTTAGCCTTAGGGCCATCCTAATCAGTGTGATATCTTAAAGATAGCATATTTTCTTATGCTTTTAACTGTTCTAATATCTACATTGTCTAAAGCTAATTCTACTTGTCAGATTTCCACCATCTGTATTCAGGAATCAAATATTGCCATTCAATTGTTTTTTTTTGGGGTGGAAGAACAGACACAAATTCTGAAAAATAGATTTAAGATTTATTTTTCTGTACATACAGTCTTTAATGCACACTTTTCAGCATCTTTAATACTGTGTTAAAATGTCAAAGAAAGTTTTACAGTGAAGAGAAATTGCTGGTTTATGCTGCTGAATAATTCTTCAGCTCTTAAAACAAAGATGTAGATATGGAAATGAAAGAGAGAAGAAAACAATGTAGGAGATAGAGAAACTCAGTCGTGACTTGGAACCACGAGCCAATTATTGCCCTGTAATTTGGAAAACAGAGTAGGACTGTTCTATACAATGCATATTTCGAGTCTGACAAGGAAAATTCACAATTGCTCTAATCACAAAGTTGTGAGGTACATGTGAATCACTTGCAATAGTGTTTCCTAAGTAAGAAATTGTATCTGTTTAATGCTTATGAACTTTAAAAAGACCCATAATTAAAATTCAGGAGGGAGAGTGCCAGTGAGATGTTTTTTAGAGAAATGGTAGAAATGAAAGATCTCTGCATTTTTCCAAGTAGGATGGTTAGTTTTACCTTTCACTGTAGGCACTTAGAGGATTTATAACAGTACAAATCCAAGTAATGGTCCCTGCAGAAAATATCTTTTGGTGATTTGGTTTTAGACCCCAAAAGAAGGTTTCCACTGTGAAATGCAGAAGGAAAGCAAGTACCTGGCTCTAATATTATCTTCACCCAAGGAGGAAATAGGGCATCCAGGAATATAAATGTAATTGGGCAGGGATTTTGCTTCAAATGATAAATATGGGAAGATAATGGCAAAAGCATTGGAGAAAAAATAATGCTTAAAACAGAAGACACATTTGTAATGTTTGTGCCCCAAAGTAAAAATATATAGGGAAAGTATTTGCCATTTATATATCTATGCATTTATCTTTCATAATATTTTATTTTAGTCCCTCTTTGTGAGTAAATAATCTTATTGTGACAGAATGAGAAATACTCATCGACTGCTAAATCAAATAAAATAATATTTGATTTTCTCCCAGCCCTTTATAGGCAAACTTGTTAAAATTTAGTCCAAGCTTTGTATAAGGGAGGACTTTAAAATTTAGCTTATTTCAGAGACTAATTCATTTAGTCACATGTTCATTTGGCCTTTCATCCTCTAACCAGATTCTTCAGTCCCTTATATATGAAATATTTAAAATTAATTTGATTTCTACATGCATCATGTGCAAGCATGTTGCAAAAAATCTAAAACTCTGTATTTCATTATTTGTTGCCCCTAAATTTTGCAGGGTGTAAGAGGACCTGAAGTAATCCAGAGCTCTCAGGTGGACTTAGAGCACACCACAAACACCAAGCACTGCTCTCCATCATCACAGATGTGCTTTTGGAAACACCAGAAAGAAGAAACTTTGAAAGTGAAATTGTAATCCCCCTCAACCCAGAGAGTTCCACTTGATGCAGGGAGTGTCTGTCACCTGAGGCAGGTGAGCAGCTTTCCCTCCTGCACCCCTTTTCAGCAGAGGAGAACATGGAACAAAATAGATCAGACTGCAAGAAAGGAGATTAAAGAGTGGCACAGTCCATCACCATGTCCTTCCTTAATACTGTCTCCCTTGTCCAACCTCTTTGAATCCCCTGCCATGGTTTCTTATATTTATTTCTTTGCTTTGCTGGAAATAATATTTCAAATTCTTGTGAGCTCAGACTTTATTTTCTGTTGAGTCAGAACAACTCCTTACATAATGGAGACCAGTTTTCTTTCACTCCCTTGGCCACTATCAGAATATAAATTATAATGGTAATAAGGCTGGGTGGAATATTTAAATATTCCTTCAATAGTGCTTCCTTCTCATTCCTGCTTTGTGTTTCTGAGAGGTGCTTGGTGATAGCTTGAAGAAGATTGTGCTGTGTGTATGTTAAAGTGCAAACAGAGAGGAGATAAAAGAATTCTTGTTGAAAAAGTGGCCACTATGCTCATGGGTCAATGTGCAATATTCATTTGCTGCAATTTCAATTTCCAGTAAGCTGCCCAATACATCTCTGTTTCAGTGCCTATTGTATGTGTGTCATCATCTACTGTCAAACTAATAAGAGTAATTTCATTAGTCTGGACATTCAGAAAAGCAAAACTTTTGTCTGAAATTAATAACTCCCACAGATTAATCAAAGGTAATTATATTAGGAGAAGTTATGTCTACTTGTATCCTGAGTCATAAAATGAAATTCTCATTAAAATTGTATTACATTCATTACCCATGTATACCCAGATTCCCAGAGATATACATTATATAAGAATCTCCATTTCAATATTGCTTGCAAACCTCATTTTGATTCAGGGCCAGGGTTTCAGCACAAGATTGTTAGGTCTGAGTAAATCATGCAATTCCTCCACACACAACTTGGATTGTTCTGCTGTGAATAAAAGATGCTGCATTCAACTGAGCAAAGGCCATTTATGGTCACTTTGCCCACTTGTAAGCTCCAACTGATTTGTGACCATAACTATCAGTCCCTGTTTCAGGGGGATAATTTAGTTGCATTGCACCTCTACTCTTCAGAGAAAACCTTAAAATCACTGAAGTTTTATTACATGGTGTTTTTTTGTGCTATGAGGCAGCACAACAATTTGGGCAGAACCCAAGCTTAAAACTCATGTGATGAGTCTTCAGCATTTACTTTGAATTCACTCCCATTCTATCCTCTAACTTTATCACTGCTTCCTTCTGAGCTTTGAGCAGCAGCTTGCTCCTTCCATGATCTATGTAATGCCTCACACAATGCAGCCTTGACCTTGGTTGGGACACTGCAGTGCTGTGAACAAGAAAAATATTAATTAACTGCGATGTCCCAGCCAAAACATTTGTCCTTCAAAGGTGCACAAGGGTTTTGCTCTTCCTATTGCTTGCAATAAGGACTGCCAACTAGGTGCTTTTGTGGTGAAAAGCTCTAGAGATATACAGTGTTAGCTTTTTTCAAGGCAAGATAACTACTAGCAAGGTTGCTCTGAGTAAGAGATAAGGTTGTGCAATCCTTTTTTTGAGGCCACTACTATATTAATTACTTGGACAGAGAAAAAAATTCAAGGAGGGTATTCCTTTTTTAACTTTGCTCACCATCACCACATCACTTAATGATGTGCTTTTGTATCTTTTCTCAGAAAATTCCATAGCTGCTGCTTTCTTTTGAATCTCTTGTGCCCCTGCAACTTCCCCCTGAAGTCCATTTCATTATTCCAAATATCATGATAAACGCTAAGGAAATTGTCTGAATGAAAACAGTATGGAAATAACTCATAAAAATGAAACTGGCGTTTGGAAATATCATCTGATTCTCAAAATCACCCTGGTTTTGCTTGAGAACTGCAACTATCACACAGCACCAGCTTCCTGTCTGGCATCACCACCAGGATGAAGTAAATCAAAGAACAAATTTATTTTTTTTAATCAAAATTAATCAAAATTTTTGCTAATAAAATTAATACCAGATTAAAAATAAGGCAAAACCCCAAAAGCCAAAGCAATGTTTTGGAAAACATCCAAAACCACATACTAAGTGTGATCTGTAGTGCTTTATGGAAAATGAAACTGTTCTTAGAATTTCCACTTGATCCCTTTTTGACCAGATTTACACCCTGGACCATAACTAAGCACTCTCTGTCCTTCATGAGGGGCTGATCTGGCTCTGGAGCTCTGGTTTTAGTGCATTAGATGAGACATTTCACCTGGGAGTCCTGGCCACAGGGGTTCATCAGGGCAAAGGAGCTGCCAGAAATGCTCTTTACACACTAGAGGAAGCATGATAGAAAACACAAGCCTAGATGTAAATCATAAGTAGCAAGCTACTGAAAGAACCTGAAACCAAACCAGAGCAAGCCAACCTGTTCCTATGATACAGATAGAGAGGGTTTTATTTTCATATAATGAATTTCAGTGGATATTGTCTACAGATGCAGGGAAACTTGTAAAATGGAGCCAGGGGAAAGAGAATGGAAGATGAGGCCAAGTTGGGTGCCTGATTACATCATGGCCATCCCAGCAATAACACTTGCAAGTCCAAGGTGAGGCAGCAGAAACTGCTCCTGGGATGGAGGTAAAGATAACTGTGTGCTTCTAGCCTGGATACCATGTGACTTGTTTCTCTGAAATGCAATGGCAATTGCAAATGCAATTGTCATGTTTTCGAGTTACCACCATGCCAGGATGCAGGGCCCTGTGCACAGATGAAAGGAGATGGGAAATAAAGCACTTTTACCATAATAGCCATTCCTTTCCTGGCAGGTCACCTCATGGAGTAACTCTCAGAGAAGAGAAATTTATGAATGGCAGCTGCTTTTGTGCTCTAATATGATCAATGGAATCCTGTTGTCATAGAGGTCTTCAAACAGAGTAGAAACATTTCATTTCACTGTTTGGCACAGGACACTTGCAAAAACCTTCTTGACACAAGCACAGGGAAGGAACAGTCTTGTAAGGAGCTGCTGAGCAGCAGCAGAGGCAGCACAGCCTGTCAGGGAAACTTTCCAGAATGCCTCTGGTGGCAACAGGCAAGGGCTGCACAGAATACAAACCTGCAAACACCTCGGGCTGCAAAGGCAGAGACAGCAGCAGCAGGTGTGAGGACAGGAGCCAGTCTTGTGAAGAAATGTGTATTTCTGGACTGGCCACCCAGGCAGAGTTATACAACAGAGCCCTTCTGGGGCAGAGTTTTGTTCTCATCAGCATGAGACACGCTGGAGACGAGTCTGGTCACACCTCTCTCACTTACACCCTCCTCCTTTGTGGTGACCTTGAGATGCTTTCTCTCAACTCCTCGTGTTTTGGAACTCATCCCAAGCAAATTCTGCAGCATTTGGCAAAACTAGCTCATGCAAATTATGGCTTGATGTCAATTGGACTTATTTTTATTCATAGGGAAGCTCAAGGAAGGTGTTGTCAAAAAAGGTGTGGATAGAAGGATCATTTCTATAAATCTGAGAAACTCAAAGTGTGACAAAACTAGATAAAAATGGAGATGACAAAACTGATCACGAGTCAGTATTACTGCCAGAAGACCTCTGTGAAACATCAGCTGACAACAGCAAAAAATTGAGGGATAATGAAATGGGCATCTCCCTCCATTTTAAAGTAACTCCAGTATATGAAGACCCCCTGGGAACTATCTCTTATATGTCTAATTTGTTGCCCAAAATATTAAGAGGTGTCAAGGAATTCCTTTTCTTTAAATCACTTTTGCTAGTTGAGAACAGATTAATTATTCCTAGAAGAGCAACTTCAGCTCTGTAACAGAGAAGACAAAACTTACCTAAGTTCAACTGTGCTGTGGAAACTATGTCTGCATTTAATGGATATACATTGTCCAATTCTAATTTACTCTAAATTTATTTAATACTCATATTTAACCAAAGCAGCAAAGTATGTCATAACTTTCTTTAAAGGAGAGTGGCATTTCTGCCAAGGTAGGCTTAGTTTTTACCCCAAAGTCCCATAAATCAGCTTTCAGCATGGCCCCTTATGTGAGCCAGTTCAATTTTCAACCAGGAGACCATTTTACACTAAAGCAAATGACACCTATCTGGCATATCTTAGTCTGTGATCTTTCACTCCTTTTCCCTGGCTTATACCTAGAATACCTTGCTGGAAACTGCTTTAACCTTTTTGTAAAGCTCATAAACCCCTGACTTTTTGTCTAATTTAGTTTGGCAGCACTTGTTCATCTAAGGAAACATTTGCATGATAGTACCAAAGAAAAACTTGTAATTAAGCAAGAACTCTTCCAGCAATTTTATGTGCTAGATGGAATAATTTTCCAGTAATAAAAGCTTTATTTGCTATGTGTAGCTTGATTTAATCATGTTACTAAAAGGACGATGCAATCCAGACAGCCTTATGTTCCCTCTCAAGTATCTAGTCTGCAACACTATGAACTTTCCAGGCTTTGTAGCCTTAAAAATAAATGCATGCTATTACATATGAATTAGTTATTGTCAATTCTTTTTAGCCTCATCATCAGTTTGGCGTTTACTCTCCTTCCATTTCATTGGTTGATGAGCAAATAGAATTTTTTCTAAAACTCATTTCATTTACAGAATTTTTCTGTTGTTGACAATTTCATGCTTCTGCCTAAATCAAAATAATTTTCTCTGATAGAGCATTATGATAATTATTAACAGTAGCAGTAATTGTCAACTGCAACAATAATTATTATTTTCTTGCTTAATTGCCAGGAAAGCAGAAATCTCCAGAATGAGCATTTTACCCAAATGCAGTTTTGGCTTAGTGGAAGAATTCATTAAAGAATTAGGCTATTAAAAAATATGTTTGTCATCTGTTTTCTACACTGGATTAAAAAGCATGGGTTAATATGTTCCCATCTGAAATAATTTAAGCATCTTTGTAAATCAAGTATGGCCCTTATTCTAATTTTTATCACCTTTTAATTATGTTGAAATAATTCAAGTTTACAAAAAATGTATTTGCCATTTTTCCTGATACTTTTAAACCTCTGACAGATAATAGATGTGCTTGAGAGGAGCACAGTGCACACTACAGTAGCACACCATGCTTCTACTTTGTTGATCCTGATTCCTCACTACAAGTGGCTCCAGGAGTGCATTAAGTGACCTGAGCAGCTCCTGACATTCAGTTTGCCCTTTCCTGCTCTCCCAGCAGTGAGTGAGGTGCCTGTTTGAGAAGCCCTTGCTCATAATGCAGAGAGAGGAGAGTGGCCTTGATATTGCCAGAGTGGAAAGGGTTAAACTGATAAAATTCCCACAGAATCAGCTGTCCTCAGTGACAAAGACCATCTTGAGAATTTTGCCAGCTGTGGATAATTTGCTGCCCACACTTTTCATATTGATTGGCATTAGTTTTATCTCTTATTGATCAAGGCCACCTGTTTCTACCTGTGCTCTGGAAATCATGCAAGTGTTAAGCTCTGAGGTGTCTGTTGTGTGAGATCTGTATTATCACCAATCCATTTATTTTCCATTTTAATTTTAACAGCAACAGAGAGCTCTCTACCATGCTGTATGACAGCAATGCTCTTGTTTGATTTTGTTATTTCTTTGTTGTTATGTTTTCTCTTTGTTCCAATAATGAGGTTATTTAAAATATTTTAATTAAATTATGCCTTGTAAATTCATATAAATGGCATCTTTATGCTTGGTGACATTAATTAGACCATAACAGACCTAAGAAATTATGAGAAAACAAATCTAGTCAGAGGTTTCTTTCTCCTGTTTCAAGGGCTAAAGTATTTGGATGAAGTTGAGGAAGCAAAGGAAGCTGAATTTGGAAACTGCAAGTTTGCCTTGACCAAGATCTTTCCATGACTCCTGCTAAATTATTGTAGCTGCATCAGCATTGGATTCATATCTTTATGTGGAATACAGTACAATTTGTGTCATGAGGAAGCAAGAGTTTACAACATCCCTTCCTACAAGAAAAAGGGACGTGAAGGTCATGGTGATACAACTGTGCACACAGCAGTGACTTCCCTTTGCAAACATCCACCAGTGAAGTGATTTTCCCCAGGGCTCTCATGGGTGTTGCAGTGCCTGTGATCCATGCAGCAGAGTAAGAGGCAGAGAACCCAGCCCTCAGTCTTGCACATCAGGGCTGACCAGCTAAATTCCCCCAGGGGCTTCCTCTGATCAGCTCCTGTGCCAAGGACCAGGTCAGAACTTGGGATTTCACAGTGCAGGGTGAACCAGGCTGCTTCCAGAATGACACCATTTCCTCATTAACAAAATGACATTATATAGGATCTTCACCATACCAGCAGCAGGCAGTTACAGGAACAAAATGAGAAAAATGTGACATGGTACCCTTTTCATATGTACAGTTTTAATTAAGTTGGTGGCACAACTCATGTTACTGAAGAAGAGTAAGGAAAAGATTAATAGAAGCAATATCTAGATCACAGGCAATTATAATGGCTCCAGTCGTCTAATTAAGAAATTCAGCTCTTGAAGTGGCTTTGTTTTTTATATGCCAGCCACATGGTTTTATAATTGAAACACCCAGAGTGCATAAAACTTTGTGAAGAGCATGTGGATACACAGCTGTTTTGGAAATGGCAATAAATAAATAGGTGTCTTAATTCTTTCCACCTGTAAATCTGCAAAGAGGTCAGAACTGCAGTGACAATTTATGGAACAACAAGGAATATATCTGAAATTAATAAGAGTGAGAGTCCATTTTCTTATGCTTAGGAAAAAGTCATAGAAACTTAGCAGTCAATATATTCTTTCACTGTGCTGAGTAAACAGTAAAAAAGAAAATGTAATTTGCTCACAGGCTATTTCATTGGAGAGAAAATTGTGGAAATGGCATCTTTTTATTAACTTATAAATATATGTGCATATATAGGACAATTTAAAGACTGGATTTCAAATACTGATGGATGTGGAAATGCCATATATATATTACAATGAAATGAATAAATTCTGGAGAGGATGAAAAGTTAACTTACACATTTCCAAAAGCTGCAGCCCAACTTTTAATATAAATATAGGATTAATGAGAGAGGGCATTAGGTAGGTTGTGCTAAGGTTGCCAGGCTGCAAATGTTAAAGGTATCATCTTTTAGGAGAGAAGCATCTTCCACCCAGACCCAGGCTTATGCCCTGTGTTGGTGTTTCTGCAAAGTGATGGAGATTTCATATGTTTAGAAGTCCTGGTCTCCAGATATTGCTGGACAGCACTGTACTCTCAACCTAGCTCCATTTTATGGGGCTTTGGCTGATCCATGGAAAGTTTTGAAAAAGTTCCATGGTGTCCTGGTATTCCTTGTCTCCTGAAAGTCATGGGCACAACCTAAGCTAATAGTGAACACTGAATTGTGTTCACAACATTTCTGCATAGGAGTTTCACTTTGGGGCATGGAGAAAAGTATGCATAGGCTGAACTGGTAAGACTGGCACTCTCCTTGGGCAAAATAAAGTCTGAAAGTAGAGGAATCAATGCTGGTTCATCTAGAGGAGTTGGCTGGACAGGTTCATCAGTACTGGTGGGTAGTTCCTTGTCAGCAGTGCCACAGCTGCCTTCTCCAGCTCAAACACTGCTCAAAGCTCTGGTGCCTCACTGGTGAGCTCCTTGTATGAAATCACAGAGCTACCAAATGATGAATATCAGTCCCAAGTGTATGACTGTGAAGAGGGCAGGAGGGACAAATCTGATATCAAATATTGCAGCACCTGACTTTCAGGTGGCCAGTCATGGGAGCATTCAGCGTCCAGGTGAGGTTTATTAGGAGAACCACACATTTCCTGGGAAGACTCAGACACCTAATGGGAGCAGGCATTGCTGTGCTCTTTCCTCATCCAATAACTCAAGAGCTGGGGAGGTCATTTAGCTAAAGTGATGTATGACTCTGTGTGAAGGGATAGAGACACAATCTCCATTACACAAAGCAGACAACTATACAGGACAATTAAATCTTACAACACAAAACAGGGCGAATTTAGGACACAGCTGGACAGGTGATCATAGCTCAAAACTTGGGAGAAAAATGGCATTTCTGTAGAGGGATAAATATTATTGTTTTCTGCCCTACCTGCTGCTAAAATGTCTTAACTTTGTTTTACTTAAAGGCATGATCTGAGTGTAGTGAACCTAGACATCCATCCCTTCTTTCTTCTACTTTCAAAACCACTGTCCCAGTTTCCATCCACCATAAATATAAATAACTTGGTTAGGAAAGGTGCAAGGATGAGGAGAGAAGCTTATTATCCTCTTCCCCACTAGCAATTTTCAATACCAGCTGCCACGGTGACATTGACACAGTGGGATCAAATATGATGAACCACAAGGTGCCACTTTAACTGTCACTTCAAATTCCTGGAGTCTTCATATATTTAGTCATGTTTATTTATAAGATAAATTTCCTGTTTCTATATTGGCACTGATTTTAAACTGTCTGAAACTAAGCATTTGCCTGTCAGAATGTGTCTCTCTCTTACTAAGTATGTACCACGGTGAATATCATATTCATAACCCATAAAATTATTCTTCCCAGGCTATAGAACTAAACATCTATTGTAGTCTCATTTAGTCTTCAGCCCAATCCACAGCCCCATCTTTTTTTCCCCCTTCAATCTAGCAAATATTCCTTCCTGTTGCTGTGAGCTAATTTTGAGATTTCCTTGAGTGATTTTCAAATCACCTGACCATCTGTTTCAAATTTAAGCATCCCCAGATGCAGTCAATCTAAATATGGGACTTATGTTGTAAATTACATTCAGAGCTACCCTCTAAATTATCTGGAGTTCTTTTTGTTGATATTAACTGTTCCATGCATAGTGCTATAATTGACTTTAAAACTTGTAAGCACTTTATTATCTAGAAGAAAAAACTCAGTGTTGAAATAATGTTGATGAAGGCAACAAACAAATCAATGCCTGAAGCAGACTCCCAAACAGAGGAAGTTCAGAGGGATCAATTAATAGTAGCTCACTTGGAATGGGTGAGATTGGTAACTGTGAAAATCCTGCTAGAGCTGCAGCCCAGGGTGGATGAACAAATAATTTCCATCAGTGCAGGAGAAGGAATAAATCTTAAGCTGGGGTTTGTGGGTAGGTTAATTTCTGTTAGACATTCTGTATATGAATGAGGATTGGTGCCTAGATCAGGTGATCTTATGTCTCTTCAAGAACTTCTTGTGTCAGAAGTTGCAGATCTAGGACACTGAGGTCCTCAATTATCAGAAGCCATTATTTTTCTAATGAATATTGAGGTTTTTCATGCAAAATGCAAAAATTAATCTTGGATTTAAATTGTCAAATTTCCACAGAACAAAAGTCAGAGCAGGTGTTCCTTCTGCCACGGCAGGGCAATGGGTGGATTGACTGGGCTACAGAAAATAGGAGAAAGACAGAAACTTTCACTGCAGAATAAATTATTGCAAGAAAATTTGCTCTGCTGACTCAGTAGTCCTCTGTCAGGAGGATGAAGACACATCCTCCACAGCTGTTAATATGGGGCCTTGCACCAAACCTAAAATGTACTTCCTATAGCTAAAAGAGAACATCAGATCTATGTAAGGCTGCTGCTGAACATCCCTTGGCTGCAGAGAGGACTATCCAATGAACTGTCAGACCAAAGCAAGGCAATTTCAAAATCATTTATATTTTTTCTTGAAGGGTGGGTTCTGGTGCACAGAACTGTGTGGAGGACTGATGAATAAGAGCTGCTTATGGATCCATGGGGATCCAAGGAAAGTCAAGTCAGCAGAGGAAGTACAATGAGTGCATTTACTCTGTAACCACAATTAAGAAAATGCAGCTGGGTGAGGTGCCAATCAGAAACAGGAATTACCTTCTCCAACAGCTTAGACAATGGTTTGAAGATGAACTATCATAGAATATGGGTTGGAAGCAGAGATGATCCTGTTCCAACACCCCTGCCATGGGCAGGGACATCTACTTTCCCAGTTTGCTCAGGGCCCCATCCAACCTGAACATTTCCAGGGATGGGGCATCCACAGCTTCCCTGGGCAACCTGTGCAGGGCCTCACCACCCTCACAATAAAGAATTTCTTCCTAATAGCTGATCTACACCTACTCTTCCAGTTTGAAGCACTCCTCCTCATGCTGTCACCACCTGTGAAAAGTCCCTCTGCAGCTCTCTTGAAACCCCTCTGGTTGCTGGAAGATGCTCTAAGGTCACCCTGGAGCCTTCTCAAGGCCAAACACCCCCAACTCTCTCAGCCTGTCGCCACGGGAGGGGTGTTCCCACCCTCTGATTATCTTTGTGACCTCCTCTGGACTCATCCCAACAGGTCCATGTTCTTCCTTTGTTGGATGCAGAACTCCAGGTGGGGTCTCACCAGGGCAGAGCAGAAGGAGAGAATCCCCTCCCTCACCTGCTGCCCACAGGGCTTTTAATCCAGCTCAGGTTTGGCTTTCTGGGCTGCAAGGGCACCTGGCTGGGACATGTTGAGCTTCAGCACCCTCAAGTCTTTCTTCTCAAGGCAGATCTCAATCCCTTCAACGCCCGGCTTGTATTTGTGCTTGGGATTGTCCCAGCCCAGCTGCAGGACCTTGTTACTTCTAGTAGAGAAGAAGGAACCTTCAGACAGACAGCTGGATAGACAGACACACAGAAATTGTGATCCTTGGGCAAGGGACTGAAAGATTTTAGATTAGTTTTATTTTTTACAAAATGTCCCTTAGCAAGAATTGCATTTTTTGAAGTTTTTCATTTTTTAATACTAATACCAGCCAGCAAGACATTCCAGGGTTTCATGGATGGATGAAGATTTCAATACACTCTGCATGGGCTGAATGAAGCAGAACAGAAGTTGGCAAAATAGGGTTATTACCTTTGTTATTTAATATTCATGATAGAGGGATACTCAGACAATCTGACTAAGTTTATACTGCAGTAGTTTTTCTGCTTAGTCTTTTTCAGCAAATTTAAGCTCTGCAGTCCTGATCTCACTGTCTAAGCAAGAAAAGTCTGGTTTAAAGGAAGTTTAAGGCAAGAAATGAAAATTAAATAAAGTACACAACTTTCAGTCAGTCTGAGTTTCATTCTGAAGCTTTCCAGGTGTGAGGACACAGACAAATCACTGCATGAATGAACATGATTTTGACATTGGTGGGAGGACACTGACAGTAAGTTCAAAACCAGTCTTCAAAGGATCTTAGAAAGGAGCAGAAGGAGACAAATATGCAGGGAATATTTTTGGGAATCCTCCAGTTCTCTAAAGCAAGAGAAGAGAGAAGGTGACACATTGTGGGAGTTGGTTTTGTGCCAGAGGAGAATGCTTCTCTTCTGTAGGACATCAAGTATCTGCTTTGGGTAGCTGCCCTGGATGTACCTATATCTGGGATGCCACATTAGTTTTAACTGCTAAAACTGATTTAAATATCCCATAAAAGGGATACTGCAAACTGTCATGCAAGGACAAATTTCGGGCTTTTTTAATATTTAGGAACTTAAAGGGAAACAGAAGCTTGTACATGGCATTGGAGAGCAAGTCCAAGCCAAAAATCTTTGTTACTTTGTCTCTAATCCCATTGCTTGAAGACTTCTTCCAAAATAATCAAATTCCATAGACCAAGGATTTTTGAGATATGTCTTCATTAGACACCTTCCTAATTACAGCTGCTTGACCATATTCCTGACAAATTAATGTACAATTTTTACAAGTGGCATAGTCTTGATTCTGGCATTTTTCTGAAGACATTTCTGTTCTGAAAACGGTTTCAGAGCTGAGTTACAGTTTAGAGAAGGAATATTCTTCAGGAAGAAAAACAGCAACTTCAAAGTAATGTTTTGTTTATATTCAGTCCTTTCTTCATGAGATTCATTTGAGCTTGTTTAACTTTCATGTCGATTCAGTTTCAAATAATAACACTGGCTTCGAAATGAGAGTGAATTCAAAAAGGTGGCAGAGGGGTGGAGAAGAGATCTGGGCTGAGGAAAAGTTTTGCCTTCCTGACTTTTTAACTCAGTAAATTGAACTACTTCTATTGTTTTTGTCATCTTTCAAATGAAACTGGAGCTGCTGAGTTTATGTTTCAGTGGAGGAACTAAACCACACAGATTTATGCTTAAAAAAGTGTTTCTGCTCTACTTTGAAGCACGTGTTGCTTTTTATTTTCCCATAGGGGAACAGATAAAACACTTGGTGCTGGCATTCCATGTGTGCACTCTCTGTTTTGAATGTCTGCCATTCCATTTTGATGATCCATAATATTTTAAGCATACATAGACCTTTCTTTCTAGATTAGACTCCTTCCTACACTCAATTGTCTCATTTTTTTTTAACTTTGTGCAAGAGCTGTTCCATATGAGAAGTTGTTTTGGGAAATGCTTAAGGACACACAAAGCTGTCAGAGTGACATTTTCTTGTCTTAATTGTAATGTTTTCTAGATACTCTCCATGAGTTGAGAGTTGTTTTTTTGTTTTTTTTGTTTTTTTTTTTTTTTTTTTTAATTCATGTTCTCTACATAAAATTTGACATCCAGGATAGACTGAGGTCAGAATACAGTTGCTAAGATTTATGTATCTGCAATCAATATCCATTGAAAGCAAATGGAACTATTTTCAGATATTCTGGCCTGCTGCAGATTTTCTTAATTTGGTTCTTTCTAATTTAGCCTGAGGTGTAAGAACACTGCTGGCTACTCTCCCAAGTAGGTGGGGTTTTGTTAACACTGTCTCCCATCCTTGGACTGGAGTAAATCTCTGGCAAGGATGAAATTTTCTCAATAACACTGTTTGAGGGGTTCCACCATCCCCTACTACGAATATTCATTTATTTCCACCAGCATGTCTTGCATCCCAGTGAGGCCAAATGAGCTGTAGTCTCCAATACCCATTAAATGAATGCTCCTTTTGACCACTATTTTTTTATTGGCAGTTTTAAAAGCTTTACAGCTCTGGCTACTTGAAATTGAAATAGCAACAAAAATATTCTCAGAAATTAAAATGAGAAATTAGGTTTTTTAAGACCTACTAGTATGCCCAGTTTTTATTTTATGATGTGAATGTTCTTCTTTTTTTAATTTCATCTATGAAATTGGCTTTGATAGTATGTCAGCTTTTGATACTTGAAGTTATACTAAAATACTTTCATTCATTCAAAAACAGGAACTTTCAAATTAAAAAATAAAACATGTTGGGATAAAAATAAAAGTTGATTTTCTTTGGAAAGTCGCATTTATTATTAGACAGTGTGAAAGGGAAAAATCAGCCATTAGTTATTCTTAAATACATGTCTTTAGAGATACAAATATCAGATTGCTTATTCCTGTGCTATCAGTTTGTAATTGTTCATATCAAAACTAAGACTTTGTATTAAAACATTGCAGCGTGTAGCACACCAAACCTAAATCATTCCTTAAAGGTGCAGGAGGGATTTCAGGAATGAGGAAAAGGGTGTGCATAGGGTCAAACGACTTACCCACAGGCACACAAGAACTTGGTCACAGCTCTGAATGCCAATTGTGTCCTTCCCTCAAAGTACTTTGAGTCTGCACTAACTCAGCCATTACACATTCAAATAAATGCAGTGGGAAGTCATATATATATATATATATATATATATATATACACACACACATATATATATATTTGGTTCTCACATTGCAAATTCAGAGAAACACACGTTTATTATTAATGTTGATAATGAGATAATAATAAGCTGTCACTGAGGATTGTGATGAGCAACATCAAGGCAAGTCTATTGCTAGCATCCACAGTGGAATTTCTGCCAAGGAAATGTAATGAGGAAAACTGGGCGGGGGGAAAAAAAAGAAGCAACAGAACCTGGTTGAGTGAGGGTGTGTGGGCTGGAAACACTATCTTGGGAGATCAGCAGTTCTGCTTGTAGAGATGCAGTTTAGCCTGTCATTTAGCTTTTGCTGGTAGTTTTCCTTTTGAAATGAATATTATGCTCATTACAGGTGCCAAACTGACAGCCCTTAAGGTTGAAGTTCCCTTTTACAAACTAAAGTGTAGTAAGCAGCAGTAAGAGAAGCTTTTTCAGAAATGCCTGTCAATTACCTCTACCTTGGCCAGGAAAAGATGGAAAATAGCTAAAACTCATCCTTGGTCTTTGTACTTTGCCTAGTAGCAAAGGGATTTTAATGCTATTTGTGCTGTTTCCACTTTCACTTTAGACATGAATTGGGATCAACATATTTGTCTTTGGTCCCTAACAAACCCTAACGAAGAGTAATATTTGATTGCCTTTATCTCACTTTGTTATTGATAAGTGACTCCAGCTTTAACACTGACATGTACCACCATCATTAACCTGGTAGTAATTAAGTTTTGAAGGGCCTTAAATGACACTTAAGAAAACATCTAATGTAAAAAGTAAAAAAACTTGTTATAGGCCCAGACACCAGTGGTTATATCACAGCTTTATTTTCTGATCCCCTAATGCTTGTTTACTCTTACTTCTTAAAATGTTGGCTTCCAGTCCCTAAATTACATGATTTCTGCTAAGGTTCTGCTGGTTTGCCTTTGGAACAGCTGAATTGTCTGATTTTCAGGTATGGTTTGCTGGGTTCATAATAAAAACAAGACAGAAGAAAAACTTTCAGAATGTACTTCTTTATTTCCTCTGCTCTGTGGAAATATCAATTCTCTCTAGTCTATTCCTGATGAGTATTTGTCGAAGATGGCCTCAAAGGTTCAAAGAATGGAGTGTTGTTATGGCAAGAATGACCTTCCACAAACACTGTACTATTTAATACAGGCAGTGGGCTGGGTAAGAGGAGCCATCTTCATGGTGTGACTGCTATCAAATAATTTTCTGACTTGCCCATACAGGGTTAGTTAAAATAGTTCCTCCCATTTTACTGACACTGGGATTGTCAGTCCCCTAAGAAAATTAAGCCCCAACTTTCAGTTATGTTTTATTGGGCTTTTCTGTCTATGAGAACCTGTACTCTAATTTAAGTCTTTATTTGTCTCACAAAGAACCAAAGACAGAGGATGAGATCAGGCATGGGTCAGACTCAGCAAAGAGGCAGGAAGGAGGATGGTGATGATCTTAATCCTCCAGTTAACAGCTGTAAAATGGGAGAAAGACTGATTTTCATCACCTCTGCCCCATCTCCATCAAGTGTGCTGACCTATGAAGAAACTCAGATGTACCCAACTTAGTACTGAAAGGAACTTCTGGACAGAGTGGGGCTCAAATTCCTGTTTCACTGGAACTGGAGGTCATTTGATTTATTGCAATTCAAGTTGCTGTGAAAGGCCATGAAATCTGACTCACGTGTCCTGTGAGTTACTGTTCTTTACCTTGTGCCAGTGGCTCTTCTGTATCCACCTAGAGGAGAAATCCCAAAGGAAGAACAGCACACAGGCTTTCATTGACCATAAATCTCTTTGAAGACACAATCTCTTCTACTGCTTCAATAAATCAAAGCAACAACCACTGTTACTGGTTCTTATCTAGAAACTAACACTGGCAGAAATTGGAATTTTATTGAGAAATCCACAGAACACAAATTTAGGGAACAGGAGCATTCCTGAAAGGGGGCTCATACCACAGTATGATCAAGCACCAAAAATCAGAGCTGACTGTCTGCACAAAATCTATTTCTTCATACAAGTTTTACCCCAAAAGGAGTGAAGTCACTGACAGTTTCTTGATAGCCACCAAAGAGAACCTGGGATCAGAGCTAAGGGGCTCTGCTGGCAATGTTAAATATTCCTTCTGATTATGACATTGTAAATGTGATTAATTAGTGATATGGGAACAGGTACTCAACAGCCACTCTGCCCTTCAGTTCTTGAGTCTATTGTTTTTGTCGGAGAAAATGCTCAATTTATGTTTTGAAATGTACACAGAGATTTCTCTGGAAAAAATATCATGGACTTGTATGTTTTCAAGTAAAACAAAAGGGAAGCAAAATACAAAATTGTCAGCCTCCAAAACTCTGCCTGAACTCTCATTGTGATGTATTGCCCTGGGAAAGCCTGCCAGGCTGTTTAACACCTTTATTGCTTGATCCTGGGAGCTCAATTTATTATTTACTGATCCTTCTGCTGTCATTGGTCATGACCACATATCTGCTTATATTATTCCTAGCAGGTTTTCCAGCACACTTTGGTTCAAAAATCAATCACTTGCTAGATCCATCATTTCTGTCCTCCTTTTGGGCTACATGTCTCAAGTGCTAATCTGCCAGTGGCAGTCTAAAGCTGTTTACAGCAGCACCTGCTTTTGCCACATGAGGAAAGAAGGACTTGCCTCTTGTTTCTTCAGCCAAAGCACTGTAATAAGTAGATGGCATGGACAAATAAATACATTTATCTCTCCAACAGTACAGGAGTTCCCTGCTGTACATTTATTTATGTTCTGAAAATTTTCACATGGTTTCATCATTCCTCTGGGAAGATGGTTCTTCAAAATATCAAATCATCAGTATTGGTTTGAATTACTGTCATTTTATACTACCTTGAGCTTACTTTCATCCTATTACTTATATTCTTAAGTGATATTCTAAATCATTCTCATCCTCTTGTTGCTTATTCCTCTCTGTATTGCATACCAAGAAATGAATTTCTAGTTTTAGTCATCATTCTTACTGTTCATTTATTACTTAAGGATTTTAACATATGCTTTTGGATAAATCTTTTGATGGTATTTTTTTTCACACTTAAATGCAAGATATGGAGAATGATGTTTATGATAACACTGGCTTATTTTTCTGCCATATCTCTTTGCAAGCAACTGCACAATTTTTGTTATCTTTCTTAGAACTAGCCTTTCCAAGTTGTTCTTCTCTCAAGTAGTATTGATAGTCATCTTATTGATTTTGTGAATTTGCAGATCCTGTTTTGTTCTATTTTGATAGAATAATAGAATCATTATGTTGGAAAAAAACCCCTAAGATCATCAAATCTGAATATTAACCCAACACTTCAACCCAACTGAGCAACCCCATGTTCACCCCTAAGCCATGCCCCTCAGCATTACAATTACATGTCTTTTAACTACCTCCAGCAATGGTGACTCCACCACTTCCCTAAGAATCCTGGTCCAATGCTTGACAACAAGAAATTTTTCCTAATATCCTTTTTTTTTTTTTTTTTTACCAGTTCCTCTTGTCCTGTCACTTGGGAGAAGAGACTGACCCCACCTGGCTGCTGCCTCTTTCCAGGAGTTGTAGAGAGTGATAAGGTTCTTCCTGAGCCTCCTTTTTTCCAGACTGAACACCCCCAGCTCCCTCAGCTGCTCCTCATCATCCTTGTGCTCCAGACCCTTCCCCAGCTCCGTTGCCCTTCCCTGGACACACTCCAGCCTCTCAATGTCTTTATTGTTGTGAGCAGCACAGAACTGAGCTCAGTACTTGAGGCATTGCCTCACTTGTTTTCCAAGTCTCCTAACACAGCTAATTATGATCCATTTTCACATTTTCTCTGATGTTCACATCTTATTTGCTGCTTTGTCAGGCCACTCCTGTGCTAAGTTTGGCACACAAAAGGCCTTTCCTTCAAGGAGATGCATTGCAGACTCATAACAAATGTGGCTGGTTGACCCTGGCTGGATACCAGGTGTGCAGCAAAGCTGCTCTGTCACTCCTCTACCCAGCTGGGCAGGTGAGAGAAAACATAAAGAAAGGCTCATGGGGTGAGATAAGGACAGGAGGAGATCATTCACCAGTTACAGACTTCATATGGGGAAATTAACTTATTACCAAACAAATCAGAGCAGGATAACAAAAAAGACAATCCAAAACTTAAAATACTTTTCCTCTGCCCGTCACTTCTTCCCAGGCTCAGCTCCTCTCTCAAGTTCTCTACTTCCTCCCCATCAGAGGTAGTGGGGGACAGAGAATGGAGGCAGCAGTCAGTCATTGTGTGTTGCCTTAGTTCCTCCTTCCTCCTTTGGATCAGGACTCCTCACACCCTTCTCCTGCTCCAGTGTGCTGTCCCTCTCATGGGAGACTGTCCCCTGTAGCAGGCACCCACCAAAGCCTCTCTATCACCCCCTTCCACAGCTGGACAGGGGAGAGAAAATAAAAAGAAAGGTTCATAGGTTGAGATAAAGGACCAGGATAGATCACTCACCAAACACCATCACTGGAAAAACAGGGTCAACTTGGGGATATTAATTGAATTTATCACTAACAAAATCAGAGCAAAAACAGCTTCTCCCCACCCTCACTATTCCCCAGCCCTATCTCCCTCCCCAGCATGCAGGGAAACAAGGAATGGGGTCAGTTCATCCCATTGTTCCTGCCCCTGCTCAGGTAGAGGAGTCATGCTCCTGCTGCACACTGGGGTTCCTCCCATGGGACACAGTGCTCCAAGAAATGCTCCAAACTGAGTCCATTTCATGGGCAGCAGTCCTCCCCAGACTGCTTCAACATCTTCAACATGGGTCACTCGTCCCATGGGTCAGTCTTTTAAGGACAGGCTGCTCCAGCCTGGGCTCTTCTCTCCACAGGCCACAGGTCCCTGCCAGGACCCTGCTCCAGCACAGCCCCCACAGGGTTACAGCTCCTTCAGGCATCCCCTGCTCTGGTCTGGGGTCCTGCAGGGGATCTCTGCTCCCCCGTGGACCCCAAGGGCTGCACCAGGGGCTGCAGGGCATCTCTGCTGCAGTGCCTCGAGCATCTCCTGCCCCACCTTCTCCACTGACCCTGGAGCCTGCAGAGATGTTCCTCTCACCTGTTCTCACTCTGCTCTTCCCTGGCTATCTTTGCAAACTAAGCAATAACTTTTTTTCTTTCCTAAACATGTTATCAGAGAGGCATTACTCTCATTCCTGATGGGCTCACCCTTGGCCAGTGGCAGATCCATCCTGGAGAGAGTTGGCATTGCTCTGGACCATGGGGACAGCTGGCATTGGCTCTTTGGACATGGGGAAAACTTCTAGGACCTTTTTACAGAAGCCACTCTGCTCCTCCCATAAAACCTTGTCACACAAACCCAACACAAAAAAATAGATAATTCAGAAGATAAACACTTGAAGAGGGAAAGAGAAGTTATCAGTGAAGACAGTTGTGTGTGGGTCATACATCCTGCTATTTAGGTGTATTCCTGATATCACATCCTCATTTTTTAGTTTTCTGTTTAAAGACTCAAAGGTTGACCTGTTAGACTATAAGGTTGGCTGTGCTATTTTAGATAGTGTGGCTGTGACTATTTTAGATATTCCACAGGAATAACCAATTCTTAAGAGACAAAAATGTTCATGTTGTCTCATTGAGAGTCTTCTGATGTGTTCAAAATCACAGCATGGGCAGTGACTATAGGATGTTACAAGGCCTTAACCTGGGGAATGGGCTCACAGAGAACTTCAGGGAAGAGTTAAAATATTGTGAACAGCCAAGAAAGCCAAAAGATGGATGACAGGGAAGAAGAAAATTTTCAATGTTTGAAACAACCTTCTGGGACTGTTTAAACTTAATTGAAACCTCTTTAACTTTTCTATAAACCCATATTAGGAATATTGAAATGGAATAATAATATTTTCTGTTCACTCTTACAGCGACTGAACTTTTTAAGGACTTGAAAAAACAGTAGCTAATATTTTTGAGGATATGTGTCTTTATTCCTTTTCAAGGAATGATTATATTTGAATCTCTTAAACATAAAATAAAGCCTGTTATTCTTCTTTCAAAGTTACACTCTATGTCAGAACAAATCTTTCAACAAAATAAAAGTTTTCCTTAGCTGACCTCTGCTGGAGCTGTTTTGTTTTTGTCCTAAAGGAGATTCTGGCAAGGACACTGAAGGATCCAGATTTGCTCTGTGACTCTAGCTAGCTCTTCTGTGGCTCTCAACTGGCTATACATTATTTACTGCAGCACAACATGTGCCTTGATGACCCTGAAAAATGGGCAAAGCAGGATCTCTGCTCAGAGGATTTTACAACCTTCTGAAGTACTTCTGGAAGTTCTAGAAAGCAACAGAGTTCTCACCACTACCACTGTACTGAGTCCAGCAGCTCCTGGGGTAGGTAAGCTGTGTTTCTCAGAGCTGCTGCTCTCTGAGTTTCTCTGGATGATGAGCCTCATTCTACAGGAAAACAGCAATTACAGTCTTTGCTACTTTGGTATCACAACATTGCTGAGGTTGGAAGTGACCTCTGGAGATTGTCCAGCCCACACCCTGCTCAAAGCAGGGTAAGCTAAACCAGCCTGTTCAGGGCTATGCCCAGTTGGGTTCTAAGTAAATCCAAAGCCTGAGAGTCCACATCTCTGGGTATAACATTTCAGTTCTTCATTCTCATACTAAAAGTTTGGGTTTTTTTTATTTCCTTTGTGTAAGCTTGTGCCTATTGGCTCTTGTCCTTTCAGTGAGCACAGCTGAGAAGAGCCTGGCTCCCTCTTCATTACAAGCCCCACACTCCCCAGTCAGGGACTTGTACACATGGATAAGATTCCTTCTGAGTCTTCTCTTCTCTGGTTCCCTCTGAGCCATCCCTTCTCTTACAGCCTTTTCTTATATGTCAGATGCTCCAGTCCCTTAAATATCTGTGTAACCCCTCACTGGACTTGCTTCAGGACATACAAAACTCTCTTGTCCTGGGGAGCTCAGCACTGGACAGAGCACTCTCAATTTGTAGCACCAGTACTGAGCAGAGTGGAAGGATCCTGCATCCATCCCTTAAAACTGTGTCTAAAGAGGTGGAAAGCTTCACTGGGAGCACAATGAAGGCCACATCAAGGTTCTGAGCTGCCTGGAGGGCTATCCAGCCTTTGACTCTGCAGCACTGCATCCTGTGCTGCTTTCACAGCAAACAAGGCTCCTGCATCAGTAAGAATGCCCTGTCTTTGCATGTTGCTTACCCTGATCTAGATTAGTGTTGATGAACACTGCATGTGACTGAAATTGGATGCCCAGGGACTCTTTACCCCAGAGAGGTTTCTAAGCATTTTGAGTGCAGCATTGGGGTGTGCCCTGGTATGAAGCAAGGAAGGCTATGTGATATGCTTCTTTTGAAACACAGCTCTTATGAAAAATTCAAGAGGAAATGCTTTCCCTTTGTTCACTGCCAGTTCATCTAGTTTGCAGCTACAGAAAGAGAGATTGTTATTTTGGGGTACTTTAATGTGTGGGAGCTTTTAAGTGGATATAGATTTGTTCTGTTTGTTGTCAAGGTGCCAGAAGGTTTTGAAGCCTGGTAATGCTCTTTCCATGTTTTATTCAGGTTGTCATCAGTAATGAAATATAATTTAATTTTACTTTCCTATTACGTTTTTCTCATCTCACTATCAAAAATGAAAGTGTGCAGAATAGTTTTTATCACTGCTTACAAATAGGGGAGCTTTACAAACAAATGTATGCAAAAAAATTAATGCTTTTGTAGAAAGGCTTTAATTTATTATTTAGCTCCATTTCTCCAGTGATAATAAAAACATGCTTTTTATGAACATCATAGTACCCCCTTAATTCTCGAAGACAATTTATGCATTAAAAATAAATTGCAAAATCCCAGTAGGTTTCAGCATGTTGACACATTTTAGATTAAGTATGGTAATTTTGATGGTTGCTGACTTTTAAATAAGTAAGTTAGATGGCTAAAATTATTAGCAAGAGCTGTTTTTTGTTTTTTTGGTTTTTTTTTTTTTTCTTTAAAAGAGGAAAACCCACATTCCTTGAGACTAGACTGATAGTCTTATTTCTTTAAAGCGGGATCTCAACACTTTTTCCTTTCTATTGCTAAGAGTTTGTCCTAGGTTAAAATGTAAAGATATGCCAAAACTATGTGTTCAATCACCATCTGCTGAAACCAGGTGGGGCAGTGATTCTTATCTCTGTGGGAGATATCCTCTGCTAATGGACCAGCTGTTAAAAACCAGCTGGGGCAATGTTCTTTGTCTTCCCCATGACCCACCCTTCCTCCAGGGAGATATCTCCTATTAATGGGCCATTGAGTCTCACTGCATGACTGATAAAATTACATCATCCCACTGGGAGATGCTGCACCCAGGGGGAGGAGCCAAACATTTCATACCCAGATAAAAACTGAGATTTGGAACATCAGAGCAGCCCTTACCCACTGGTTTCCAGAGGACAAGAGCTACCAGACCTTTCTACAGGATCACTGCTTCAACAAGAGCACTTCATCTGGACTGCTACCACCACCCTAACTAGCAGGGTGTCAGGTTGTATTTTGAACCTGTCAGTGGTTTTTGTCTTGTACTACTTCATATATTTTATTTCTCTCTTTTTTCCTATTAAATTGTATTTCTGACTTGAAATCTCTCACTGGTTTTGCCTTCAAAGTCATTACAAAGTTCAGAGGAAAAATAATTTTAAAAAATCTTAAGATGGCAGGCTGCAGTCTGGAGAGGACCTGCAACTACATCTTCTGAGAGATCCACAGGATGTTTGTTTCTGCCCTCGTTCTGGTGGAAGCTGGTCAATCTGTCATTGCCTACTCAGGTGTTGTTTCTACTCTTTAATGTAGCCTTTCTGTCAGCTCAATGTCCATCCACAAAGCCAAATGGCTGGCAAGGGAGGAGTTGCTGCAGTGGATCCTTGTGGTCACACCTGGTAAAATTACCAGTCAGGATTTCCTTAAACCAAGGGCCTCTCCTACTCACCATGAGCATTGGCTCCCTTCATCCCCTCCTTGCTGCCCTCAGGGTGGGAGATCAGCAGTTCCTCCCTTCTCCCCACCCTATCAATGGACTCATTTTGTGTTCTGACTGGTTCTGCAGCATCATCTCCTGCAGCCCTGGCACCCATTTCCTAGCAAAAATCTTCATCCTTCTCAATCACCCCTATTCATTTCCCTTTAATCTTCCTCATCACACTCCCATAACTCCTCTTCTGCTCCCAGAATTGCACTTGCTCGGAACAGGTCTTAAAGAGAAGCAGCCCTTTGGCTATCAGGTCCTTTTGCAGATTTTTATTTAAATCCTATTTCTTTTGCATTCCTTCATTAGGTTGCTGTCAAACCTCTGTGCATTTTTGCCTCGGGATAATAGACTACATATGCATAATACATAGTTTGGATGCCAATAGATTTTATTACAGTTTAGGATAGTGGTTCTGCTTAATTTCATGCTATCCACAAACTAGGTGGTAAATTGTTGTCTCTGACAGGAAGGTTATGCTACAGGCTAAATTTTACTCTGAGTTACAGTCAAACATCTTTCTATCAGAGTTAGAATTTGGAATTGAAACAGAGAAGTTCTGGTCTCCTTATCAGACCTGACATACAATCCTGTTATATTACAGATGCACCTCCCTGATATAAAGGAAGTGAAAAACCCCCAGTTCATGGTGAATTTTTGTGGTTAATAGTATCTGATAAAGTACAAGTGAATGAACAGCACCTTGGATGGGTGAGGGAGACAAGGCATCCAGGCAAGCATTGTTACATTCCTAGCAGAAGGGCAAAAGCAAAGATAAATGTAGGTCATTGGAAAAGCCAGAAGCAACAGTAAAATATGGAGAAAATTCCAGAAGAAACAAGACAAAGTGACTGCAACAGTGCTTAATCCT
Source organism: Oenanthe melanoleuca (assembly GCF_029582105.1). Classification (NCBI taxonomy): domain Eukaryota; kingdom Metazoa; phylum Chordata; class Aves; order Passeriformes; family Muscicapidae; genus Oenanthe; species Oenanthe melanoleuca. The sequence goes on along the minus strand of NC_079335.1, from coordinate 7,089,667 downwards.
CATCACATCTCAGGACATCCTCAAAGCAGATGAAAAACCCAGAAATCAGCAAAGCTGCATCAGTCCTTTCCCCCTCCTTCATCAGGGCATGAGAACCAAGCAGTCCTTTTGCAAACTCTCCTTGTTATGCCTACAAGGTCTCAGATTTGTGAAGCAAACCCACACTTTGGAATTTCACCAACAAGTCTTTCCTGTCCACTGCAGAACAAACCCAAGCAAGACACTGGTCTGGCCTTGCTGTGTGAATAGAAAGTATTCAAGAAACAGCTGGATGTGGCTCTTGGTGCTGTGGTTTAGCTGATGTGGTGTTTGTCAAAGGCTGGGTTTGATGGTCATGGAGGTTTTTCCAACCTCAGTGTTTCTGTGGTTCTGAGATTCCACGCCCTGCACACCACTACAGAAGGATGGCAAATCACTCACCTGACTTCCCACATCCTGACTCTTGTTCCTGGACCCCAGAGCTCAGCAATAAGAGGCTCTTCCATGCAAGGAGGGTGATAGCAAAACTTGTGTGTACCCTGGTTCAAGACCAGGCTCCAGTTTACTCCAGTCAGTCAGCTGCCCTTTCCCTTTCCCATGTTTGCAATCTGGATACAAGGCAGTTGTGCTTTTGGCATGTGAAATAAATAAAGCAAGGAGTGGGGAGCAGGAAAAGGTATACAAGCATTAGGACCATACACAAAATTAGAATATTCTGAAAAAACCTTAAAATATGGCTGGCCTCCTGTGTGTGTCTCCTTCCCAGATTTAGTTTCTAATAATCTGTCCTGTCTGTCAGACACAAGGTCACTGGGGTATTTTCAGGGTTGATTCATCCAAACATAAGAAATTCCACCCACAAGGATGCATCTTTTCTGTACAGAACTGACTGTATGGAAGCAGATAATTGGAAGCAATTAATCACACCAAAGACAAACAAACTTAGATATAAATCATTAAGCTAACAAGAACATGATCTGCTTCTCTACCCCCTTCCTTCTCCTCATCTGCCCCCATGCAGCTTGGAAGAAAGGCTTTGGCTTACAGAGAAAATGTTGCCAGTGTATTTTGTGGCTTACAATGATAGCAGGAGGGCTTGCTTTTTTTTTTTTTTTACCCTTTTTTTTTTCCCCTTGTGTGACTATGATGTGAGCATGTCTCTGTAAGTCTTCCATACTGAAATCTCCAACCATATATAAAGAGAGCACACTCTATTCAACCACCATTAAGCATCTTTTTCAGCCTTGTACTGTTTCACCAGTGTACTGTCCATTCAGCAAGTTTTCATGCTTGAAATATCCACACTGACCCTTGAGGTGTGTCAGCTAGTTTGTGTAACAAACTAGTTCTGATAACCTGCTTTTATGGCCACTGTCTCAGCCCCTCAGCTCTCATTCACATTCATCGTGCTGAACAAGAGCCTTGCATCCCTGACCTTATTCCCCATCACCCACTTGTAATACTTTAGATTTAATGGTCTTATTGTTGAGCTGCCCTTGGAGGGATCCTTGTGCTTTTCCTACCAAAGTCTCCTTGGGAAAGGTGTCTTACCAGAGCATTTGCACTTCAGAGTGCTCCAGGAGGGCACAAATCAGCAGCCACCTCACCAAACACAGCTTCTAGCTGGAAGAGATTGTGTCCTTCACAAAGGGCAGGTGTTAGGAAATGAGAATGAACTACAAAAGGACAGGTAACAGAGTCTGATCTCTGCTTTGCTACTCCATATGCTTTTAGCAGATGTGTCCAGAAAAACACCTAAACCAGGAACTGCCCTTCAGTTAACTGGTTGTCAGGTGATGTGAATCCTTGAAATGGAGAAGTTACACAGCTGATTATATTCTTATCATTTGTAATGTGAAATAATGACAATTGTGATATAGACAATACCAAGAAAAGGCTCCCTGGAGAAACCAGCTAGCCAAAACAGAAGTCTTGGAATTTGACTGGTGTACACTTGAAGAAGCAGGGGCACAAGTGTGAGCACAAGCACATGTATGACAAGAGAACTTTAACTGTGCAAATGAAATATCCAACATCTCTGTTACAAAAGAATATTCAGCCAAAGAGGAGACAAGAACTAATAATGTGTAAATTTTGTATAAACAAATGGCTGTCTAGGCTACTGGATGCTTCAATCCCCTGGAAAGATATTTAGTCAGAAACATGCAGTTCTGTCCCATAGGGTGCAATCTCTCAATAAAAGGAAACTTGAATTGTTGCTGTTTATGTTTACCTAGAGAGGCAGATCTAAACTTCCTTTTCATAACTAGCAAGTATATTGGATTTATAAGAAACTTAGATGAACCAGATGATGACAGTCTGCCCTCAAACTCAAGAAACTCATCTAAAATATAGTTAATGTGCCAGTGATAAGAGCCACCCCTATTTAAAATCCTTTTGGGGAGACCACTTTCACCCACCTTTATGCATTGCCATGTGCTCCTGTCTGAACTAGCTCCAGGCACAATCAAGGGAATACATGGGGGATCTGAATCATCTGGTCTATTTTAGCTCCCTAGGAGATGAATCACCTCTTGCCTGCTTCTGTCTGGCTACATGCAAGTCTGGTTGCTTGTTCAGATGCAGGTGATTACCTTGTAGATGTTTCTGTTGGAAGAGATGTGCATTGTCTGACAGAACTCTTTGATATATTGAATGGTTGTGTGAAGAACTGAACCTATGTCTAGTTTTTGAGAGTGCAGAGGATTAAGTGAGTAATGACAAGAGATGGCTGCAATGATTGGTGAAAGATGAATCCATCCTCAGTTCCCTCATAGAGCCCAAAATGTGAAGGAGTCTCTCCATGCCAGCAGAATTAATGTCACATACTGTGGCACCTGCCATTCCTGGGTGGGAGGGCAAACACAGGGTGAGTGAGGTGATGCCAAGCACTGTATTCTGCATTTTCACTTCTCCCTCTGCTAAAACTGTTGCTGCTTACTGTGCAGACTTGCCTGGAGAGTTGGGGCTGTTGAATTAGCAGAATGAAGCAGTCAGCCTCTTCCTCTGGGTATTTTACAGCTGTCTGTAATGTCACCAGTGTAATTCCTGTCTGTGGTGGGGAAAAAGGGCTTGCAGAAGAGGAAATTTTTGTGGATAAGATCAATATAATTTAGAATAAATGGCCTGCTTTGTATATCCTGACAACAACAACAAAACAAAACAAAACAAACAAACAAACAAACAAAAAAAAAAAAAAACCCAACCAACCAAAACAATAAAAACAACCCAAAAACCAAAAAACCCACACCAAAACCCATGAACTACCACTAGTGTTTTGAAAGCAAAATTTGAAGTAAAAAGTGAATCACAGAGATAGAACTTAATTATGTGTGCAAAACCTATTCAGTATTCAAACAATCCTGAACATCAAAAAGGGCCACCTCTCAATGGTCTGAAAATAACTAATATTAAAAATATTGTGCACGAGCAGGGAAGTCTGTTGTTAAAACAAATAATCAAACAAAACCAAACCAACCAACTAATCAAACCAAAAGCAATAGTAGTGATCTGCAAAGAGAGGACTGGTAATTTCTAAAGGTTCCCAAATGCCTAAATATAAATACAGATAAATACAGCACAGTGGCAATTTAGTCACTGTCTGAGGAGTATCCCCCAAATATATCAGGCACTGTATGGAAGACCAAGAGGAGTGATAATTTGACCAAAGACAGGTGAGTAAAACTGCTGTTCCTGGTGAACAGGCTTGATATTCTATCTGATCCATAAAATAACAATTGATAAATTGTGTGGACATGAACTTACCTACTTTGAAAAGTGGAAGGAGCAATCCAGGACACAAACATGTGAGGCCTTGGTCTGAGGCATTCCAAAATGTGCACATCTGGCAGCCTCCAGGAGGATGCAAAGTAAGAGAAATTAAGGATAACAAATACTACTCCACCTCTGCAGCTTTATCAATAACCTAGGCCTACTTTTCTGTTAATCAGTTATTTGGCTTTTTTTTTCAGGGTAGTGCTTATCTCAAGCAGTAACAAAAATGAAGTAAATAGACTTTTAAGAATAGTTAATGTCCAAATCTAAGTCTCTTTTTCTTCTCTTTGCATTGATTTACAAAGAAAAAAGAGCCGGCATTTCCTGTGGTTGCTACTAAGATCCATAACTGTCTGAGGGATTTTTCATGGAATTAAATCTTAGTTAAAGAAGCAAGAAGTCACCTTCAGTAAAATAAATATTGTAAAAAAATTTTGCAAAGTTGACAAGAATGTTGGCTCCTGCCCTTGCCCCCCACATTATCTGCTCTGAAGACACAGCACGAAGGAAATACAGTCAAAAAGATCAATGACCTTTGAAGAAGAAAGTCTCTGAGAACAAAGTTGTGTTGTTTTCCTGTCAGTAAATTTAGCATTCCTTTCGTGAAACACAATTTAGTCAAACTATTAAATGCAACCATAGATCTTATTAATGAAAAACAGCTAATTTAGTTTTTCTCCAATTATAGTGTAAGGTTTGGTGTAGAAGCAAAAAAAAACCAAAAAACAAAACAAAACACTAAAACCAGTGTCTGATTTCTCCAGCCTTTCCATTGTCTGTAGTAGAAAAACAAAATGAAAAAGTTTTCTTCAGGCAAGAGAACAAGAAAACTATTATCTTCTTCCCTTTTTAAATTCTCTTTTCCCTGTCTACCTCACCATCTCCCTTAACAGAGGGATTATTATCAGAAATAATAAAATCTATTCCCTAAGGATAAAGGATGAGTAAACCTTATGGAAGGTGAGATTTTCTGAACCATTCATTTGAAAAGTCATTTAGTATTCATAACCCTTTCATTCTAATTTGAATCAGTATGGCTTGAGCCAGTTTTCTCTGGGACCAGTTTTACACCTGAACAGCTCCTCTGGGAAAGCTTCTCCCCTACATTGCATCTTGCACACTGAATTATACCCGAAATAAATGAGTGCTAGATGCTGTAGCCCTGCTCTGGGGCAATTCTTCATGCACCTTGCAGGGCAGAAGATGATTACCTGCAAGACAAAAAGCAGCAGAAATCATTTGCCATTTATGGGGTTACTTCAGACCTTCAGTAGCAGCAAAACCAAGGAACTTTGTAAGGATGATTCAGATGCACAATGAAGGAATCTCCTATGAAAGAGGAAAGTATGCATCTGAGCTCTACTCCTTTTTCCTGCCCTGTTCTGTCCTACCCTGCCCTTTCCTGTCCTCTCTCCTCTCCTCTCCTCTCCTCTCCTCTCCTCTCCTCTCCTCTCCTCTCCTCTCCTCTCCTCTCCTCTCCTCTCCTCTCCTCTCCTCTCCTCTCCTCTCCTCTCCTCTCCTCTCCTCTCCTCTCCTCTCCTCTCCTCTCCTCTCCTCTCCTCTCCTCTCCTCTCCTCTCCTCTCCTCTCCTCTCCTCTCCTCTCCTCTCCTCTCCTCTCCTCTCCTCTCCCCCTCAAGGCAGTCCCAAAGCCAGGAGCAGTCTTGCACCTCAGTATCTGGAGCACTCCTGTGTTCTACCCAAGCCAAATTTCTCTTAGTGAAGACAAAGCCTTTCAGCAGGACATGGTGGTTGGTCATAGTGTCACACTACAGGGGCTGACTGGGTTCTCAAACTATCCTTCAGAGAACATTAAAATTGTTATCTAATAAGGAATGAAGCCTCAAGTTGGAAGGACTTCTTAGAGCCCATGTAAACATGAGAAGGCTGCCCAGTTTCCTTGTGTTGAGAGAAAGCTACAAGAAAAGGACATGATTGCCTCTGAATTCTGAAAAAAAATAATTTTAAAAGGAAGCAAAGTGTCCAGTGAGTATATATATTTTTCTGGGAAACTGTTTCTGAATACAGAGGTCTGAAATCAGAGTGAGAATATCCTAAGACTGTTGCATCTATCATCCTCCCAGGAGTCAGGAATACATCATGGCCAGTGACTCTGCAGATTTTGGAAACAGCCAGCTCCCCATGGGCTTGCTCAGAGGCCTATTAGCCTGGTCACTGATGGCTTGATGTGCAGCACAACACCAGTTCCTCAGCCACTGTAGGCTTGAAAATTTAATGTGTTAATCTTCACAAAGCCTTTGGATCATAGATAAAAAATTATATCCATTACCCAGGGAAGGACCCTGCAGCAATGAGTTGGAGGGTACTGCAGGAAAACTAGAATAAAATGGACTAAGAAAATGTCAGCTTTGTGCCTCAATGTTGTTGGGTTCAGGGTTTCTACCCCCACCCCAAGACAGGCAAGATGAAACTGATCTGTTGGGTGGTGGGTTTTCCTCCATGTTTGATCAATTCTTCCCAAATTCTTCCCCTTCCCTAACAGAAGAGCTGATCACTTCTTGCTCCACCTCCTTGGTGCCTTATGCACTAAGTGGTGAAAATCAGCAATGGAATCATGCATGGCATGTCTTCAGCCTTTGTGAAATTTCCCATTCCCTCCAGTGGACTGGGGCTTTTATGGCCCAAATCTAGAAGTAAAATGCATATAATGTAAAATTTCCCAAGCAGCTGCAGAACCCCTGGAGCAGTGTCTAATTTTAAAGTAGTCAAGACAGTCTATTTGGATTCTATTTGTCATGTAAGCACAATGGGGAATGCTTCAGGGCCAAATTCCAAGTGTTTAGTAAAGGAAAAATATTCCAGACTCAACAGGAAACATACTTGCCTGACACCTTCCAGGATATTCATTCCTGATGTGTGAGATACACAAGAACCTAAATCTTAGAATCTTTTTCCCTTGTAATTTTAGCTGCTTGGCATACTTATTCATACATTCCCCAGCTGGACTGCCCTTAACCCAATTAAAAACATAGAGTGGAAGAAATTTTGACCTTGTCTTCATTCCCATATTGACAATGTAATACCTCATTACATTAAAAAGCAGCATTGACAAGTTTTACACAGTGTAATACTAGAAATTGTGTTTATGAGCACTTGGCTTCAATTCAGCCTGAGTGCAGAATGTGCTGCTTGCCCCCTGCACAGCCCTTAACCCTCCTGTAGCCTTGTGCTGAGGTGGGGGCACAGAACATCCAAACCCCACAATCCACAGGCACAACAATTACAGGAGGTACCTTGATAAACAGCCAAGGCATTTGTCAAACCTGGTGTCTGTAATTGCCTAAGACAAGGAAATGGAAGTGGAAATACATCTCACAAAGGAGAATAATCACAGTGAAAACTTCCAGAAGATGAAGCAGCACTTCCAAGAAGCATTTTGACAGTTCTGCTAGAGAGGAACTGCAGGGGAAATGTGTAAGGTTGCCATTTGGCCAGAAGCTGCTGCTAAGATTGAGCACCCTTGTTCTTCAGGGGGCTGTTCATGCCAGCAGGAAGGCCCAAATCAGCTGAGCTGCTGTGTTAAGCTGGTCACTTGGCAGCCTTACAGATAAGGCTGGCTGGAAAGCAAGAACAAAGTTTTGTGAAAATGATCAGCTTTTGACATTCCTCTTTATTCTTCTAGAGAAGGATTCCCAGACTTTACTGGTAAAAATACACACCAAGAGAATTTCCATAGCTGGTGCCCAGACCTGGAGGAGACTAACAGGGTTAAATGGCCCTGACAGGTGGTTTTAAGAATCCACAGCAAAAATAATGGTTTAAATGCCTTCTCTGAAAGACTTGGATTTGATCTCCCAGATGATAGCTCATCTCCAAGCTTTGTTGTCTGGGAGGCAAGCAGGCAGTGTCCTGGTTTGAGTTGTCTCACATTATATAGAAATGAAATATTAAAGCAGGACTACAAAGGGACTAATTATGTTTCCAGAAGAATAACTTCTTCCAGATAGATGTCCCTGAAACAAACTCTTACCTGGTCTAAGGGATTTTTTACTGTCTTTCTTTGTTGTCCTCAGTCACTGTCTAACTTTGATCATGAATTGTGCCTATACCTGTTCATGCCTAGTGATGCTTACAGGGAGTGAAGGTTCAATCTCCACAAACCAATGATTGAATCAGATGATGACAAACACAAGGAGTATTTATTGAGTTAGACGATCCTTTATTACATAAAACAATGTTCCAACCATTATCTGTAATCTCATTATGACTTATTATAACCTTGTAACAGCACAAATAGTATCCCACCTACCCTGTACATCATGAGAACATGTGCAGTTCCAGCACAAGCCCTGCTGGCACATTTGCACACCATCTACCCTGTGATGGCAGAACCACCACTGTCCCTCAGGGAAGTCATGTTCCCAGCAACTAGGGAGGCTGATTCCCTTCCCTTCCCTTCCCTTCCCTTCCCTTCCCTTCCCTTCCCTTCCCTTCCCTTCCCTTCCCTTCCCTTCCCTTCCCTTCCCTTCCCTTCCCTTCCCTTCCCTTCCCTTCCCTTCCCTTCCCTTCCCTTCCCTTCCCTTCCCTTCCCTTCCCTTCCCTTCCCTTCCCTTCCCTTCCCTTCCCTTCCCTTCCCTTCCCTTCCCTTCCCTTCCCTTCCCTTCCCTTCCCTTCCCTTCCCTTCGTCTTGTAAAGTCTCCTTAGGGTTTTGTCCTATATTTTTTTTTTGTCCAGAAAATCTGATCTACAGTTATTCATGTTTGTGTCAGTGATTTCCTGCCTAGGTGTCACCAGGCAGGTATTTGCATGTTCATCTTGCCACAATGTTATCTATGTTTTCATCAGTCTAAAGCAAGCTATTTAATTTTTTCTGTTAGTTTCAACCAAGCTCTATTAAGCTTAAAGTAATTTCTATTTTGTATATCAGCTGACTTTCAATTACAATTTACATTTTACTCTATCTTTGGCAGATTTCAAGCAATAAGGGAAGTCTTGCATACTCCTTCAAGCTGATGAAGCACGATATTTCTGACCAAATTAAAAAGGAAAAAAAAAAAAGTAGCTATGGAAAAGAAAGTTCTTTCAGTAAATATTTTTGTGGCATTTCTATCACAACCGGAATATAAAGCTCCTCATAATTTCTTACATAAGTACACTCAGAACCAAATCAATCCCAGCTGGTTTCAGGTCCAAGACAGCCTCATGGAAAGTTTTCCATGTATTGCACCATGGCCACTGTCATTATCTGCACTCTGGACAAAGCCAAGGCTGAGCAGCATCACTTCCCAGCTGCACCAGCAGTCAGCAGAGCTTGGAGGCTCAGTCCTTGATACCCTTATCCAGACACCCTCCAGCTTCCACCTGAGGACAGTCTGCATGAATGAAAAGACCAATGTAAAAGCCAGATAAACAATGAACAGTGAAACCAGGGGCAGGAATCTCAGGTGGTTGCAGTCAGCTGGGCTTCCCTGACAGAAGCCAAAGCTTTGTGAGGCTGGAGTTTACATCCCATTGAAATCTCTCAGCAGGGAAAGGGACAGAACTGATGATCAACCTGGTTGTCTCAGAGTGAGTAATGACTCCACCATTTGTCTTGCTTATGATATTTCTCCTCCCCTGTCCTCTCTTTATCCATGTCTCTTAATCTTATTAAGCTTTTCTTGTTCCTGCTGTTACATCATTTGAGCCAAACATTCCTGATCGTTTCCCCTCATGTCTGACCAATCCTTGGGTATGAAACATTCATAAACCAGAAGCATGGAGTCAGTGTGGAGGTATTTTTCCTCCTATAGCAGAAGTGACTATCTGGGGATGTAACAGATGTATTTTAAATATTTTCAGTACTGTTAAGTGCAGCTGCTTCCCAGAAAAGACTAATCAGATGTCTCCTTAAAAAATGCCATGGTACTTCTTAGGTACTTCCAGAAAGCTTTTGATAATTTAATGGGAATTTTTATAACATCTAGCTATTTTCAATAGTATTCAACAAATAAAAGACAGATATGTTCATCTGATTTAATATATTTGTAACCAGTATGATCAATTTCTTACTAGCATATATACCTACTTTATATCTAGACACTTCAAAAGGTAAGCAGTCAGCTCCACTGATCAAACATGAGGATGAACCTCAGCCTTTTTGCTTATCTAGTTTTCCTACTTCAATCAGGCACAGCATAAGAGCTTCTGATCATTGCCCTGCTCTCATCTTCCAGTTCAGGGTGCTGATGTGACAGACAGATGTTTGGACTGCTCAGTTTGGATGAAAAAGTTGAAAGCAAAAATTCAGCCAGGAGCTGTTAGTCCAATGGATTTACTTCTAAGTGAGATGTGAAGAACCATCTGCTTTTGGAGCAGAGATTTATTATCTCCAGCTGTTCCCCTACATCAGAGCTCTTCCCTGGCACTACGTGGTGCTGCTCTGGCCTTTGTCAGCAGGTCAGTCCCCAGAACCCATTTACACTGCCATGAAGTTTCAGCTGGCCAAAGCACAGAATAATGGCAGCTTTGGAAAAAAGACAGCTGTGCATAAGGCATAAAGAAATAATTACATATGCAAGAAGGATAAAGAAAAAATTCAAGAAATTGATTTAGAGATAATTAAAAAAATCAGGCAAATGCTCAAAGACAGGAGCAGTTTCCACAACATAATCTCTGATTCTTCACAGGAGCTAGACTGTGTATTTCCTCTCTAAAAGTCTTTGGAAACTTCCTGGTACTAAATCTACTTTTCCACAATGAAATCAGATAAAATAACCTTACAAAAGAAATACACATTGGTTAATTCCTGAGAAGGCTGTCAAATGCCAAAAGGTTTTGTGCAATAAGTAGCATGGATTTTCATGTTCTTTCTCTAGTTTTCTACATGAATTTCATTTTCTTTTTTCCTGTGGAGCTGGATTGTGATGTCTTTTAGGTGTAACAGGAGGTTTTTGATAGAAGTATCTTTGTTAGATTCCTTTGTCCAGACCATTGGCTTTGTTAGTCAGCTGGATTTTCTTTCCTTTTTTTTTCCCTCCCCCTTTTTTAATTAATATGAAGCCCACTGCAACAAGAAAAGAAAACTGGTCTATTTTGCCTTCCCAACTGGCACAGATCCAACAGAATTATTCCAGCATAAATCCTCCTCTCATACCATGTTCTATTCACAATTTTACCAGTTCTCAATCCTTGATCGGCCCAGCTCCCTGTGATTCTATTTGATGATAATGTGATGAAAGCCACAAAAAAATCCAGTATCTGTTTCCTCTTGCTTCCTCATCATCATCCTTCATCAGGCATTACATCCCATACCACCATTCTCCTATCACCATTTTTTCTGTCCTTTCAGTTTTTTTCTTTGTCTCACCTCACGAGTTGATTTGGACCTGCCGATGGGTAAGGGTGAGGCTGCAAAGCCACTGAGTGTCTCATAACTATGGCTGAACATTTCCCAGCTTGCTCCTGCATGGCCCTTCTGTAAATGGAAATTAAATTATTCTTTAATTATGACCAGTATTTCATGCTATAAAGCACCAGACACCCTTTCTCTCTCTTTGCAATAATCCAAATTACATGCCCCTGTTGAGGTACCAGGGTCCTGAGCATACTGTGACAGATTGTTGGTTAAGGTATTTCCAGTTTGGAGTGGAGAGTCCTGCTAGCTAATTTTAGGTACATGCCATGAACAGTGTATGAAACAACACAAGCATGAGCAGATGAGGAAACAGTGCTTTAATATGACTGATCATTAGGTATAAAAAACCCCACTGAATGTGGCTGATGGTACAGGACACAAAATGAAAACCTACAGCAGTGAAACTTCTCTTGCCTACTCCCTCACTCCTCCATTTTCCCATGAAAATGCTGCCATTCAAAGTGTTTCCACACAGGCAATTTCTTTTGGGTCTGGGGTTGTACTTCTGATGTGAGGAGCAGTCAGAGAACTGGATCCAGAGTGTCAGAATTTGAATCTCCCCTCTTTTAGTTTAAAATCATCACCCCCTGTCCTACTACTACAAGTCCCAAGTACTGCTAAAGCAATCCTTGGGAAGTGATGGAGAAAATCCTCCAGGTAATTATATCCAAACATATGAAGCACATTGTGATTGTGAGTAGTCAGCATGGATTTTTGAAGGGGAAGTCGTGTATAATCTAGCTAATATCTTTCTATAATGAGATGACTGGTTCAGTGGATGTTGTTTGCCTTGACGTTAGCAAAGGTTTTGATGCTGTCTTTTGTTCTCATAGACAAACTGATCAGGTAAGGAGTAGATAAATAGAGAGATGGACTAAAAACTGACTAATCTTTATTAATTACCTGGATGATGGGACACAATGCACCCTTTGCAAGTTTGGAGATGGTACAATATGGGAAGAGAGGCTGATAGTCCAGAGGGTTCCATTGCCTTCAGATGGATCCATTGAGGCTGAAGATACAGCCAGGAACCTCATCAAGTGCAACAAAGGGAAATGTGAAGTGCTTCAAGTCCAAGTCCTCTGCTAGGCTGCCCAGTAAGGAGAGAGAAGGAAGCACTGGAGCAGGTCCAGAGAATGTCCATTTAAACACATGGAAAATTATCCATGTGTGTAAATATGAGCAACCCAGACCCTTTCCAGCAGTGCCCAGTGATGAGGCAATGGGCACAAACTGAAATGAAGTGCAGGAAATACCATTTAAACATCAGAAAACAAGCACTTTTTCATTGTGAAGGTGATCACACTCTGTAACAGGCTTCCCAGAGTGGTTATGGAGTCTGCACCCTTGGAGACACCTGAAACACCTCTGGACTCAGACCCCAGCAATCCTGTGTGTGCTGACCCTGGTTGAGAAAGGTGAGCTTGGGCTACATGGTCTTTGCAGGTCCCCTTCAATCTCAGAGATTCTGTGGAAATTCCATCTCTTACCCTGCACTACAAAGCATTTTTCTCCAGATTAGGAAGGAGTTATGACTTCCTTAAAACCTCCCAAAGTTGTTGTCTCTGTAAGAAAAGAAAGTTCCAGTCTACCTTCAGGCAGTCCTAGCCTACTGGCAGAAGCAAGTATTCAGGTGCCTGCTGTTTCCTGGGCAAAGGTCTGCTGCCTTAGGAATAAAAAAAGAGAAAAACCCACACTGACTAATATCTCTTAGTGGAGAAGGCCTTGAGGCTGTTTGCTGGCCTGTGAGGAAATGAAACTCTTGATTTCTTCAGGCTTGCACTGGAATGGTTGTGACTTTAAATGTCCTAAGCTGCCATGAAGGTGAAAGATTGTCTGCCTGCCTGTCTTTTTTTTAAAAAAAAGGTTTCAGACAAAAGTGTCAACAAAGAGAATGTAGCATGAGATCCTCTCCAAGATCCCTGGAGAAAGTTTCTGCTCTTTTCTGAGGTTCCTCTCCTATGGTCTGTGTGGGCACTTTTAATTTGTTTTCCTATTGCAGATCTCTGCCAGTCCTCTGCACTCAGCTCCTGAACTTTTTGACTTTTTCCACTTAAATTAGACAGAATGGGAGTGTCCCTCTTTGTGGGGGGAAAGCTGAAAGCTCTGAGAATCCACTTTTCCATCTTTATTAAGTTGCAGTGAAAGCTTTTAAACACAACTTCTGGAAAGCGTTCTTTTTTTTTTTTTTTTTTTTTTTTTTTTTTTCTTTCTAATTGCTTCAGACCTGAAGGGTTTCTCTGTTAGGGAAGAGGCTGGGGATCTAAGCCCTGTGAGTAAACCACAGACCACTCACTGCTGCCCCAAAGCAGGGTGCTGGGATAGGGAAGCATCCTCCACCACCTGGTCTCACTATGATAAGATAAAATTGTTTGAGAAAAAACTCAATGTGAGCTCAAGTAAGGGTAACTTCAGGAGAAGGAGAGGAAGATGAATTAAAAATGTATAAAAACTTTGAACCCAAAATTTTTGGATTCACTGTTTACTGTCATTAAGATGTGTACTATTTACAGCCTATATTCTCACATCCAGGGATTTGTTTGATTACATTTAACAATATTTCTGTGCAGAAATTGTCCAGGCTATTCTATAATAATGATTTCCTAATGCTACTGAATTTAAATTATCTCAAAGGATCTTGTTCATGCTTTTCTATAAGGCAGACCCAGTAAGAGCCAAAAAAATTTTACTGACTCAAAAAATCGGGGAGAGTAAAATGCAACAGTAAATTCAAGGTGATGGAACATGTTTGCAGCAGAGGAAGCAATTTGACTTTTCTGTTTACTCTGTGAGGATGTATGTGCTTCCAAAAGTCAAATTATAGCTAGAAAAAGGTCTATAAGATTTATTGTATTGCACCTGACCAGGGTTCATCCAACTGCATGTATTGCCTTCTAATTTGATGTATGAAATTAATGAAACAGAAACAAGGTCATCTCAAATCAAAAAGACTCATCTTCTGTGCACAGAAAATAATTTTACATCTAATCTAAAAAAGTTGGATTGTTAGCAAAGGGCTGGAGCCTGAAAGTATCTGTAGGAAAAGAAGAGACTGTAATTAGCTGTAGGAGAAAGCAGTAATAAAAAAAAAAATAAAAAAAGGCAAACACAACTTTTTTTTTTAATGCTTTCAAATGATTACTATAACAATCTGGAAATGATCAGCATGATGTTTGCACCATTAACAAAACACATAATTCCAGTACTGCAATGTTAAACACAGTGCCAACAAAGACAATTTTGTGCCAAACATTCTATGACACCTGGTGCTAGGAAAATATGCTTTCTGTTTCTCTGCTCTTTTATTAAAATAAGACATTGCCAGTCTCATTCTCCTGAAAGTATAAAGTATGCCATCCTTTCAGCTCTGCATGAGCATTCCATTCCTTTAGGAAGAATTTCTCAGTACATATAGCCAAACACTATCACTAATCAGGCACTTCCTCTAAAGCAGCAAGATGACCTCAAAGTGACTCCCATTCCACTGTCTGTGGAAACCACTTCACTCATGGCAGGGTGGGTGACCTTGAGTCCTACTGAGGTGCAATTTCTCATGCACAATTAGCTTTGTTTGGTTTAACTCATTTCACTGGACAAGGGCATGTGACACCCATGCGAAACTGGCCCTGATCTAACTGCTGCCCTGAATTCAGCACTCAGAAACAGGAAAGTTCAGAACAACACCTCTTCATTTATTCATGTGTCTCCATCATTCTGCTCTCAGCCAGAACCAAAAGGAACTAATATCCTTAGTATCCTATTTTTGCATAACCATTTTCAGCAGCACATCTTCAAACACTACCTAAAGTAGTTCAGGTCTACCAGGACCTCTTCTAGATGCAGAGATACATATCTGTGAGCAGGAAATTATGTGCCTAAGATCACACAGTTACAGAATCTTGTGCAAGCCACTACTCTCTAACCAGAGATCTCTATAGTACTGTACCATAACACAGCTGTGGTAGGCCAGATGAAGAAAATGTTATGGAAGAAGTCTTGGGTAGAGATAAAGACAGGGATATCCCTCAGCAGTTACCATCATGGGCAGAACAGACATGACTTGGGGAAAATAAATTTATTCTATTGCAAGTTAAAATAATTTTTGACAGTGAGAAACTACAAGCCCCTGCTTAGTTTTGATTCCTCCCTCTTGACTCCTCTCCCTCAAGGGGTGACAGACCTGTACTTTATGTCTCTGTTGTCAGGCAGTCACTGTGTTTTGGCTGAGGAAACCCTGAGGCACAACCTGTCTGCTCCAGGGCCAGATCCAGATTCCCAAGCACAGGCTCTTCCCTACTGAAAACTACATTTGAAATAAAAGCTGATGGAATAACTTCTTGTTAGGGTAACAGCGAACCTTGCACTCTGGGTTTGTCTTGTGATGGAAATGCCACAGCAGCTGGACTGAGGGATGCAGGGGTGTCTGACTTGGCCATCCATAGGTGAGGCTGCTGCCATTGTAGCCAAAATGTAACAAGGATGAGCAGGTGCCAAAGATATCAGCCTACACTGAGCAGATAAAAGTCCAGGCATGATAAAAGAGCAGGATTTTAACCTATATCCACAGAAACCAACAGCACTCACACAGGCATGATGGGCACAGAGGTCTTTATCCTGTTTCTGCTTTTCAGATGACCAAGTCTGAGGTTCACTAATAGACACACACATTTTTAAATCTCTAGTACCTAAGTGCAAACCTCAGGCTCCTTACTCAGTCACCAATTTAAGCTTGGATTTTTTCAGGTCTTAGTGCCCAGTTCAGCTTGAAGTTCATATGTGAGTCACATGGACAGTGAGGTCACAACCTCAGTAAATTTGGAGATGCCACCAGGCTGATAGATACCACTGACACAGCTGAGGGACAGGATGCCATCCAGAGGGACCTAGACAAGCTGGAGAAGTGTCTCCATGAGAAATTCCTGAGGTTTAACCAGACCAAGTGCAAGGTGCTGTGCCTGGCTCCAGGAATCCCCAGGACCAATCCAGGCTGGGAGATGAACAGATGAAGAGCAGCCCTGCCCAGAAGGAACTGGGGATGCTGGTGAACAAGAGCCTGGACACGAGCTGGCAGTGTGCACTCACAGCCCAGAAACAATTCCAGAGCCCTGTGGGCAGCAGGTGAGGGGAGGATCCTGCCCCTCTGTCTGCTCAGACCCCACCTGCAGAGCTGCACCCAGCTCTGGTCCACAGCACCTCTTAGAGCAGCCAGGAGGAGGGACATGAGGTGACCAGAAGGGGAGCAGCTCTCACAGGAGAGTCTGAGGTCTCTGGGGATACCTTCTTGTACCTTCCAGTGCCTAAAGGGGGGTTATAAAAAAGATGGGGGCAGAGTTTTTAGCAGGGCCTGTGTGATAGAATGAGGGGTAAAGGCTTTAAACTAAAAAAGGGCAAACTCAGATTAGTTATAAGAAGAATTTTTTTACAGTGAGGCTGTTAAAACACTAGGTCAGGTTGCCAAGAGGTGTATCCCTAGAAACAAGGCCAGGTTTAACAGGGCTTTTAGCAACCTGCTCCAGTGGAAAATGTGCCAGTCTGTGGCAGGAGGGTTGGACTAGCTGATTTTTATGGGTCTCTTCCAACCCAAACTATTCTGTGACTGTATGAAAATGTGAATAGTATTTAATGGGAAGAAAGCACAGACTGCAGTTCTCAAGTTTCCATGCTTGTCCACCCCAATCCACTTTGATCCCTCCCTTATTTAGCTGTTCCTCTAAATGTCCCATAATAATTTTCATGTGTCCTCAAGATTCCTTCAAAGCATGTACACAGCCCTACAAGTCTCATCAGCTATCCCATAACCAGTTTTCTTTTTTCCTATGGTGCACAGTGAGAAACTGATTTCCTCCCTTCCTGATCAGCTGCAAAATTCTGGTTGAGCCCTCTAAAGGCTCCAGTCGTTTGCTCAGTGGCCCCTCAGCTAATGACCTGGTGGCTCAGGCTTTTGCTGCTGTCTGTTATCTTGTTTTCCTTGGGGCTTGTGTATTTAGGTGTTTAATTTATTATTTTTCCTGCTTCTTATCTTTGTCTGTTATCTTTGTCTCTTATGCTGATAGCTGTTAACCAGATGTCCTTAGATCCTACCTATCTTTGCATCAGTCAGGGCTTGGATTAAAGTTTGAATTAAAAAGACAGAAAGTGCAGAGCAGACCTGAAAGCATGCTAAAGGCTTCTGCTCCAGGGGCTCAGCTCAACATCTGAATCCTGAATTTCAGTTTACAAGAGGTGTCAACCTCCTTCCTCTCTATGTTTACCAGCTATTTATAAACATCATGGGAAAGACCAAGGCCATGTGGAAATGAATGAGTGCATTTGGTCTGCTATGAGCTGTAGAAACTTTAATAAAAACTAGTCCTGATCTCATGGCATTGACAACAAAATTACACAATAACAAAATAACAGTATTTCTGCTTTATGGCTAAGGGTCTGGGACACAGACACTGAATGGCTAATCCTAAATCACACAGGAATTCTGTGACAGACTGAGAATTGGACCCTTCTTCCTTCCTCAAGTCTCAATTTAGTTATGCAGACACATCAAAAAATCACAAAAATTCACCTTTGGAACTTTTCCACATAGGCACCAAGCTAAAAGATTAAATCAGTGCTACTTCCAAGATGCTTTTCAGCTTTCCTCAAGGCTTACCAAAATTTTGTTATTCTTTCAGAGTCCAAAAGGGTCCTCAAAGCTTCCACTCACAGACAGGTCCTTCCTTCTCCTTGTTCCTAGAACAGACTTAGGAGCATTTTTACATGACTCTGTGCTCCAGTGAAAAGGTGTCACCCAACCCTAACTCAATAAAACAAACAGAAAACATCAGAGGAAAGAAATGAAGAGCACAAGGGGAAAATCCTAATGTAGATTATACAGCACAATGATGTGTTCCTTTGTCCTTAGATTCAGCTCACAGCAATATAAAAACTGTGGGTCAGAAACCAGAATTCCAGTGGAAAAACAAACTTCTTGGGAAGTCATTGTCAATAATTGTGGTGCAATCCACAGTCTACCAGATGATTTTTTCAGAGATTTCCATTTTGTCAATGATTCCATATGAACTTTGTGTGAAATATGAATGTTGCTGCTAATTTGCATTTTTGTTTTGTTGATTATAAAACACTAAAAAACCACAACAATAATTGATTACAGCACTTTTAAAGAGATGTTAAAAAAACGTTGGAACAGTGTGGCTTTGTTGCAAAGTGATTATTCCTGAATAGATGTTGGCAAAGCCAATGCAAGCAGCAAACCCAATTTGGCTTGAGTTTCTTAAATCCCCTTCTCTTTATAAAAAATAATTTTCTTGTTGAAGAGCTAGTGGATAGAAACTTTGAATTTTAATGGTGCCTGGACTGTAGGTTTCTGAATTGGAAGTTGTTTTATCTGAAGAAGGGGAGTGAGTGAGAAGGAGGGAGCAGCAGAGAAAATGTGTGATGAATAGACTGCAACCTCCATTCCCTGTTGCCCTGTTCTTCTTAGACTGAAGAAGTAATCTTTGGGAATCAATTTTACACAAAAAAGAACTAGAGATACTCTTATGCTCTGACTATGTAGTCATTTTCATCTCTCTTTTAAATTTTTTTTTTTTCAATATTATTTTTTAAAAATTATTCAGATTTGGCACACTTGTTTTGGTGGTTTGTAAAATCTGTATGATCATAATATTTGGCACAATATTTTTAAAGACAGGTGCATGCTCACTGATATATGGAGGAAGTTTTCCCTTTCAAAATCCACAATACAAATTCAAAATTTAACTGTATTTTATCAGAAGACAAATATGCAAATTGGAAATAACCTTTCCACAAAATTTAAAACATAATAAAAATATCAATTCTTAAGTCAATCAATTGATATTACCATTTCAGTATCATACTCCTTAACTAAGTAAAAAACCCAAACAAACAAAAAATCATAGTTTGTAATGAAGGAATAGACATCTTTCTGGAAATATTTGATTATTGTTTCATGCCCTAACTGCTGTTCTCAGTCTGTGCAGGTGCAGGTGCTCCTGTTATCAGTTAGTAGTTGGTTTATGGCTAAAATGCTTTAGTTTATCCCATTAGGTGTGGATAAGAACTGTTATCAACTCAGAGGCAGGCCCTCACTCAAATTTCAGGCATCTACATGTGCAGTACATCTGTAGTGGGTGACTAAGTTGCAGGCATCAAAAAATGAAATGGAATCAATACCTCTAGTATGAAACCAGCTGGGAGATGCTTTAACCTGGTTTGATCAATGTGAGTTCCAAAACCAGCCTCATTTTGTGAATCAAATGTTCCTTTTTGAATTTAAAGGAAGCTGAATCAAGTCTCCCGTTCTGTTTATAGACCAGAACAGAGACTCCTCTCTTCAGACAGATCTGAGTGCATTCACAGACCTGTAAGAGTGGGGTGATTACACTTGATTACATTTCCATACTTTAAAGTCAAACTTGGAGCATGCCCTGCTTTGAGACATCACTCCAAAATAATTGTATCCAGGACATTTATATACTGCCCTGAGAAGTGTAAGTTATTCCCATTCCTGTCCTTATTTTCCCCCTAGGGACAAATGACAAGGAACAAACTGAGAAGAGCCAACACCTGCTTTTGCAGAATTTAGGACATGCTCATCCTTCCTCCTGTGCTCCTCTCTGTTATGGTGCAAAGAAACCATGAGCAGCACCAGCTCTCATCTAATGGTGCTTTTACTCATTAACCCTGGGGTAAATAAATGGCTGCATGCTGACAAGGGTATGGGAAAATGAGGTCTTTCTTGATATCAAATCTTTAGTTTTCAGCTTGAAAATGTTATCTTTACCTGTTGATCCATCATAGTTTTACAGTTACTCAAGGTGAAAGAGTAAAATAAAGAATAAAAAATTCCATTTCACTGTTGCTTGGGGAAATTTAAAGCCCAGCTTAATTCTGGAGCTATGGTTCATGTCCAGAGCTCTTTGATAATACAGTCTATAACCAAGGGAATTGCTTAATTCTGTTCAGTTTGCTCATCTCCACTCACACCCATAATGAGTTCCTGAATAAATTAAATGATAATTAATTGTGTGACATTTCAGACCACGTGTTGTGGATGTTAGAGTTAAGATTTCCTGATGGAATCCAATCCATGGGTTTAGTTTCTCCTTGTTTGCTATAACCGTTTTCCAAGCTTTTTCATACTGAAGAGCTTGCAATGTGGTTCCATGCATAATAATCAGATCAGGGTAAGGTTGCATAACAAGAAAGAACTTCACTTTCATCCTCTCTAGGTAATAGATGAGCAAGGCAGACAGGAAATCAGTCTGCTTTCAAACAGGGTATATTAAAAAATTTATGATGCAACGATATCTTGTACTCCCTGGGTCTGGAGGAAAAGCGTGGTTTGATGAAGAGGCATCCTATACCCAAAGCAAAATGGTAACACAATTGCAAGTGTACAACATGAAAAAGAACCAGTGACAATACCAACACTGTGATTAATCATTCTGTTGAGGACAGCTATTTATCAAGAGATGAATCTCTCAGCAGCTATGGCTCACACGGCTTGAACTTAAAGAACCCTGAACGATCCTTGAAGGATAAAGGAAATGGTAAATTTTCACATAAGTAACACAGCCTTTGCTTTCCTGGGTCAGGAGAAAAATATGTAACTACCATTCAGGCCATGATGGTTCAGCTTGTGCTTGTTGCTACAAATCACAGAAGAAGCAACAGGACAATAAAAAGAAAGGTCTCTCTCACCTTCCCCTCCAATTCTCTAAATGCAGGTGTCCCAAGCAGGAATGACTCTTCCTGGAGAAAAGGACCTGGTTTCAGCCCTTCTAACAGTGGTCTTGTGCTGGTTTTGGCAGGGGTAGAGACAATTTTCTGGGACACTGCAGACCATATGCACCATGATCAGCTGGGGAAGGAGAGGCTCATAGTGATGGGGTTGGTCTTCCCTAGTCCTGGTTGGGTTAAAGGAGCCCTGCTGAACACCTGCCTGCCCATGGGAAGTGGGGAATTAATTCCTTGTGTTGCTCTGCTTGTATGCACAGATTTTGTTTTATCTATTGAACTTAACCCATGAGTTTTCTCCCTTTTATGCCTCTGATTCTTTCCCTATCCCACTCCAGGGAGTGATGGCTGTGTAGGCTCAGCTGCTGCTGGAGTTAAACCACAGTGGGTGTTCTTCACCTGCCTTGCAGAGCAGTCCTAAGACAAAGAAGAGACATTCCCAGACATTCACCTCATTCCAGATGGGCAGAAGATGGATTAACAAGCATGGAGTCCAGCTCATCTTCTCAGAACCAGCCCTACAAATCAGAAGCATCAAAGGAGGGCTGCAGCAGTTTCTGCCTGAGAAAACCTCCCTGGCAGAGGTGGTAGCTCAGAGTCAGCACCAGCCCTGATGGTTGGAGCTTCCTCTGCTGCTGCTGTCACTGAGGGGAGGCTCTTGTGTGTGGGCACAGTTTCCCACTGAGGAGGGGCAGTGGGGAAATGCCTGTGGTGCCAGCACATCCATTCATACATCTGGTATTCAGGACACTCTTTCCCCTGGCTTCACTGAGGGAAAGAAGAGGCACTGTGCACCAAGGGAAGTTTGCCCTGCTGGCATTGGAGCTCTCCATCTGTTCTGCAGGCAGAGTGAAAACTTCGAAGTCAAGAGCAGTGACATTAACAAAGGGTGTACTTTTTCTTCTCTTTTTTTTCAGAAAAAAATCCCCATAAAATTAAGAGAATCAGAAAGATGTGGATAAAAGTGCATAACTTTCCACAGGCACTTCTCCTCTGAAGAGAGAAAACAGTCTGGGTGGATGCTGAGTTGAAAGGATTCAAGAGTGAATATGTCAGTTAACAGTGATTTGGCTTGAATGATGCCTTCCCAGAGGAAAGAGGTAACTCATAAAACTTTCCTTCTGGAAGCTCTCAGATTCCAGCTAATTAATTGCAGTGAGGTATCTTTCAAACTAGAGGTGTGCCAAGGCAGATCCAGTTGCTTCTGAATCACTGTTGCCAAGACTTTTTATTATTACTTTAAAGACCATCTCCAACATATATCAGTGCAAAAATCCTTGGCAGTATAAAGATAACACAGAAATGCAGCAGTTTATTTATAAGAAATAGTGTCTCAATAAAGATAAGATGGGGAGGGAGCCCAGAACACCAGAGCTTGCTATGAAGCTTTTGAATTTGAACACCTTGGGCAAAAGTCTGTGCCTTGCAGGCTCAGGGGCTGGTGAGCACTGCAGCTGCTTTGCCAGGTGAACAGCCTGGGGAGGTCACATCATGCCCTTCTTTAAAGCTGTTTAAATCTAATCCAGGTATTCAGAGCCTTCCTCCCCACAACCATACTGACCTGGCTAGGAGATTGTTGTTTATTCCTGTGCCTCCTTTCCCTGACATGACAGCTGATGTGCTGGATTTTGTCCTCTAGTGAAAGTTGTTGCTTTTGTTGTGTACTCCTGGGGTTTTGCAATGCAGCCTGGGCACAAGAGTCTATTGACTGAGCAGGAGGGACTCTGTGGGCTCCAGGAGTCACTCTGGGGCTGTGAGATGCTACAGGGAGGGCAAAGATCATTGGAGTCTCCTTCCATGCAAAATGCAAACTGATGTGCTTGACTTTGCTCTCTCATGGCAATTCCCTCAAATCCACCAGCTGACCTGTGCTTATTACAAAGTAAATAAAGAAATTCTCCACAATAACCTTCAGCTTTATTCCTGATCACAAAGCTGGCAGAGGTGGGACACACTGTTATACATAAACTAATAAATAAAGATAATCTCATTACAGTTTATTAATGCCAGTTAAGAAAGCTGTATAGACAAGGACATTTGCTTTTTAACTAGCAATAGCAGGTGATGGCAAAACCCTCACAGAGAATCCTGCCAAAGCAAACAAAAGTCTATATTGCTGTTTGTTTCTCTTTGTTTCTCACTGCTATTTTAACCTGTGATAAGACCACAGCCTTTCTCATGATGGGTAGATTGACCTAGATTAGCCCATACCAGATTTCTGAATCATATGGAGGTCATTCAAATATGAGTGTGAGAGCTAACCTCAGAAAAACCTTGATGCACACTTTGTTATTCATGTGCAATACTGAAAGATGAACAGGAAAGATTGAAGTTCTGTGGAAAACAGTTTTGTTTTGACACTGTATTCCTCTCCAGAAAAAGGAAAACTAAAGGACAAAAAAGGAGCATGCAATGACCTAAATAAGCTGTTTTATTATGCTTAAACATGAAATACAAAATGGAATGTCCATGTTTATATCTCTGAGCCCCACAGAGCCATAGATGGAGGGTGCCACTTTGAATTTTTAAATGAACCTTGTTCCCTAAAAAGTGCAGAGGAATAATAGGTAGCAGAAAACTTGTTCAACTATTAATGGTGTCATTCTGTTAGAAAGATGCAGGAAAAAGAGACAATGATTATCACAAAGTGGGAGAATGAGGTGGAAAAATAAACTACAATTTCAAAGCCATAAAAGCACTTGGGAGGCAGTTTTGCATCCACCTTTTTCTATGTCTGACTTTTGCACAGAAAGCTCTCAATAGAAAGATGGTTTGAAAAGGCAGATGAGAACTAACAGGATCTGAATCTCCTTTTACAAATGACTGTGCATTTTGGTTTAATATTCAGGCTTAATAAATGCAAAAGTGTAAAACTCACACTTCTGATTCAAGAAAGAGATCAGAAAAAGTGGCACTGCAAGAGATTAGAGGCAGGGATTGTGCAGCTGGGGGTGGTTACTCAGCCTCTCCATGACCTCCCATGCTCACACTGTTTCCTGGGCAGGTGCCTTCTTGGGGAACAACTAAAGGGGCTGTCTCACCTGCTTAACTACCAGAGTTCACAGGCCAAAAATGGTCCTGATTTACTTTAAAACACCAGTTTATAATCTGAAGAGGTTTGGCAGCTGTTGCAAGAGCAGATGATGCAATTCTGCAGATTTATTTTAAAAAGGTCAAAATGACAACTGGGGTAAGGAAATCCCACTAGTGTCCTCAGTTAAGCTGAATTCCTTTATAAAAAGAGGACAGAATTTTTCCCTTAATCAAGGCACCTAAATGTGTGCTTGTATCAAAGATGTGCTTAAACTCCATTGATTATAATCGAGTTTAAAAGGATTCTTGAATATTAGCACACATGTACTGATTTCACAGAAGGTTTGCAGCCTTGAGTCAGAGTCCAAGCTAAGACAACCAGCTTATCCTGAATTCACTGAAGTCAAGAATAATTTTTTATCATTACTGATAAATAGCACCAAATTTGTGTGATGTAAATGCTGCATAAGCTGCCCCAAAAGTTTATTCCTCCTATGGAATATAAAATTTTTTATAAAGGATGAAGTCTGATATATTATATAGTCTGTCTGCTCTTCAAATAAAGCAAGTGCTTTAGACTTTACTTAATTAGCAAGTTCTGAGTTTGAATATTATCTCAGGGATCCCATGATCAGTGAATTACATGATGGTGGTAAATTTGCAGAATCTTTAGAGGTTTAAGCCATAGCACATGACAACAGCAAGTTCAGCCTCTGACTGAGCGTGTCTGTCCACACCAGCACCCCAGCTGGGCTCACAGGCATGTTTGTAAACAGAGCCAGATCCAGCCAGCTCCTGTTTAACATTCTGTAGGAGGGCAGAGGAGAGTCCTGGGCCCTCAAGCACCAGCCCAAGTGACTTCTTGCAGCACATTCAATAAATATGCAACAACATCTTGCAGAGCTGGTGCACAAAGGCTTCCAACAGGAGACCTTCTGCAGATTGTTGTGACAGCAGCATCTGTTTATTAGGGCTGCTTAAGTGAAAGTAGCATAGCTATGTGCTTCTCTTTCTTCCACCTTGGGGCACATACAGTTTGTTATCTGAATGAATATAGATCCATTTTCTGACAAATCCATGGAGTTTTAGCTATTCCCTAAATTTTCCAAACATTTCCATTTGCTTCTTATTTTAATATCTCAGTGATTCCTTGGTTCCCTCTGATTCTGAAGTGCTCATACTGAGCTCTCTCCTTTAATCTATTTTCCTGGGAGTTATTTATATCTATATTATGTGTTATAACCCTGCAGGCAGTCTCTTCAGCCTGCCTAGTAGAATTGCCATCCCAAATTTTGAAAGCTTCTCACCAATGTTGATAGCAAATTCTCTTTGTGAGTCTTCTGAAATCAAAGCAAAAAGAAGTGTGCTTTCTGATCTTTGCTCAAATTCCTGCTAGGCTCAGGAATCTAAGAGGGTGGTCATCCATGGTGGGGCACTCATAAACTGAAAAATCTTCTGAGACTTGTTCTTTAGCACAGCTGGCCACAGACTGTGTCTCAGCTGAGGATGTTTAGTACATTTACCCAGCCTTGGTCCCAGGTCTTGATCATCTGCATGATGCCAGTGAAGTTCTGTCCTTGTCAGAGGGATGTGTCTTGAAGGCTGATCTAAGTGGGTGGGAGTTCTTGACTGGCTTAAGAGTTAGATCTGATCATTCAGTTTGTAGGGACTGAAAGCAGTAAAGGAGTTACCCTTGGGAATGACTTTCTTGTGGATACCTAAACCACAGGAAGACAAATGGCTGCATTGTTACACCAGTGAGAAATGGTCCTTATGTTTTCTCTCCAGACAGTGAAGGCAACTGAGCATTGGAAAACACTTGGATCAGGACTGCCAGCAATCTCCTTGTCCTTTCCAGGTCCATGTGCCTGGCCTGGGCTGGGCTTTGCTCACAGTCATCATCCTATTATGCATGAAAGCAGGTGCAGATTTTGCAGTGCTAAAGGGTTTGAGGTCCACAGCTCATCTGTTAAATCAGGAAAAAACAGTGTAGTACCTCAGTCCCCAGCAGCCCTGAGACATGGGACTGCAGTGTTTTACAAACATCTTTTGTGCATCACAGCAATTTGCTCGTGATTTTCTCACTTGAATTCCCAGCCTATTGTAGCAGCTGCTACAGGAGGAATGACTTGGCCCTGAGGTCTCCTGTGACCACTCCTCCTCACATTGCACTTGTGCTCCCTCCCTTTGGGAAGGGAGTTACACTGGCTGCAGCTTTTATCTTCATTCCTATTCAGTCTTTAGCAGCTCCCCTTTGATGCTTCCTGCCATCCCTCTCTCTTGCTGTGCTTTGACGGCTCTGTACTGCAGGCACAAGTAAGATCATGCTGTGATGATCTCCCTCAAAGCAATGTCTTGCTGGTAGCAGGTAGCTCTGCAGTGCAGGCTGCCAGTGTACTGCTGTAGGGAGACAATGTGCTCCTCTCTGTCCTTTCAGATTCATCCCCTCTCGGACTCACAAGGGCACCCCTCTTGACCAGAAATGTCAAACCACAGTTTGAAGCTGGCAGCAGATAAACTCTGACAGGGTTCAAATCTACAAGCCCTGGGAGCAGTGGCTTGCTAAAGATCTGCATCTGCATTAGGAGTGCTGCTGATCTTCTGCTTAAAGGTTTGGCTTTTAAAAAGGTACCATGGCAAAACACAGGGAGGGAGCATCGTCCATTTCTGGGATTCTGAAATTCTCAAAACAAAGCCTAAATGGAGTATCTCTTCTCCTGAGAGATGAAACATTTTAAAAAATAATGGAGGTTCTACATTTTATGCACAAAACCAAAATAATTGAGCAGGAATATATGTCACTTAAAAAAATTAAGATTGATGAGCTTAAATGGCTTCAAGTGCAAGAGGTGACTGGCTCTCAGTGAACAGAAAACAGCACTCAAAACACACTAGATGAGAGAAAAATTTCTTATGCCTTCTGTTCACTGTGAGGAAAATGTAGTTCCATATTTAAACTCGGCAAACACCACTAGCTACAAAAGAATGAAGCATTATTCTGCTTTCTATGGCTGGGCAATGTCAAGATAAAATGGTTACAGGGTCAAGGAATAGCCAGAAAAGGTCCATTGTCAGCTCATCATGAACTTGAGGGCACTCATGAATTACATCCTCAGCCCAGGGATGAGGAAGGGAAAAATGAGTTACTTTCCTCTTTTACTGTATACAAAGTAAAATGGATTAAGTCAAAGAACCTCCCTCCTCTATGTCCCAGTCTTTTCTAATTAAAAAAAAAAAAAAAAAAAAAAAAAGAGAGAGAAGAGTCCTATTAATTAAATCCCAGCAGCAGAGTGTCCCAGCTGAGCATCTCACAGTCTTTGTACATCTATAAAACTGAAATACTGAAATGACAATTGCTTTAGAGGTTGGTCTTGAAAATTTGTGGGGTTTCTGAGTAGACTGAATCATAACAAAAGTCTTAAAGTTTATGCTGGTAGTTATCATTCAGCCAGGCATCAGCCCAGACTGCCAAGAAAGGTGTGGAACCCTCATCCTGGCTTTGAAGAACCAAATACAGAGAACTGTCTGTTGGAAAAGGCACATGTAGGGTCTACAATTTTTATTTCATGACAGGAGGAAGGATCTTATTTTTGCTGCAAGATATTTCTTTTGAGAGAAAAGTGACTATCAGAGGAAGAACTGGAGTAGGCATGAGCCAAGTGGAAATCCAAATTCGTTAGTGTTTAATATTTTCAAACATCCTCTATGGGTAGAGGCTACATCCTGGCATCCTTTTGGTGAAGATGCTTGCACATGAGTGATGCCTGGAGAGGCAGGATCCAACCTTCAGTGTCTCATAATAAGAAAGTTATAGTGAAAACTGATTTCAACACAAAATTCTGCCTCTGTTTAAGAAACTAGAGGAAATATGCATGAGGCATTTATCTGACAATGCAAGCTGTACAAAGGAACATATGAGAGAATGAAAACTCCTCAAAATAAGTTAAAAAAATATCCACCCCACCCCCTGAACTTTAGACAACGAATAGTTTTGGAATTGTTTTGGCTGCTTCTTGTGAAATTATGCCTACATGCATATGATCAGAGCTATAAAAATAAAATTGTTCTGCTCTGACACCTACCAAGTCTCAGTTTTAGTAATCAGTTCACAATATTGGCGTCCATACGGCTGCGGGGGGACTGGGGGAGAGCATTTCACTTCAGGCCAGCCTGGTGCTGTGAGATCCCTTAAAAACACCTTCCTGAAGAGCAGAGCTGCTACTTAGGACCAAACCATGCCACTGCTAAAATGATACATGCATTGTAATTGGATATCCTTGCAGACAAGATGGTTTTATAACGTGTAAGTTTTTAGCACAGAAATTCTTTGTTTGATGTCCTTAAATGCTTCTGCAAAAGTTCCTTCACGAGGGAGTATTTTAAATGCAAGAGGAGCCAGGAGCTGCTTGCACACCAGCAACCTATTGCTGCAGATACAGACAATTTTCCTTTGCACTCTGAACTACCACAATTTTGCTGTAACTATTCAAGTTCCTAACAAAAGAATTATATTTCAAGCAAAAGCAAAGAAAATACTAAAAGAGCTAGTGCAGCATCCTTCTGCTTCCTTTCAACATCTCTCTTTTCTTTAAGCTATTTTTTGTTTCTGGTTTTTAAGTCTGGCTGAAGAATAGACAGCAGTGCAGTAAAGGTGTTTCTTTCTACACAAAATGAAAAGCTTGATGTGCTGCTTTATATAAATGTTCCAGATGTAATCTGCTCTTAATATTTATAAGAATTTTCAACCTGATGCTAATATAGAACTGCTTTCCTTAAAGATGTAACAAAGAACAATCCTCGAGGCAAAAACTATGAAATAAATATTTTTTGAGATAGCACTCTTCTTCACTTTGCATAAATTTAACACTCTGCTCTCTGTACAATATGTGTTCTTTTTCCTAACTCCCCACAGACATAAATAGCTCTGGCAAGATGTCATGAAAGTAACAGAAGCTTTAGAAAACACCACACATTAAGGATGCTGAATTTAATTTTCTGCTTTTGTTTTGGATGGCCTACTTACTCTTCAAAAGCCTTGCACTGTCATGATGCAGAGTGGGGATGAAGGAACTATTAGACTATATTTATCCACGTACTAAACCTCAGCTATAAACACCCAACAAACAAAATTCATGGGGGCTTGAGCTGCCTATAAACAAAAATAATGGGATGGAGCAGTCACCTCTGTTCAGAAGAAGATTTTGTAGCAGTGGTCCTGCCTCCAGGTGTTGGGCTGAGGTTGCTGTTTTACAGGTTGATGAGCACAGAGGAAACAGGTGCCTGCAGACATCTGCCTGGAATAGCTGCTCTGCAGTCACCTCTTGGAGACCTTGTACTTCTTACCTGAAACTCTCCTTTGTTTTTTAAGGACATTACATATTTCTAATGCAAAATGTATTCATAAATTAGGCACATGATGAATGTTTTACTCAGATGAAAATGCAAAGTGTACAGGAAGAGTAATAATCCCAGACAAAATTTTAAAATTACATATTATTGGCCAAATTTGTTATAAGTTCATGCTCTCAGTGTGGGTTACCAATCATTCCTGATATTCTCCCTTTCTGCACTTTGCATCCCTAACTGGCCTAATCTCAAATATTCTGCCACAGATTCATGAGTCATAGAGGATTTATCTCTGAGTTCAGTGTCCTCCCACGTTTCCTTGGATTATCCCTGCAGCTGGTCAGCTGCTGACCCATCCCTAAAGCAAGCAGAATCTGGGAGTCCTTTGGACTTGCAGACTGGGCCCAGACACTGCAGCAGTTCAGATGCTCTCTGTAAAGCCCCACCAAACCCCTCCCAAAGATTCCATCAGGGAATTAAATGTCTTGGACTGCAGCCTCTATAGCTGGTGGATTTTATTTGGAAACTGAAGGCTTTCCTTGCCTCTCCACAGCTGAGCTCAATTTGCCATGTGTTCAAACTTAAGGAGGGAAGGCGATTCCCAACATATTTTTTAATCCATGATCTCTCCTTGATTCAATCATCTGCACATTTTTTCAGCCCTTTTTTCCTAAATCCTGTGACTTTCTTGTCATTCTCTTTCCCTTCATAAGAAAGGAGCACAAAAGCAGCATCCTCTACTGCTCCCACAAACAGCAATTTTTCTCTAATTTCTAGTTAACAATGCATTAACAGTGATTAGCAATATTTTATTTAGACTAGATCAGAACCACCAATGTCCTCATCTTTTAGAAAACTAAGGAAACTGAGGAAAGCTGCAAGGGCTTTGAGGATTCAACAGTGAACACAAGGGCAGCAGGACAATGTGTTCTCTCAGTTTCAGTTTGTGTCTACATTGCTAAAGGCCTTAAGAGTTATTGTAATGTTCTTTTAGACAAACATTTAGAGAATGCTTGTATGACAAATTACTGCTTCCAAATCTCACTATCCCTTCATTGAACCATAAAGAGTTTGTACAGATGCAGCTGCACAGCTCCAGGGTAGGAAACATAAAAATGATCAGAGGCTGAATTCTTGACTTGTAGGTAAGAAAAGCTGTGCCAGTGTCACAGTTTGAGTCACTCCTCCCTAAAATCGACTGATCCATAAATCTGGAGTCTGATTACATGGCCTTAGTTCATAATTGGTCTCCATTTTGATAAAATTAAACTGAAATATGTTATTATCAAAGCCATTAATGCATTTGTGCTGATCTGGGACAGATGCTTATGTGACATCCAGTTTTATTTCTCTTGGCATTCAGACTTTCAGTGGTCACTTCACTCTTTACTCTGAAGCAGGTCCAGCTCTCATTTCCCTGTGTTTCCCAGGGCATGATGCTCCAAACAAACTTATGGGAATGCAGGAAGAGAGAGGGAAATGTTACAGCTGGTGAGAAACATCATAACACAGACATCCTAATTTTAGTATCACTGATAAATTTAGAAATTATGAAGCTTGTAACTTTAAATAGACCATGCCAGACTGTTTAATCAACTTACATTTGATTAAATATTTTCTTATCATCAAAGAAAATATCATCAAACAGTTTTTTAGTTAAAAAAAAAAAAGGAGATTCAGCTTTCCTATATGGAAGGAAACTGAATTTGGGCTGTTGGAACAAAACCTCTTGATTTGATTTCTCTTAAAAATAACATTAAAATTAAAAAAAAAGCTCAAGAAAAAAATCCAAACTTAAAGGGCTGATGATCCATGGTTACTAAATTTAGCTGGCAAAAGTACCTGAAGGCATTTTTGAAAACTTTACCTTGGTGAATTAAGGAAAAAAAACCACATTAATCCTGAAAATTTCTTGTGAAACATAACACAAAACCACCCAACTTGGTCAGCATGGAACTGCACAGTCTAAATGACTTGAGACCAGATACTAATGAGCAAAACCAAAAGTATTCCTCTGTAGTGAATAAAAAATTTTTACCTATCTGGTCTGAAAAAATAGGCTGTGGGGGAGAATTGTCATATGTGTTGGAAATATATTTTAGAGTTTGTTTGATTAAATTTACATAAAAGAAGTATTTTTTATTATCTTGGCATATTGATGGGTTTTTTTTCAAATGGTAGTGATACTGTATAGGTTCTTTTAATTCTCTGCTTTTTTCATTTGGTTACAGCTGTTAACAAAACCCACTGCAAGTTTAGGAATAAGTACTCTTAAAATCCTGTGTTCAGTGATTTATGAATTAATAAAATGGAGCTCAAACAGTAGATATGGAGCTAGATGAAGTATATTTATTTATGGTTTGGTGTTGAATTTAATAATTGTAAAAAGTAATTTGAGTCAATATGAAAAAGAAATGTGATCATCTTGAGTCCTGGAAAAACAAAAGTGGCATCAAAATATTTTTCTTTAAATTTAAAACTTTATATATATCAGTTCTTATATACTGCACAGTTTTTTTTCTAGATGTACTAGTTGGTGAAACAAAAGATTTATTCTTTATGAGATTTTACTGCTTATCTCCTTAAATCATTATTGCTAGAAAAAGCATGGAAGGAGAAGAAAACAGCATTTTACAATGTAGCACACTTAAAGCAAAGCAAAGCAAAACAAAACAAAACAAAACAACAGTATGAAATTCAACAAGCATTTGTGAATTATTTTCTCCCAAACCACAATTTTCCAGCAGATTGCTGGTCCTATTCTGTGTTCATCAGCATTAACATCTTCATGCCCCTGTGAGATGCCCTTCTGGCTGTGCTCCAGGAGAATTTCCCCCAGTGCAGGAGCCCCAGGGTTGGCATTGCCAGGATCCCAGCATCCCTGCCCTCCCTCCTCAGCCAGGGCCCAAAAAATCACCTCACAGCTCCCATCATTTCAGGCAGATTGTAATTACAGCCTAAGTAAACTGACTTTACAAGTCATGACAACATTTAATCCAGTCCATTAATCCACCCCTAACTGTTTCACAGTTCTACAGAAAACTCACAGATGTCTCCAATGTTTACAGCAGGACGAGCTGGAAGGTGACTGCATCCAGCTCTCAGGAGAAGTTTCTTCTTAAAATCCTTCATATTACAGAGGTGCAAAGCTACTCTTGTTCTCACACATTCCTGGGCAAGCAACAGGTAAATCTGTCTGCTCAGCCCTTCACACATTAATGTGATTTTCAGCATTAAAAAGATTCTGAGAAACTCTTGCCAAAGGCACAAAATCATCCAGTTACACTGAAAACAGCAGTCAACACAAGGTGGATAAATCCTGCATAACCCACTTCTGTGAACCAGAGGTTTCCTTCAAATTATCCCAGTCAAATAAATATGAGGTTTATGCATATTTTTACACACAAGAGTTCTTGGTGGCAGAAAGTGCCAGCCTGAGATATAAGAGGGTTTGATGTGAATTTCACAGATTATTGCTTGGAGCCCTTGCCATGACACATGGCCAAAAAAACCCCACTCCACATTGCCTGATTCCTGATTCCCTTCCCTTGGGTACATTTCCCCACAAGACAAGGAGAAATTGTAGTTTTAGAGAGTGAGGGCAGCAGATAGCAGATTCTGGGGACAAAGAACTAAGGTTGAATAACAGTGTGTGCATGGAAAGGCTGAGAAAAAATATTTCTCCCCACAATGTCACACATGGCAGCTGCATGTCCCCAGTTTGTCCTTCTGTGAACAAACATCCTTTACATTCTGCTCTTAGTTCTCTACTCTCCTCACAGGTTTATCAGCTCTGCTTTTAAAGTGATTTCAGTCCTCTGCACATCCCATGGAAAGGGAATTCCTTCTGTCAGCTTTAATGCAACCTACACATATTTTCTCTCATTATGTTCTCACTTCACAATGTTTTCCTGGGTCTTGGGCCATCCCATTGCATCTCTGTGACCCCAAAAAGAAGAGCTGAGGAACCACCCTGCAAGTTTGGTTTGGGGTCTTGTTCCTGGGTTTTTTTCTCTTAACATAAAGGATATAAGATGAGGACATCTGGCACATCCCAGGACCCAGTATTACAGAACTTGGCTGCAGGTCCTCCAGGGGGCTGTGAAGGCTCTCACAGCTGGGATTTACCTCAAGAAAGCAATAAGGGCTGCTGTGTGCAGCCCCAAGCAAGTCACTGTGCAGTTCTGCACACTTGGATGAGTGGCATCCCTGGCCACTGAGAGAAACTTGTGTGGAGGTACTTGAATAAATCAAAATGAAAAATCATTATGTACATAAAATTCCTGTCAATTAAAAGCCAGTTTTCTCCCCCAGTACCAAGGGGCTTACTTGATTGCCTAGAGCCAAAGACAAGAGATCAAATCATAAAGTTTAAAATGTTGACTTTTAGATTTTTTTTCCATGCAATATCACTTATCTTTCAGACAAGCTACTGTTCTGAGTCTGCTAAGAAGAATATGAAGACACATCAGAGAATCTGGGAATCCAGAATTGATTTATCCAGACTATATGATTTGTTATTTCTGTTTTGTCTGTGTGTGTGCATGTATATAGGCTTCAGTGTACATAACTCTCTCTTACCTGTGGCCCCTGGATTAAGAACAAGCCTTTGTCTCTCCTGTGAGCATTTGCTGGCACTGCTTAGGTATGAAAAAGGCTCCCCCTCCAAGAGCCTTCCTCTCCAGCCTCATGGGCTATCAGCTGTGATAGAAATGTAATTGTGTTGGTCCAATTCCTGCTGAAGGAGTGCAGCCTGTGTCAAATTACAGAGAATTCTCTTCCTTCAAGAAGAACCACAGTTCTGGAAGGTGCCCTCAAGTCCTTTAGAGAATAAGACAGTTTCACTTGTTTAGGGTTGGTGTTTTTTTTTTTTTTTTTTTTTCTTTTTTTCTGTAATGATGGATAAAAATTATAATGGAAGGAGGAGAAAAAAATAGTAATTGAAATACATAAAGAGCTCCAAGGAGGCCTTTCAACAAGCTAAAAATACTATTGCCTTTATCAGAACCCCCACAGTGAGTAATATGCTTGCATCCTGGTTGCAAAGATTTCACACAGACCTGTAGTATTAGCAAATGTCAATCATTCTTTATCAGCAAATTAATTACTGTTGGACAATTACATGCAGATCATTCAGTGCAATTCTTCACAGACCAGGGAGGGCCAACAAATGGAGAGAGATGATATACAAGAGCATGTGGTAACAGGACAGGGGGAGTGGCTTTAAACAGAAAGAGAATAGGTTTAAATTGGATATTAGGAAGGAATATTTACTGTGAGGGAGGTGAGGCCCTGGCACAGGGTGCCCAGAGAAGCTGGGGATGCTCTATCCCTGGCAGTGTCCAAGGCCAGGCTGGATGGGGCTTGGAGAGCCTGGGATAGTGGAAGGTGTCCCTGACCATGGGAGGGAGCTGGGCTGAGATGATCTCAACACAAACCATTCTGTGATTCTACATGGGGAAGAAGGAGTTAAATAAAATCAGAACTTTAAGAAGCAGACTGCCATGGGGCTGACTAACTAAAGCTTGCAGTCATATTTCTACCCAGATAAGAATGATAAAGTAGATTTTTATTGGATCAACAATTACTGTAAAAGGTATTAAAGGTCAAAATGGATAAATATCAACTCATACAAAGCTCATCTTTAGCTAACAGCAATTTGGAAGGTTGTGGTGTTTTAATAAAAATTCATTGTACAAAAGCTGCTGAAAATGTATCACAGAGCCCTTGTAGAAATCCTATGTTGAAACTGCGTCTTCCTAGCTATTAATAATACTACAACAAGCATCATCCTGTATCATATCAGTGGTTTTAAACTGTTCTTCATAAATATTTCTGGAGTTGGTTGAATTAGACTTCAATGATTTCTCCATTAAATGTGGTCTGATCAATTTTTACGGCATCGCCTGAGGAATGAAATCAAACAAATGTCATGCTGGACTCACATTTCCTCTATGGATTTTTGAGGCATTCCTTTAAAAATATTTTTTTGTTTGACAGCACAGACATCGATTTGACAACTTGCTTTATAAAATTAGAGTAGCTTTCAAGTAAGGTAGTTATGCTGGGTGATCTGTGTACTACTTCTGCTTTATTTGAGGCTTCAGCTCACATCCCAGTCACACGGGGCAATTTGTCATTATCTCTGCTAATGACTATGTGAACCTGGATCAAACAGAGGAGCTGGTAAGTAAACATGTTGATTTCTGGAATCAAAGAGCTTGATTTTAATATTTGTCATTAAAAGAAGTGACACAGCTTCCTAAATGCTACGACATGGCACTGTGAAATATGAGACACATCACTTATCAAAGGTATAATTTTAAACCTAATTTGAGAGCAAAGGACTTGTGAACTACCACGAGTCAGGCTAAAGGAGCTTCAGTCCAGTGTCCTCATCTTTAGCCTGGCTAGTGGCTCCTGCTTAGAGAAAGGCAACAGTCACTGCTAAAGTTTACTGGAATAGCTGAATATTGTACATTCAACTATTAACAAGATATCAAGGGTCATTCTAGTTGAAAAATGAAGGGATTTTTTTAATCTATATTGTAAAAAATTCAGGAAATATAGGGCTGAGATGAAGAGGAAAAATACATTGAACTTAGCTAAAAAGCACCTCATTAAACCCCTGTTTCATTAGCACAGCTTGTTAAGTCACTTAAGGCTTAACAAAGGTCTATCCACTGCAGCAGCTGAGGTCCTGCAGGGTTCTAGGTAGAACATCAATTGAATTATCCTGACAAACAGCAGAGAAGGGTCTAACAGCTTCCTCTTTCAGGTAACAGGTACTTTTGCTGGTAAAACTGAACAGAGAGCAGGCTGTGCAGGAAACCTTTTTCAAGTCTTGCAAAACCACTGAAAACGGCCAGAACACCTGAACAATAGCTGTGATTAATTATGATCTATTCTGAAATAAAAATAATGGGTTAACTATCTTGTAATGGGAGCCTGTGGTGAGCCTGCAGAAGATTTATCCTTTCCCCTCTTTTGAAATAGCTTTCCTTGTGTTAAATAAAATATATTAAATCCCCTTTTGATTTTATATTATGGTCAGGAGTAAGGCTGAGTAATATCAGTTTTCTGTAGATTCAGAGAATATGAAGTTAGAAGAGATAATTTTAAACTTTTCATCTTGTCCCACCTGAGCTATTGAACTAATTCCCAAAGTTTCTGCTGGTTGAAATCATATTGTTTAAGAATAATTTATATTTTATTTTAAAGTCATTGAGTAATCTGGAAGATCAAAAGTCAGTGATGTCTTCTATGTGTTTTGTACCACAAGTATGTGATACCTGAGCACTTTTTAAAAAGGGGCAAATTCTTTTTTAAAATAAAAACGTTTGGCCCATTGAAGAAAATGGGCTGCATCTATTTGCAAGTTTGTGAAACAGAATATTTTATGACCAACATCTTTAAAGCCCAGATTACTTCAGTGTCAGTGAAGTGTGTCTTCAGAGACTGAACATTTGACACAGAGGTAGAACTAATCCAAAACTGGTACAATGTGAGGCTGCAGAAAATGTGTCCAAAGTGAGAGAGCTTTAACACTGCACTGGCAGTGGCACTGCTTTCATCAGGCAGGGAGCAAATTGTTTGAAAGGATCCAAGAGTTGTGAATTGACCCCTGTGCCCCATCATCCCCTCTGCAGTCAACCAAAAATCACAAGGAAAGGGTTAGAGTGAGCCATGCCACTAAACACACCATTGACTCCAGGCTTTAGGGAACAGAAACCTGAACCAGATTGTCCTGGGGAATTCTGAGTCACCTTCTTCTTCTCCATGGTTAAACAATCCCCAGCCTCATATGTCCCTTCCATCTGTGCACATCCATTCCCCTGTTGGCCATAAAATCCCATAATTTATGAGAAGACACCTGAAGGGGAGCTCTGGAGCCTGCAGAAAAAGGTTTTAAAGTTTTCCCATTTAAGCTTTTCCACTTTAGTCAGATTCCCTGAATATTTATTAGACCACCAAGAGATAAAACTCATGAGAACTATTCTGCAAACACAGAGGCTGAGTCACCAGTCAGGAAGAGAAAGAAACTGAATGCTAATGATTGCTGATATTAATAACTACTTCTTCTACTACTACTCCTCAACTATTACTTAGCTTTTCCTTAAAAAGGGAATGAGCTCCAGCAGAACATATGGAAACTGTAAAGACTTCCTCCAAACACAATTTCTTCCTGTTGTGGTCCAGATTCTTTCCTAAGAGTTAGAGATCTCAAGCAGAGGGCAAAGGTGACACAGAATTTCCCAAGTCTGGCATTTGTTCTAATCAATAGACTACAGGGTAAAATGTTCTGTACAAGTCTCCTCATCCTCCAAAATGTCTTTGCAGATGATCCTCATGGGTAACAGGGTGGATAGTACAGCAATGTCTTTATTGTGAATTTAAACAAGGAACAATGGTGAGATAGGGACTGATTATTTACAATGGATAGATGATGGCTGACCTTGGACAATGTTACTACCAAAAAAAATGAGGTTTTCTGGTCCTTCAGAAATTGGTTACCAACAGAGGAGCTGCTTAGTCTAAGTTCTATGATGGCAATTATGCAGCAGTTCTGCCTTTAATCCCTTCCATGGATTGAGCTCTAAAATGCTAAAGAAAACATTAGAAAAAACCCAAAAAAACCAACTAAACAAAAAAACTACACACAATAAAAAATCCCAACCAACCAAACAAAAAAACACACCCCCAAAATACCCCAAAGAACCCCCAAAAAACCAACAAGTGAGGCTTCTCACTCACTTGGATGCCGCTGAGATTTTTATACCTGAAATTTGAGTTCAGTGAGCCCTGACCTCAGAGAACCTCATGTGCACTGTCTTTTGTTCCCAAGATTTTCCTGTACTGCTAGAAGAAATGACTAAACTTCAGCATTAGTCTACATTTGTTCCAAGGTCTGGCTTCTCCCACGTGCTATTATTATAAATCTGATTTTTCATGAATGTACACAACCCTGGACTCCATTGTGCTTTATTACAGACCTAAACTGGAGTTAGTGACTGGCATGGCTATAAGTTAAAAAACCTGCTCAAAACCTGACAACAACAAACCAGTCCCAACAGTGACATGAAGAGTTAAATTATTTAACATGAGATTCGAGATTCAGTCAGCTCAAAAAGTCAGCATTCCCAAATCTCTGCCATTCTTTTACTTCATAGCCAGACTGGGTCTCCATATGTTCAGAATAATCCAACTCATGGTGAGACTAATCTCCCGAAAACTAACTCATTAAATTAATGTCAGTGATTTTATATGCCTGACTTGGAAACAACTCATGGGAGGATGGCAGGTCCTGTGTGCTGGAGTGCCCTGCCACCACTGCCATTGAGCTGACCCTTATGGATAGTTTGAACCCCAGTGCTGAATTTGGTGACTTAATTGAAGGTTTACTGGAACCTGGGAGCAACATGCATCTATCTCTCCTGTCAGGACAGCTTTTGCTGAGGCTTATTGGCAGAGCATGCAGTCAGAAGAGAAATCTTTTGGCCAGGCTTTTATTTCCACAAGCTATCTCATTGTTAGACTATCCAGCAGTCAAATAGATCATCCCTCAAATGAGTGATTGCAACAGCAGTAGCGTTTGGAGGTTAGAAAGGATGTGATATCAAGCACAGGCCAATACTGCAATGCTGCTGTAAAAAGGAAAAACCAGGTTAAATTAATGGATGTGCAAAATATAAAAGATGTAAAGTGTTTTTATCACTGTTCTTGGCTAGGACTAAGGTTCAGTGGCAGTGATTTACTGCTCTTGGTTCAGGTGTTACTGACCAAATTAATTGCTGGGGTTATGACATTGATTTACTATTTGTAGTGTTTTAGAAATAGGTGCCACTGTCATGAACCATGTCCCTCTTGTTCCAAAGGCTTTGCCACCAGGACACAGAGTGGTGGTTGGTGCTGGAAGAGCTCCCAGTGCAGAGCAAGGGATGCAGAGATGGGAGAGCAGAAGGAGCCAGAGCAGAAGGACCAGACCTGGCCCCAGCACAGCTGCAGCCCAGCAGCACCGAGCTTGTCCTGCACACCAGAGGAACTGAAGGTGGGATTTGAAGGAGGGAAATGAAATGGCTTTGGGAGTTTGTAGAGGGAGGCACTCCAAAATAAACAGTGGGTGTGGACAGCTCACATCTGGGCTGGGGAGGAGGGAACTGCCATCTTGATAGAGCACGGGCAAAGTGTGGGCTGGGGAGGAGATGGAAGTAAAGACAGAAGCTGTGCTTGATGCCATGGAGAGGGGGAAATTCAAATGGGGTGGAAAATCAGAAGTGCCACAGCAGGATATTAATTTTTACAGCAGTATTTTGAATTGGTACATGAGAGGGTGAACAGGAAAGAACACAGACATGACAAAAATGTATGGGAATGCCATGTAAGGGGACTAAAGAATGGATGAGCTTGTTCCAGGCAATACAGAAAGGAAAAATGGGTAGTTCCTCTCTTTTGTTCAGTTTTGCCTGTCATAGAGGAGTTATTTTCCAGTATTAGGTAAAACTCTTAATCTGCCTATATTTCAGTGCCTTCCCAGTTGGAGATGGACAGTGACATTTGTTCTTGTTGTTAGGAGATATTCCTTTCTGAGAATTTTCTGACCATAGTTTATTCTTCACTTAGTACAAGTTTGGCCTTTTATCAAACCTAGATTTAAACTGAAGCAAGAAATAATAATAACTTTTAAAAGCTATCCACAAATGTAAAGCAGCAGAAAAAAGCAGAAGATATGCAGGAGAGAAAACAAGAAGAAAACACTTTGAAAATAGAACTTTATCCCCAAATTTTGCATGTGAGAAAGCCACTGCACTGGGACAACCACAGTACCAACACAGTATTGCCACCACATCAGGGCAATACATCACTTTATTTGTAATGTGGATGTTCAAGCAGTAAAGCACAAGTTTTACAAGTGGATGCTGTCTGCTAGGACTTCTCCAATGCCAGAGATGCAACCCTGCTGCTTTTTGGGTTTATCTGTTTGGAGTTTTTTGATTTGCACAATGCATTCAGGAGGAAAGGGTTTGTTGACTTCCCTCCTGGCAGGATAACACAGAGAAATGTGTACTAACAGCAAGCCAAAATAGCCAAGGAGGGAAAATTTGGAGACCTGGACATGCTTATGGATATAATAAAAATTATTCAGTTTCCTTGCCTCTTCCTTCTCTCTGATTTATTAACTTACGTTATTTACTTAAGGAAAATACACCTTCTGCTGATCTGAACTAGAACACAAAGACCCACATTGTTTCCAGCAGATTTTGGAGGGTTTTTGGATTTTTGATTTTTGGGGTTTTTTCAATTCCTATTAAGAATTTTGTTTGGGTTTATTGAAAAGTTTTAATTGGGCTTGTTTAAACACTCCCTTTGCAAAATGCATAATATCTAGGTAAATTTGACTTAAATTGTTAGCATGAACCCTCTAGCAGAGGGCAGCTCTGGCCTTTCTTTGGGATGTGAAATATTGAGCTTGATCCACATCAAGGTAAAATCTGTGCTAACAACAAACCTAAATGACCTTTAATAACATGTACATACTTAAGGATTTAAAAAAAAATCTTACTGGAAAAGGACATTCCCTTCCTTCTGTTCCCCTTCAGTGAAAGTATCAGTGTAATGAGGGAAGAGAGAACAGGCTGGTATCATGAAAACTGAGGCTTCATGTAAGAAAAAAATCAATCTTTCTGTAAATGTGCTTCTAAAAATTTCATACAGGGAGATATTCTAGTAACAAACGAAAGGAAAAAAAATCAATCTGGAAACAAAGCTTGTTTTCATTATTGTGATGAGAATAAGATTCATGTTGAGAAATTAAATTCCAGTGAAGAGTCCATGTTACATCTTCTCACTCAGGTGTAAGCACTGAGAAACAGAATGTACAGCCAAGTCACAAGAGAGAGCCACTTCAAGAAAAGGTACCCAGGAAGACATTAATACAATAGCTGTTTGAAAAGAATTATGAATATTTTTTATATATTTCAGCTGTAGCATATCCCATTGCTGTCTCAGAGGAAATCTTCACAAATTAAATTACCACAGCAAAGGCTATGGGTATTGTTTGTATTTTTTTCCTGAAAGAATGTGATTAATGTGCTTCATGTCATAAATCTGGTCAGCTGGTAGGATGATTAATCAGACACACAGATCCCCTCTCTCAGATCATTCCTGGTTTATTGATTATCACACAGCTTGTTCTTCCCCACAGTTAGAGCTCACTAGTTTTCGCCTAAAATGATCCGATTAGACCTGAAATGTTTGCTGTGTGTAAGCTAATTCCAGTCACTTGAAACTTCACATGGCATATAGTCAGGGTAGATGTGATTAGAATGGACAATTGACTTCTGATCAGAGCTCCCTCCAAGGGACAGGAGCAGCCCCAACACGCAATTGGAGCGAGCACACGAGTGCCCTGCACGGGGGGAACAGCTCCTGGCCAGTCTGCCACTTACCATTACCCAAACCAAAGAGGAGGCCACTGAAACGGGAGCTGAAGTCAAAAGGCAGAGAGACTGAAAGTGCCCCATCTCTGAGTGCTGTAAATGACCTTCAGATACCTCCTGTACATGTCGGGGAGTCTGGCTCTATTCTCAGGCAAGAACCCGCAGTGATGCTTTTCTCAGTCATGAAATACTGTTTTTTAAATGCCATGCTCGTACTTTGAGACTCCACAGGATAAATAAAATCTGTGGTAGGCAGATCTATTTGTGTTTACAGGAGGTGTTGAGCTCTCTCTGGATTCTGGACCATTTATGGTTGTCCACAGCTCCTTCTTCCTGCTCTGCTGTTCAAGGCTTCAGAGCTCTTAGTCACAATAAACCCCTAGTATCTATTTTCTACTCATCTGCCATGACCCCTCAAACACTTCACACAGTCAGACACATTATTCCTTAAAATCAGACTTTTCCTGCTCTCTGTAAATAGTTATCCTCTAACCCCAGTTTCCCCCTTCTCCTTTTCTGCTCATGCTTTTATTCTCTTTACTTCTTAGATTCGACAATTTTTCTTTTCTGTGTCCTCACTTCCTCATTTTCCTCACTATGAAGTCCTCAGAAGCTCAGTCTCTGCACTGTCCATTATTTTATTCAACCACTTTTGACTAGAGCCTGCAAACACACTTCTCAACCCTTGGCAAGTCTCTTCCACCAACCTTTGTCTGTGGTGCTTCTCCCCTTGCTAACAGCTAAATGCAGCTGCCACAGAATGGCTCTGGCCTCTTATCCAAGCCACCCTTTCCACGTGCAGTGCAGAAAGAATGTTAGTCTAGATTTCACCCCTGATTGCTGCCCTGCTCTTAAATCTGCTCTCTGATATGCTATTAGCTTTTTATAGGCACTACACCCATTTTCTTGAGTCCCTTCATGATTCCTCTGTGAGTCACTGACATCAGATGGAGCTTACCTCTGCATCTTTATCTGTACAAAAATAGTTGCACTTGCCCTTGTACATTTTTATGACCTCCCTCTTCCCAGGTCCCTCCTGTTCACACAACTCTTTTATAGCATCCCTTATGTGCTTTTCAACAAGATTCTAACCTACAATTCAGGAATAATCTCTAAGGTCCATCCCTCTTTTAAGTCCCTCTTTAAAGTCTCTTCAAGAATGCCCCCAACCTGTGCTTCCTGTAACAATTTACTGGTCAGAACACAAAGATCTTCAGTTGTTTGTAGGTGCCTCATTGTATGCATCTGACATTAATTTACTAAAGTCCAAAATGTAAAGGTGTTCAGTCTGAACATACAGCCTGCTCCTGCTCCTTTGTGACCTACCTGGGCTTTCCTAATGTCTGGGGCACCAGATTGTATTTTTCATAAATAAGACATAGCTAATGAGGAAAATGTACTACACCTTTCACTGAGAAATGATCCTCACTGGGGGCTCTCAGCTCTCTTGCAACGTAATTGGGGGAAAAACCATAATAAATGCACTAGGAATAAAATTTCTTTTTTAAAAAAGAGAAGAAAGAGAAGAGAAAAGAAAAAAGAAAGAAAATGAAAGGAAAGAAAAAAGAAAAGAAGAAAAGAAAAGAAAAGAAAAGAAAAGAAAAGAAAAGAAAAGAAAAGAAAAGAAAAGAAAAGAAAAGAAAAGAAAAGAAAAGAAAAGAAAAGAAAAGAAAAGAAAAGAAAAGAAAAGAAAAGAAAAGAAAAGAAATAAGAAAAGAAAAAAGAAAAAAGAAAAGAAAATAAAAAAGAAAAGAAAAGAAATAAGAAAAGAAAAAAGAAAAAAGAAAAAAGAAAAGAAAAGAAAAAAAGAAAAGAAAAGAAAAGAAAAGAAAAGAAAAGAAAAGAAAAGAAAAGAAAAGAAAAGAAAAGAAAAGAAAAGAAAAGAAAAGAAAAGAAAAGAAAAGAAAAGAAAAGAAAAGAAAAGAAAAGAGAAAAGAGAGAAGAGAAAAAAGAAACTTTATGGACACAAGCCCTGAGAAGAGCTGATATTCACATTACAAAGAAAAATAATAATTTAATAGAACTAACTCACAACAACTGGATCAGACAAAAGAAAATATTTCAGAAAGACAAGAAGAGGGAGGAAGTGACCATTTCTATCAATGTAGGGAAATGAACTGGCCTTGCAGTTTCACCAAAAATAGATTATTTTTATTATTTCTTTTATGATAGAGCTGAATTTCTTTTCTCTTGCTTTTATCAAACAGTAGGAATACAATATCTTTCACAAGAGAACTGGAGTCTATTTTCTAGCCTCAAAATAACAACAAATCTTGTAAGTGCTTTAAAAATGGATCAGC
The DNA here is from genome assembly GCF_029582105.1 of Oenanthe melanoleuca. NCBI lineage: Eukaryota > Metazoa > Chordata > Aves > Passeriformes > Muscicapidae > Oenanthe > Oenanthe melanoleuca. The sequence continues at coordinate 7,045,690 of NC_079335.1, read as the reverse complement.
ACATAGAGGCGAGAATAAATGTAAATTTCTAATTTAGGGCAGCATTTTCTTACACCATTTCAGAGTAATTTTGGTGTTTTATGTAGTATTTAAAGTCCTACAACTATAACTTTTAAGGGGAAGAAAAGAAACCAGTAAACCCTACAACAATTCTTTGCCCTATCAGCTGTGATTATTTTTAGACCTGCTATTAGGTTTTCAAGAAAAAAATAAGATCTTGCACTAAATTTAATCAAAATAATTGCAAAAAAACAAAAGTGAGAAAGCTAGAGAGAAACAATAAAGGCAAAAATAAGTTTCTTAACTGTAATATGAAACATCCTATCAATGTGCCTCTCTTCTAACTGGTAAAGGTAATAACCAGAGATGTGAAAATGGCCTGGTCATTTTGTTATTATAATTCTTTTTAAATTGGGTAGTCAACAGCAAGTATGAAGTTCAAATAAGAGTTCTATATCAGTGGGCAGAACATATTAATTGTGTCCTCTCCTTCCTTGCTCCTTCCCTGCCACACACACATTTGGCTCACAAAGAACAGAGACCTGCAGTCCACAGGCACAAGGGTGGCTCATTTGTGATCCTAAAGAAGGGGGTAAACACCTCTTCTGTGGCTTCCAGCACTAGGAGTGTGATGGGAGAGGGAAAAGAGAGAGAGATATAAAAAGGACTAAGTGCCTTAAACCTATGTGGGAATACAATGTCTCATTGCAGACAGGGTGGGATATGGGTACCTTACCCAGAAATGTCCATATGTGCCACTCACCATGGGCTCCCATAGCAATCAAACAGGTTTAGACCACAGTTTGTTGATTTTTCTGACTGATGTTGACATTTGGTCCATTGGATCATGCTCTAAATGTCACTGACCATCCAATGGGTCTCCACCCAACAGGCAGCAAGCTTCGACAAGGATCTTGACATCACTGACACCTGAACTCAGGGAGGTGGATCCCACTGTAGGAATGGGATTCTGTTGCTGAAATAAAGGTGCTGATAGAGCTTTGAGATGTGTCAGACCACCTCAGATATCACCCTCAGGCACCAAGTATAGGAAAGGACTCTTGGGAGACCCAGGTCTTTTGGATTGACAGACAGAGTCCAGGCATGATGTCCTAGAGGACTGAAAATCCTCATTAACTGGGGTCCAACACATGGACTGTATTTTGTAACCTGGTATTGGAAACTCAGCACACTTAAATATGAGAGGAGAGACAGAACTTCTAGGCATTTTAAAGAGCATAAATATAAATACAAATATGATTTCACAACAGTAATTTTACATGTTTGAAAGAACTTGAAGATGTTTAAGAGCACAGGTTGCTCTAAGAGCAAAGTCAATAGAGATGCCCTAAACACCAAAACATGGCTCTAACACAAGAGGGATGTTGTGGTTTAACCCCAGCCAGCAGCTTTCCTCCTTCCTGCCCTCCATTCATACACTGAGCATGTGGTCTGGAATGTCCCTTTGGTCAGTTTGGGTCACCTGTTCTGGCTGTTTCTCTCCCCAACCTCCCCTGCTCCCCTAATTTCCTCCCCAGTGTGGCCATGGAAAAGCAGAAAAGGCCTTGGCTCTGTGTATGCCCTGCTCAGCAATAACAAAAACATCTCTGTATTATCAACACAAATCCAAAACACAGCCCCATACCAGCCACTGGAAAGAAAATTAACTCCACCCCAGCCAAAACCAGCAAGGGGTGAGAAAGTGGAAACAGCAAATTTATATGAAGTGCTAATATTTTGCAGCAATTTTTCAACCAGTTTTTTGCTTGCTGTTGACCTCTGGTGATTTTTCTCTGCTTTGAGACTTTTGTGCCTAGCTCTAAGTGTTTATTTCATGGTTGATTGTGGATTAAATGCTTTTTATTTACTTGTTTATGTGCCAAATACCCTGTTTTAAAGAGCAATATTTTGTTTTGCTTACATATAGAAGACATTTTCTCAGTGAAATTTCCCTGAAAGTCAATGGATTTTTATATGGAGGAAAATAACAGTTCCACAGTGCTTTAACCAAGATTATGTTTTATGATACTGTAAGAGAAAATAGAGGTTATAAAACTTATAATAAAGATATCATATGATTTGTCCCTTATAATGAAGAGTTCATCTCTTTTCTTTCTTTGTTGCCATGGTATTCTATTGTGACTTTATTTATAAGTGCTTTGTGTAGAATTCATGGTCTTTTTCTTAGATTGGAATTTTTTATTTCAGTCTCTGTACCAAAGTATCTTCCTGATTTCAAGTTCAGACATCATTGAATAAACTCACACTGTAGATTTTCAGAACTATGAACAGTAAGTAGAAACTCAGATTTTATTAAAAAAATTGCTGTCCTCAGCTGTTGCATGAAGTATACTTTTAACACTCTCCCAAAAACCAGTGAAAGATGTTATTGGATTCCTCAACAGGAATTTATCAAAGCTCCTCATATACTATCTGCAGGAACAAACTGGACTTCTGAACAGCAAGTTAATATGATTTTGCAGAAGCCAATTTATTGTTTACAATTCACTTCAATTATACATTTCTAGAATTATTCCTCACGTGGGAACATGCTCTACAATTGGTAATTTTAAGATATTGATTCACTCTTTTAACTTTTCAAAAGTCTGTAATTGGTGGTCTTCAAAATCTTCACTGCTCTCTGCTATCTTGAATCTTCTAATCTTGGTATTTGATGTTTTCAGCTTCTTCTCTCCTGATTTAGCATAGCTGATGTTCCAGCAGCCTTGGAGGGTTTCAAACAAGTTATCTTAGAAAAACTCCTAAAATTTTCTCATGCTGTGCACCTGTTGTAAACACTGATCTAAACTAAGATACACAAAAACAGCTAGCATGTGAAAGAAGCATGTGAAGGAACATCAAAATATGCAGAAATAACTGAACAGCAAAACAGAGCAACTAAATATAATTTTTAGCTGGTGCACACACAGAAGGTCCAGATTTGTACAGACATGTCCACTGGGGTCCAAACCCCATTCAGCCTTACAAATGTCCAGGCATTTTCCTGCATATTTTTTTGACTTACTAAAGGAGCCAACTTTCATGGCCCAGGGGAGAAAAAAAAAAAAAAAAAAAAAAAAAAAAAAAAAAAAAAAAAAGCCCCATATTGATACACAAAGTAGTAGACGGCATCTGCACTCTAAAAATACTCATTCCTAAAAGTTTGGAATGACACCAAATCAAAATATATTAAATTAGCACCAAAGCACTGAGTAGCCTTGCCTGGAGCTGGGGTTCAAAAACCTCTGAAGAATAAAAGGCTGAATGCACACATCCTGCATGATAAACCAGTGCCATGACCACACTAGAAAGGAGACACTGGCTGGGCTCCAGGTGTTCCTCCCATAAGATCTCAGCTGTGCTCAGAAGAAAAAAACCTTTGAAGATGCTACTTTAGGTCTCCCTCTGTAGCTAAGGACCTGAGCAGCATGTGAATATCAACAGGCAGAACTGGATGCCTTGGGGATGGTAAAAGAGCTGGAAAGGTGTTCCAAGGCTCCTGTGGTTTGTAGGGCTGGCACACTTTAGGTGGACTGGGTGTGAAAGCCAGCAGTATTCAAAGGAGTGATGACATTAATAGTGATCCCAGGAAAAACTCCTTCCCTGGAGGGACTCATAGGCAGTGGCTGTGTGAAACCAAGGAGAGATCTGCTTTGAGTTTGCAGTTGTGTCAGGGCATCAGAGGAGCTTGGCATCGCTCCTGTGGCTGCACAGAGAGCTCCAAGGACCTGCTCCTCCTCAGCTACCAGGGACACAAGGTTTCAGGAACATACAGGATCTCACTCCTCAAGGTGCTCCCTTCAGGGTTTTGCAGCAGATTGCCTGAAAACTGGAAATTTGGAGATGGTGACTGTTGTGACCAGCTGTGGCAAAGCCCCAGAATGTAAATGGACAGTCTGCACTCCTCCTCACAGCCTGCCACTCCTACCAGATGTCAGAGTTCAGCTGAGGTCATGTAGTTTCTACACAGTCTGTCACCAAATTCAAGGCAAGATCCTCACACAGGCTTTTACAGGCTGTAGCCATCACAGTTTTTCTTGATTTGAGGGTGGCTGTAGCAGTTCTGTCACTTCTGTGGCCACGACACTGCCTCCATGCTGACACCCACCACACTTTGCAGTTTCACTGCCTGTTTGTTCAGCCACAGAAAGGTTTGAATTGTGAGTCTCCTTCCCTTCCTGCACAGCCCGTGCTGCTAAATTTGTGATGTCTTTTTCTGGGATGCTGCAAGAACACTCTGCCTTTCTCTCTCTGTTCCTGTTATGTTTTGATTCTTTCTTCATGTCCCAGAAATTCTACACAACCAAGCCACATATAACAAAGATGCTCTCAGGTGTTACTGTTCTCTGCTTGGCAAAGAAAGGAAATAGCAGGTTCTGAGTGCTGCTTTCACGTGTTCATAAGGGATATGGTACAAATCTTTTCTAGCTGGCTTAACTGCTCCTGTGATCTTGTCTGATTGTTGTCATACCTCTTGCTTTTCTCCAGAGTATTTCATACTGATGCTACAATTCATCCTGTCTTCTTGTATGCTGAGAACATCATCTGTGGCAGGATCTTTGTCACTGTTTCTCTGCTGAGAAAACCATTAATTTATCTACTTTTCTTTATTATTGTTATTCAACTTTTTTTTTGTTAAACAGATGCAATAATCTTACTGACAGTGCAGTGACAGGATTACACAAGTTTGATTAGTACATAATGAAAATTGCCTGTAACATGAGTATTTTGCAATTATGTAAAAAGCACAATGCCATCTGGGTCCTGATCATATTTATCTCTTTTTTTTCCCTAATAAATGACAGCTAACAATAAAATTTTACTCTGTAAAATGTGAATTGCATCAACAAGAAATTACTAAAAACATTTTGTGTTTTCTTCTTAGCATTTAAAGACTTAGCAATCAGGCTAGCAAGTGCTTTGCCTGCTGAGCTGTCCTTACTCACAAAAGGAGCCATTGGCTTTAATAGTGTGACCTATCTGGTTAAAGATTATTTGCAAGAGCCAAATGTTTCCAGGACTCAGAGAGAATGGGGAGAGATTGATTCAGGCTCCTGCAGAGTAATCATTTCCTATCTTTCTTTCATTCACCTGACCCATTGCAAATTGCAATGCTCCAGCCCACAGTGTATACATCACTTCTATTAATACTGTTATTTAGTGCATGTGCTCACCCAGGGTTTTTTGGACAGTGCATCCCACAGTGGCCATGAGCTGGCAACCAGGGCCTGGCATCCTCTTGACTCTTTGACCTCATAGTAACATGTCTCTGGAGCACTGAAACTGAGTCCCTGGTTTCTCCCATTAGACACAGAAATCAGTGAAAGTAGCTGCCCTGTCAAAGACCCTTGAAAAGGTTCAGGTAAATGATCTGATAAGAATTCCAGCATGAGCCAGTGAGGGAACTGGGATTACCAGACAGGGTTAACTGCATCTCAGACTTTTGCTACATCCCCTGCAAGAAAAAGTTTACCCAGCTCCTTGTTAAAACAGTAGTGGGTGAGAAGAGGAAGGTAATTATCCTTCTATAAATGTTGAAAATTGGATAAGAACTTCTGGTACAAGGGTCTGCTGGATTTGGGCTTTTATCTCTGCAGAACAGTATTCCTTAGGCACCAAAATACATAGTTAGAAAAGTTCTTGCAAGATTCATGATTCCATGCATGTATAATGAATTCAAACAAGAATTATATAAACCTCCACGAACTACTTTCATCTAAGTCTGGGAAGTCTCCTCTGTGTTTTTGCAGTCAAAATTCTGTTTGAGATTACTTTAGCTGGATGTAAAGAATGGCCTGTTTACATAAAGAAAAATATCACAGTGTTCCTCTGCAGTTGCAGGGAGAGCTGTAAAGAACTTTCACTCCTGGTTAGGACCAGATGAAGCATTTCTCTGAGCTGCTTGTGGCCCTTGGGAATAGAATGTCTTCACTTTCTGTTGGGAAGGTGGCACCAAGCATAGGGCAAAGGGATGAGGAGAGGTAGTGGAAAAGGAAAGCTCCATGCCTGAGGAAAGGAGTCAGGTGGACAGGCTGGGCTGCCCTCTTCTCAGACTCCAGGAGTTCTGTCAGGTGCTAAATGACAAAGAAGGCTTTAGTCAGTGTACCTGAGAACAGTTTGTCTCTAAGCAAGGGAGAAAGGGAATGAATGGAATAAGATACAGTCCCAAAGCTTTGGCTTCAACACTCAATAAGTTAAAAAAAAAAAAAAATTAAAAGATGAGGAATGTTAGTAACATGAGGTAAACAGAAAATGACATAAAATGCTAAATAGTTTACCAAGATTAGATCATGCTCAAATGATCATATATCTCCCTTTGATAGCAGAACTGATTACACAGACAAAGGAAATGCTGTAGATGAAATCTGTCTGCATTTAGCTCGGGCATCAGACATGGTGTCACGTGGGAAGCCACGAGTAAGGGAGAAAAATGGAGAATGTTAACATCTGTAAAGTGGGAAGGGGTTTATCTAAGGGGTCTGATACCTACTGCACTCAGCAGGGAGATGTCACACTGAAGAGAAGCTATTAGGGAAGTTCTCCAGAGGTCTCCAGACTTACCTTTATAAAATATCTATTGAAATTCTCCACTGAACTAAAGTTGTGACAAGCACAGATCAGGACTGTGAGGATCCAGAGGAGCTGGATTTGTCTGAGTCCTGCCTCACTAAAATGTGACGCTCACTTGGACTGAGCACAGGGTCACGTGCTACAGAACAAAAATTTGTGCTATAAACTGGGAATAAAGATGGAATCAGATATACATCCTGGGAAGATGTGAATGCAAACTTTTTTTCAGCTGTTCTACTCATCAGATCCTCTTGGAGAAGTGCTCTCAGGGTAGGAATGAAAGGAGGAGTAGGAAGACATGTAGGTGTTTCCTGCTTGGGCTTTTGCAAATGAGAGCAGAGTTGGAAGTCAAGGAATGAACAAAGGTCATGTCCATCTTCCATTGCTGCTGGCAGCAGCTGCATCAGGCAGAGAAGAGAAATGAATTCTGTAAATGTGGGCAACAGGCACCAGTAGAAAGCTCTTGCAGCCTTCAAGATTCCCTTTTCCCTGTACTGGGAGATGCTCTTTGCCATCATTTGCTCTCCACTGGGACTCCTGTATAGCATTGCAGCTGCTGGTGCTCACTTTTCAGTTTGCTCCCTCAGTGAGTGCCCCTGATTTGATGTCTCAGACCCTCCCTGCCACCTGAACAGCTACAAAAAGTAAAGGCAGAACATTTGCTTATTTTACAACTGCATCAAAATGGCTTTTGGGCTGCTTAAATGCCTTTTTGATGAAAACTTTTACTGAAAGACACAAAGTAATCCTTCGTTTAAATTATTTCTAGACAAGAGTTGTGTTTATGGACAAAGTCACAGTCTCACAAAATGATGTTAAAAGCAGCACTAGCTATTTCCAAAGCAAATTGAAAAGGTTACAAAAACCCCCTACGTTTATCTCTTGTTGAATTTCAGGGGACATTTTAATAAAAAATTAAGATGTATAACCTGTTTTTCTTAATTAATCTGAACTGACTCAATGAATTATGTAATTCTGGGACTCTTTCCAGTCTGCAAATTGTTTAAGTCCATAGTAGTTTATGATAATTCTCGTGTATGAAATGTATTAATCCTGTGGAAAACAAAATACTAGCATTTGTTTAATGAAATCATTATCACTAAACACTTATCATCTGTTTAATGAAATTCAGAAATTCACAGATGGTTGTTCTCTTATACAGCAAATGCATGTTTAGCAGAAACAATGTTGAGAAGTAAACACAGTAATCAGTATTATAAATGTCCCTCTTCTGCAATAAAACTGAAACCATTTTTTTCAAACACAGATATGGACTATCAGCCCACAGTACGATTACTTTTCTGAAGAGTCCCCTTTGAAATTAAAATAGAAAATAATCTGCTTTGTAACAACAGATTAAAACAAAACCAAAAATGCAAAATGCTATCCTGATCTAGAGGCTCACAACTCTCCAGACTTCTCAAATCCCCAGCCACCACATAAACTTTAGTGATGCTCATAATTATGCTGAGGAATTATCCAGGATTACAATGGCAATAATTGTTATCTCCTACCTAAAACTGGTATAAGTTTAGCCAGTACTCATCACAAAGTACATTTCTTTTGTTATGCAGAATATACAGCTTTGCAATTTTCTTTCTTCTGTAGATTTGGCCTGCCTGTAGGCATTTACCCCTCACTGCCTGATTTTGTTCTGCTCTGCTTTAGATGTTCTCAGTTATTTAACTGCTCCCATATGAAATTCTGGGTCTGCCTGAAGTCATGTCATGTTGAACTGAAGCTGAGATGTTAAAGTATGTGATTTAGCCATACAGCTCAGCCTCACTCCTCTCCCACATCCACAGAGGTTCAGGGGATAGAGCTTGACAAAGTGTCTACAAAATCAAATTGCTTCTCAACATTTTGTCCTTGGATTTGTTCTTCCCATATACAAGGACAGCAAGCAGGAGAATAACTAACACAGGAAAGGAAGCTGTAAGGGAGCACTTATGGGGATTAACATGATACAGCACAGTGACTTTGCAATCTGAGCTGTAAAGTACCAGATGTCCCATCACAGTAATTCCCATAACTTAAAGGAGTACATGTACAATTTCTTTTTGCCCTGCTTTACTTCTGTAAAAAAAAAAATTCTGTATTGCTGTCCCACTGAGAAGGCCAAACTTTCCTCTCTGTTTTCAGTTTGCTGACAATCTCAGCATGAAAACACACAGAACTCCAGCACAGCTTTATTCAAGAGATAAATGTCAGGTGAAAGCAACTCTTTTGTTGAAACCTTGACAAGAGCCAGTTGCATTAGACACAGAATTGCTTACATTGGGTGAAATTTCAATTCATTAAACATAGATTTCATCTTTTTTCACTTCACCACTTTGTAGAACTGCTAGAAGAGCTACATGTCAGAGTACTCTTCCAAAGAAGCTACATGTGAATGATTTCATAAACACATTTCATTCATCCAGATTGGAAATTGGCCAGACTCCAGAGCTAACAGCCTGGAATTGCTCTCACCTTTCACAGTCAGGTGGAAGAACAGGTTTCTTTTCTATTGCCACTCTTTCATGGTTCAGGTCTATGGCTAACCTGCTCTCAGTACAAGGCAAGGCTGATGGGATAAAAAAGGAAATCTGAGCAGAGAGGAGAGAGGGGACACATTCTCTAAAGGAGCCATCAGCCCTCAGCCCTGCAGGAAATGGGGATATTAATTTTCTTTATTAATTTGCTTTACTATGGTGACTTTGAGTGTGTGAAGAGCTGCTGGAGGCAGTGTAACTCCAGCTGCAGGACTGCCAGAGAGCAGGTGGGAGACAAAAACCTGACACTGAACAGCTCTTCTCAGAGGTGCTGAGGGAAATAGGGCAGGAGCATGGATCACTTCTTCCACTCTGCAGGGCAGACCCAGTCTCTGAAAAGAAAAAAAAATATATTGGTGAAGCTGTTAGAAATACTATGATCAGTGGAAAATAACCTTTGGGTTTCCCTTTTTCAGGGCTTTTTTTCAGGAGAAGTCTAAGCCAAGGCAGTATCAGGGATAGTTTCTCTATCTGGTTAAGTGTAGCATAATTAAGGAATCACAGACAATGGTGACTGACACACTGGGATTTCTAATATTTAGGGATAATTTTCACAAGAGTGAAACTGGAGAACTTGGCCCTGCAAAAAAATCCCCATGGAACCTCAAAGCCAAGGTAATTACTGTGCATTTTCTTTCCAGCTGCTTCTCTGCCACTTTGTGTTTCTCAGACTTGTATTATTGAAAGGAAAAAACTGAAGGGCATTTTCTTGCCTCTACCACATGGTTAAATCTTTGAAAGCTTTCTATTTTCATCTAGCACAGATCATTCTCTGACTTATCCCTGCTCACCCTCCAAGCAACAGCAAATCCAGATTATGTGTTAAAAACAAAAAGGCATTCAGTGCACATGCACATTATATTTAAAAAAAAAAACAAAAACAAAAACCAAACAACTCTCTCCTGATGTCTCACTTTAAATTTTGTCTTATTTTTCCCCTCTGGGAAACCAATCTATACTTTTCCCCCTTTCTTTACATTTTCTGAAGGCCTTTAACTCTGTCCTCTTAGCACTGTCATGCATTTAATATAGTTAAGCAAATTTAGTTTGTGTCAGTCCGTTTGCTGTTCCTGCCAATGCTCTGAGCCTTCTGTGTCAGCACAGGGGCTGCAGGAGCAGCACTGAGGTTTTAATCTGGATGTACAGTCAACAGAGGAATTTACAGCACTGGCAGACCCTTGTGTTTGTGCTGGACTGGGAGACATCAATCATTTCCAGAGGCTTTTGCCAAGAAGGTGAATGGCCAGATGTCTTATTTTGGTAAGTTTATAATTCTTTCTAAACAGGGAAATAATCTTTCTCCAACAGACATGAATCTCCACCTCCAGTTATGAAGCCCCACATAAGACAGTTCATTGGCTTTCAAAATACCCACTGAGCTCAAGTGTCCCACATTCAGCAGTCTGCAAATGCAAGATTTAGTTAATGAGCACATTTATAGACTGACATTTACTCTTACTCTTTTTTTTTCCTTACTCTTACTTTTGATTTGAATCAAAAGTCCAATGTTTGCTTTTTGGAATGCCTATATTTTGGGGTAGACTTACATCAAAAATTCCAATAACTTTAATTTCCAAAGCATCAGTTAGTTTCACTGTAACAGGAGACAGGAAAGACTTCTTCTGTTCAATATATTTCAGTAAGTCTCAGGACCACTGAAGATTGTAAACATCCCTCACAATCCCACCACCACCCCAGGGACGTGGCTTAGTCAATTGTAGCAATGCCACTGCCAGAAATGTCATTTGGTTTCTTTTCCTCTCATTTATTTTAAAGTAATATCAAAATAATGACCTCCCCCCACTTCCCAAATAATAAAATAGAAAATTTCAAACTAATTTTTCAGTTTTTTAAAAAATCCAAGTCACAATATTGCAATTCCAGAATATTTTCCCTATGAGGTTTTTTTTTTTACACAATTTCAGAAAAACTCTTTCTTTTGCAACAACAATAAGGGAGAAAAAAAGAGAACCTTTTCCAATCACTTTATCCTGCTACAAAATACACGTTGAGCTTCCTCACTGGTCTTATTACAGCTGTCTGAATGAATGGAACAATTTGATTCAGACACATGTTCCAGCAGAAGAAAAAGACAACTTCACTGCCCCTAAATCTTGTAATCTTAATACTGATTTATTCTTACATGCATTCACAAGTAGCTACCATTGTCCACAAGCAAAGCAATTTGTTCAGCAGAGCTGAGCTGAGCCTTCAGGCTCATTTGAATCTGCTCTCACACACCCCTGAAAGGAAAGGAGATGGAAATCCATCTGCTGTAACTGGGAGCAAGATGATGCAGCAAAATGTGTAAATATTTTTCCCCACTTTGTGGGTGAAATGCTGACATCACAGAAATGCCAGGAGATAAAAATGGTAGTCAAGGGGTGACAGAAAAATATAAAAAGCAGTTCTGCTGAAAAAATAGTCTCAAACATGTAGTCTGGATTCAACGGAAAAATTAGCGCTAGTTTTTCTCATGTATTTTTCTCATTGTATAAAAGTCAAGTAATAACACAGTATGCACAGATTGGCATAATTTGGTCAAGGATGAGTGAGGCAACAAAGACTGGAACTCATTCCTTGAGCTCTTCTATAGAAATACTGACAAATACAGCAGCAACAATAAAATCATCATGAAAGAGGAGAATCAATGGTTTAACTACTGTGCATTCCTGAGGTGGAGTTTGGGTGGGGAGAAATTTAAAGTCCTTGAAGATTTTCGACAGTTTTTAGTGAACAACCAACCACTGGATGTAGAGCTTTTACAGTCCCACTCATGTCACAGTTACTGGCTCACATCATCTTTTATAACACTCAACAATCCTGTGTTAGAAAAAAGATTTTGAGGATTTCTGCATCCTGTGTACTCTACAGAACAGCTTGAAAGGAAGATGAATCATAGGCAACCAGTTGGCACCTTAGTCTCCTGTTTATTGAAGTGCATAGTTGAAAAGAGAAAATGTAACAAATATAAGTTGGATGAGCTATAAAATTTGTATAATCCTTTAATAACTGGAACTGCAAAACATCCAGAGTGTGAAGTTTTAACAAAGCATGTTTTTTGGACAATTGCCATTCTCTTCACTGAGTAAAACTAAAATGATGATTGAAAAAGACTCACTGGGCAATGGTGAAGCTTCTGGACACAGAATTCCGAAATAATGGATCCCTTTTAATGGATGCAAAAGCTATTGATAATTTGTGAGCCATTTCAAACAGGAACAAAACCCTACAAAATAATGTTGTGTGTTCAGGATTTAGCTCATCAGTTTGTACAGGCATGCCTGCTCTTACAAAGTCATATTTGCCACATATTTAATTATATCTCTGTCTGCTCCAAGTGGCTCCACATTTAGGTCCCAATGGTGCATGGTATTGGATCACACTGAAATCTCCCTTTGTTTCTCTTCTGATTAGCAAACTGGACTGTACCATAACAACTGTTGAAGGACAATATTGTACTGCTAAAAAAACCCTCTATGCTTATTTTTGAGCATCTCTTGTATAATTTTCCTTTTCACTTCCTCAAGAATATTGAAATCCAAATGAAATGAAACCTCCAAATGAAATCTAAGACATGATAGGGTTTGGTCTTATGCTCAATTGGCCTAATTTCATGAGTGTCTTACCAGGATTCCTGTGATAGAAATTACACTGCCTTTGTGCAGTGAAAAAGTCACAAGAAGGGAGGAATTGTGAAAATAACAAAGAGCTTTTAACTGCAAGCTGAAAATAGAAGCCACAGCACTTGACAATCTTTTGAGCAGAAGGGCTTTTTGAGAAAGAGCAGTTTGTAAAGGGAGAAACAGAGGTCAAGCGACAAAGAACAGGTCTGTGCTACAGGGAAAGCAGCTGAAAAGTGAAGGTACTGAACTGCAAAGCAAACAGCAAAGGAATTTACTGACTTTACAAATCATGCACCAGAAGCCCTGCAGAGAAGTTACACTATTTTCCTTTTCTCTTCCTTTTTTTTTTTTAATTTTTAATTTTTTATTTTTTTATTTGAGTGGGGAAGGGAGGATATACGTTTCAGAGCAGTGCAGTGTGCTGGTAGCCACATCCCACTATTTATAATTATTCTTTATACCCCTCAGTTATTTTCCTTATCATGATTCAGGAGGGTGCTTAAATATGCAATGATTCCTTTAGCAATCAACTGAATGACATGCTTAAATTTTGTCAGCTATTAAAATACCTAAGTGAAATGGGGCCTTAAATGAGATTTTGTGTGTGACTGAGATAGGTCTTACAAAGATATGCATAGATGATATGTAATAGTCACATCAATTTCTGAAATATTAATATACCTCCATGGATTTCAAAGTCACAGTGATTTATGCTGCTAAAGACTTGTCTCACTGTATATATCATATATAGAAACTGTGGGTTTAGGTTGTTAAATAAATATCACTTTTCAGATGAATGAAACACTATGTCAGATAATATAAAAACAAAACTCTTCAAAGAATATTCTATGACAAGGTCCAGAAGAGAAGGTTTGGAGCAAGCTAAGTCAATTTTTAAATTATTAATAAGAAAATTTACACATTCCCTTGATTTTTGAAGGGCTAGACACCATTCTTGTAACATGCTGTTGAAACTGAAGCATGTCATAATTGAGAAATGCAATAGTCCATCAAAGTATAAGAGAAACTGAGTACAAGTCAAGAAAAAAAGTCAGCCAAAACTACTGTCTACAATGCTGAATTTGTGTTGTTTTCTGCTTTGCACAGATCCATTTTAATTGGTCTTATTATTAATACATATGACTAATAATGCCTTGAAATTATAGAAACCTGGAGTAACTTGGATGGGTAAAGACCTTGGGATGTCTCCAGCCCAGTTTCCAGCAGTGTCAGTTATGGGATCAGTCCAGGTTGCTTTGGGATTTATCCAATTGTGTCTTAAAACCCTCCAAGGCTGGAGATGGCACAGCCTTTCTGACTGGGCAGAAGCTCCAGATGGACCATCTCAGTGGTCAGTGCCTTCCAGCTTGCTCTCTTTCTGGCACTGGACTCTGGGAAACTGGATATGTGGAGCACTGTCCTAAACTCCTCACAGATGCCTCTGGGATTTGACTGATAAAAGCTGAATTTTGGTTTTTGGTCACCACTGACTGTTAAGATACCACAGGGTAACATTTCCTAAGGGTGGGATGGGATGGGATGGGATGGGATGGGATGGGATGGGATGGGATGGGATGGGATGGGATGGGATGGGATGGGGATGGGGATGGGGATGGGGATGGGGATGGGGATGGGGATGGGGATGGGGATGGGGATGGGGATGGGGATGGGAATGGGGATGGGGATGGGGATGGGGATGGGGGTGAGGGTGAGGATGGGGATGGGGATGGGATGGGGATGGACCAGGCCAGGCCATTCCCCTGTGGCTCAGGGATGGAGTCTGTCTCAGCAGCAGCCACAGCCAAGCAATGCAGGGTTGCAATCCAGCACAGCCACAGCAGGGGGATGGGGATGGGGATGGGATAAGGATGGGGATGGGGATGGGGATGGGGATGGGGATGGGGATGGGGATGGGGATGGGGATGGGGATGGGGATGGGGATGGGGATGGGATGGGGATGGACCAGGCCAGGCCATTCCCCTGTGGCTCAGGGATGGAGTCTGTCTCAGCAGCAGCCACAGCCAAGCAATGCAGGGTTGTAATCCAGCACAGCCACAGCAGGGGCAGGGATTGAGGACAGAGCTGGTGGCACAGCAACGCCCCTGGGCCAGAAGTCAGCCCCAGACAAGGTCTGGCCATGGTGCTCCCAGCAGGTTCTGCCCACAGACACCCAAGGGAAGGGGCTGCCATGGGAAAGAGCCACTCTTGGCTTCACTGGTGCTGAACTGGTCCCCAGCCCTGGCACTTAAAGACTCACAGGTTGGGTTTTGTCACAAGAGACTGTGATTTTCCTGCTTAGAAGAATGTCTTTGAAATAAAAAAAAACTACATAAAACAAGATATTAATTCTTTCAAGTAGAAATCCTCAGACAAGAGAGGCTAGGTCCTGTGAGAAGGTGAAACTGACTTCTACTCATTCAGTTCTCCAACCTGCTGGAGAGATTTTACACCCAGAGTAAGAAATTTCATCCTCATGAAACCCAAGGCAGCATGCTTTACTTTGAACTGTATTACTGACCAGTTGTGAAGTTCAGAGCACACACCATCACTATTTTGGTTATTTTCCCAGAAGAACAAGAACATTCTGTCTTCATGCTGGAAGTGTAGGATCTGTCCATATCAACATACTCCTAAGTAATTTCCACACAAGGATGTCACTCCACAGATGATGACACTCCACACTGCACCCCTTGACATTTGTATCTCCAGATAGTGAGATTGTGACATAAGTCTAGTGATACAATTGCAGAAAAACAAGTGTAGAAGCAGTAACAGACCCTCTAGGTCATTCCTCCTGGGAAAGACACACCACCAAGTCTGGCTTCCATCACTCACAAGATGGTTGAAGCTTTAACAAAGGGAAAGATCACTTTGTTCATGGATAAAC
Organism: Oenanthe melanoleuca; assembly: GCF_029582105.1. Taxonomy (NCBI): domain Eukaryota; kingdom Metazoa; phylum Chordata; class Aves; order Passeriformes; family Muscicapidae; genus Oenanthe; species Oenanthe melanoleuca. The sequence continues at coordinate 7,030,073 of NC_079335.1, read as the reverse complement.
ATAATGTGTTGGATGAAATTTGTCAAGGGAAATCCTGTTTTACCAAGCCAGTCATTGTTTCATGGAGATTCAGTAAGCATGTGGCTAATGGATGTGCAGAATACATTTTTTAAAGGTTTTCCATGAGATTATATAAAATTATTAGGGAAATCAAGTTGTCAAGTGATACCAATCCAAGCTTTTGGACCAAAGTTGCTGAAATGGTAAGAAATCTCACATTGCAGGAGTTAGCAGTGGGGTGGCCTTGGATCCTTAAGTCAGTAATTCTTGAAAATAAACAGAACATTTTGGGGGGGTAAATAAGACAGAAAGAGAGAGTAAGTAACTAAACTTAGAAAAGAGTATTAATGCACAATTAATTGAGAAGATAATTCCCTGCTTCCTTCCCAAGTATCAGGAATTATCCTGACCCATACAGCTGTGAAGAGCTTATGAGATAACTGACCACTTCTCCCTCCTGTAAACCTTCTCACATTGGTTGTTCAGGTTTGGAGACAGCATTTTGGACACACCTCTCTGCTTCTCTTCAGAAAATTGCAGCTCAAATGTTCTTCTATGTCTCTCATATTTGATCATAAGCAGGCCCCACACTGGACTCCTTCAATTAGGCTGCTAGTGTCAAAACTCAAGTAATCTGAGGCCTTTACCACTCATGGGGTAATATCCTCCTCACTGTCTCAGCTTCCCAGAGAAAAAATCAATGTTATAAAGAGTCACATTGATGTTTTGTCCACAAATAAGCCCTTTGAGCAGAAAAATGCTTGTTTCTAGCTAAACTAGACAAATTGGTGTTCAAGGTTACTTACCTCCTCTCCAGACCCTGAATGCCCAGACATGATTCATTTGCCATTTCCTCAATAGACTGCAATAACAGCTTCTTTACTATTAAACACAAATATCTCAAAAATCAACAGCACAGTCAGAGAGCATCAGTAGGTTTCTCTTGTCCCACAAAGGTTTCCTCCTACTTGAGTTATTGGATTATTATCTGGATTTCTAATAAGCATTTCTATTAATCTCCCAGTTCCCCCTTCATTCTCTGAAGATTTAAACTCCACACTTCTCACCTCACATCTTCAGGTAAATTCTGAGGGAGAATGCAATATGCACAGCACAGTCTGTGTGTGTAGCTGTTACAAATCAGTATGAAATAGTCATACTTAAATAAACAGAATTAAAAGCTCAGTTGAAACTGCACCATCACAATCAGTAACACATTTAGATGAGAATTCATACTATGTTTAATGTGAAATATGGGTATTGTAACAGCTGAGCCATCTCCAGATGTCTTTCAGGCTGATAAGTAATAGCATGCTATTCAGAGACAGATTCAACCCTTTCAGCCCTCCTAACAATGTGAGAACAAATTTCTTTTTGCTCAGTATCTCATTATACCTATTTTGCTGTAGATAATTTTAGTCCTAGAAGTTCTCTGTGATTGCTGTTTATGTTGTGCTTCTGCACCTCACAGTGACTGTGGAGCTCCACAAGCATTGCATGCCAGTGATGCTCACATCAAATAAGCACAGCTTAAAATTCAAGTTGTTGTTTTGTTTTTGTTGTGTTTTTATTTTTTTTTTGTTTGTTTGTTTTGTTTTTATGTTGTTTTGTTTTTTTTTTCCACTACTTCCAGCTCCACAAAGTCAAGCCAGTGCCCACACTGTGATAACTAGAGCTGGGATTCCTACATTTAGAGCCACACAGACAACCCCACCAAGGGTGTGGAGGATGCATTTCAGGGCTGTGTTTGCTCCAGGGTTTTCTCAAACACCCCATGTTTCTGACTCCCAAAGTCACCTCCCAAGAGCTGCTCTCCTATCTGAACCCACCAAGTACACACAGCTCAGATTTTTTTTCCTATGTCACTACTGGCAATAAAGGTGGTGTCCCATTTTTATCCATATTGTCTTCAGGTTATGTTCCAGCATCTCCACATGATGCCAATCTCCACCCCTACAAGGACAATTTCTGTAGAAATTTTTTTCATTGTATAACTTCAGGGATGAGCAAATGGCAATAGGGTTATGGAGGTGTTATTGGATTGTTACTGCTGGCAATAAAGTGCCAGCAGAGCACAGCACAGTGTGACTGCCATACTCCAAACTGAGTTACCAGCACTGACAGCTATGAGTACATATCTTTTTGCTGATAAAGTGATCACACTTGACTCAAAGGCCCTGGAACACTGTGTGTTTGGGATGATATGTTACAGCCTTTATAGCCACTAATCACAGCAGAAACGTGATTTGCTACAGCTTCTTTTAATGCAGACATCTGGATGGTAGAAGCTAACTGCACCCAGAAAATCTTACAGAAACTTAAATTCTGATCCAAAGTTCTGCAATAACCATGCATACCTACAGTAATAGCCTGAGCTCCCTAATCTTTATTGCATGTGTACTGCACCACTGGGGTAGAATACTATACTTTATAGTCATTTGTTTTTCAGCACTGAAAATTTAAATAATGTTAACCTCCCTTCAGATTTGATTTAAATTTAACTTGCTTATATAGCAAACTCCAATCTTTCCCTGGATAGATTCTGCATTCCTCTTCTGTCTTGACCTTTGAAAATCTTCCCCATGACTACCAGTCAAAATACTCTAAACATCAGAAATTCTTTCAGATCTTGCTGGAAGATTAATCATTCTGTGTTCCAAAATATTCAGTTGAGAGCCTTTTAGTCAGTTAATTTCCTCAAGTCTCACTCGAATAGTGTTTAACTACTAAAAATTGACAGGAATGATTAGTGGCAGTACCCTGCAATTGCCACTGAAAAGGATGTGAATACTTCCTAACCAAAGATATTCATTCCCTGAAGTGTACTTTTTGCTTCCTAAACTAGCTCCAGTAGAGACTCCTATGCCTGGAAGGCACTGTATGATATTTAGAACCCAATTCTCCCTAGGCAAAATACAGAACTCTTTTCTGTGTGCTGGACTCTGGCCATGAGACACAGAGAATCACATACCATAAAATGAGACCAGGGGCAGCAACTGTGCTGAGCAGAAAGCTGACAGGAGCATTTATGCCCAGAGTGCAGCAACCTAGGTAAAGGGATAACTCTGGACATAGCTTTAAAACAATTTAAAACACCTCTGCTCTGGCTCCTTACACAGACTAGTTTCTTTTGAGGAATACTGAGATCCACAGATAATCCCAGTATAGGAGCAGACAGGTTTAAGAAAGAGCTGTCAAGCTCCATCCAGCAGCTCTCCCAAAGCACACTGGCAATTAGCACAGACACACTCCAAACAACTTGCCAAAGTCAAGCCTTGCCATTCCCACAAATATGGGATGAAAGTGTGTGTGTGTTTGCAGAGTGTTCATGCTGACCTTAAGCTCTTGTTCCTTCACCTGTTTGATGGAAGGTAGAAAGGAAATTAGATAAGAAATACTCAGAAAGGATTTGCTGTCCTAACATGACACACTCACTCACATAGAGGCACAGAGTCCCAAGAGGTCACTATTCCCACAGGTCTAATTTCTGCTAATTTCTAATTTCATTTTTACTGCACTGGAAACACATGTGTCCAAGGGAAGGCTCTGAATTTAGGGCACAGGAGACAAGTCTTTAACTGCAGGTTCATGTAAGTGTTCATCCTCCCAACACTGCAGGTTTCCCCAGAAATTTATTTTATTTTTAATTCCCTTTCATGTCATAAAATCACGTCTGTTATAATTCCTCCTTGGAAAATACCTGCAGGGTCATTCAAGATGAACACTTTAGAAAAACAATAATTATCATGGTGATATCAGAATTTATTTTTTGCAAAGTGTATAACTAATGTCTTAGTAGCTTTCCCTAACTTCATGTTTTTGCTTCCAGTAATTGGTATCTCTCTTGGGATTTGTCACCACCAGATGGGTGACCATATGGATAGGGACACTTGTTTATAAACCCTGTTATTTATGCACCTACAAGGCTACCTAGGGAAAATAAACTTCCTCTGGATTTTATTAGGAAGACAGAAATTAAAGTATTGTCATTCCATAGTGGTAGAAATTACATTTTTCTTGTCCCTTTTCAATAGGAGTTAGCGAAAAACTCTGGCTTTGGTTGGTTTTTGGTGGTTTTTTAATAACTTCTTAAAGAAAAGGAGGATTTAAATTAAGGTAAAAAGTTACCTGTGCAACTGCATCACTTTTTCTTCTCCAAAGAAAGAGAACACAGAATAGTGGAAGGGAAAAAAAAAAAAAAGTGCTTTTCAAGAAGGCTGACTCTAATAAAGAATAATGTGTTTGACTACTGGTGAGTGCACCAGAAATACCAGCTGAAAAACCACCAAAGGAAACCTGCATTTTAAATCCCACTAAGAACAAAAAGAGGTCTGGATTCTGACCTATTCCATTAGAAAATATTAAGAAAAAGTTTAGTAGCTCTAAGTTAACAGCTATCTGCATTCACACCAGTTTAATTGAGATCAGTCCCTGCCCTGGAAACTGTAGCAACATTAATAATGTTAGAATAACTTTTTAGGCTAATGATAATTTACATTACTTAATTTGCCACTTACCTAAAGCCATTTAATCCACCAGAAAAATTAACTTGCTGTTAAATGACCTCTTATATCCCATTGACTTCAATGGACATGGGATAAACCCTTCTAAGCTCACAGTAGTTTTCAGAAGGGAATGATGATAAGTAGTAGGACAGTTTAACACTGGTGAACTGGAACAGCACAAACATTGGAGCAGGCTGCCCAGGGCAGTTGTGGAGTCACCATCCCTGGAGGTGTTTAAAAGATGTGTAAATGTGGCACCAGGGGACAAAGTTTGGTGTGGGGTTAATGGCTGGACTTGATGATCTCAGAGGACTTTTCCAACCTGCATGAATCTAAGGGAGGAACACCATGAAATATTTTGCATCAAATAATTTTTATATAATTCCTGTAAGCCAACAAAAGAGTTTTTTTCTAACATGAAGTTAATAATTGAGTTACTAACACATTTAACAAATGCTATTGCACAGGGCCATACACTGAAAAGAAATGAAAGTTTTGTATTGCTGTGTGTGACATTGAGCCCATATGGATACACCAGATTAGGAAATCTTGTAAAATCATCAACCTAAGAAACTATACATCTATTAGTAATTTTTCTGTAAGCATTAAACAGTCTGATACCATAGATTGAAGGACAGAAACGTGGCCATGTGGCACATGCAATAAAAGGCAGAGTTATACCTGCCCATTCCTAGGCTTGCTGTGCTCATCCCTAGCATCATTGTCAAACCTCAAAAGCTTCTCTTAGCCCATGTCTTCCAGGCTGAACACATTACTGGGCCCTGCTGGGAGCCTGTTTCTCTTCCCAGTTAATAGATAAAGGGAAAAAAAGACAGGGTTTCTGTGCCTTATCAGGACATGAAGTGAAATGTGAGCCGGGCCTGAAAGTTAGTACAGAAGCTGAGAACACACAGCTCAGATGGTTGAGGTTTTTGTTTAGTTTTGTTGTGTGTTTCCAGATACAGCTCAAGAAACTGCTTGATTTGTGTTTAGCCTGCACAGCTATTTGAAAGTGAGGTTATAGCAAAGCTGAGCTAACATTTTCAGATTGTTGGTTTCAGCAGCACAGCACTGCAGGGAGTTTCACAAAGCAGCTCACCTTCAAAGCCCAGTGTGCAGGAATGCCTTATTTCCCCTTTGAAGCCCTGGAAGGGAAATAACTAGCTGGTGTGAGACAGGGCAAGAATCCTTCTGCACTGCGATTCTCCACTTTATTTGTCTGAAATTCTGCTTTACTTTGATATCAGTGGAGTTAACTCAGCTGTGAGGTTAAATTTAGGTAGAAGGTTTGCATTGGCACTCCTCCCTCTTCTGTATAATCCTCACAGCAAACGTAGCAGCAGGCTGGGTACCCAAGCCCCAGCTTCTCACCACTGTCTAAAAGATACACACTTCCAATGACAGAGCAGCACAGAAAGTGTTTTCTAAGGTCAAAGGTTTCCTCCTGTTTACCAAATAGCCACATTAATGTAGTTTTCCTGAGAATTTATGGCTGTGTCTACACAGTCCATTAAACAGTGCCAGGAAACATCCCCAGACATGGATATTCAAGTGCACTGTTAAATCACTCAGGTGGGCCCTGGAGCAGTTTTGGTCCATGCCAACCAGCAGTCCCCCAAACATTTTGGGAATTACCACAGGCCAGGGATCACTCTTCAGAGGAAGTTTGGATGTAGTCACCCTGGTTTGGAAGCCACAGAGTTTCAGCAAGCTAATTGCTTTAAGGGCAGATGATGGTCTTGATTACTTTTGATTTTTTAGTACTGCAAGTGTCTTTGATTTTATTGTATGAAAATGTTCATATCAAGAAAGAGATGCTTAGAACAGGGTGAAATTTATAGCCATCACAGACCATAAAAATCACATTCCTGTTGTAGTAGGCAGCAGTGCATGTTATTAAGGCAGTTTATTAAAATAATGATAGGGTATAGGGGATGAAAACAATTCCAGACAAGATGGATCCAACAGGTAAAATATACTGTGAGGCACAAGTTGCTGAGGGAGGTTGTTTCCATCCTTGGAGATATTCAAAAGCCATCTGGATGTGGTCCTGTGCAAATTGCTCTAGATGACCCTGCTTGGCCTTCAGAGGCCCCTACCAGCATCAACCATTCACTGATTCTGTGATTCCAATGAAGAAAAATAATTTTAATTTCTTCTAATTTAATTGTGTCAAAGGCCACAAAGAAGATGAAGGAAAATATCCTTCCCTCTGGACTGTATGGCAGCAGAATTGGATGTTTTACTGTGACTGCATAAAGCTTAGGCAGCAGAGAGTTTGAAACTGGAAATCCTCTACTCCTGGGTATGCTATGTTATAATGTGCAGGAAAAGGGGGAAAGACACTGGTGGCCAGGTGAGCTAAGAGAGTAGAACAAAGAAGAAAAACAGCTTTGCCACTTTTCCCTTTATTGATAAAACATCAAACATCAGTACTGACTAACTCCAGCTGGAATGTAACATTTCCCTTTAAAGGCAGAATGTGCTACATTACAAAAGGTAATGAATTGTTCAGCTTCTGCCTGGAATGGGAAAAGAGCAAAGAATAAAAAAGAAAACTTCTTTGTCATGAATTGACAAGCATGTTATTAAAGCTATTTATTCTTCAAACATGCCTCCAGAAGTAAGCTGTCATCCTGTCATCTGAAAGGACTGCAGAGGCCAGTGAGCAGGGTGGATATCTGACCACTAGAAACAGGGCTGAGATCACTGCACTCACTTTTGACCACATGTTGAGGTATAAAAGGTCTCACATCCAATAATTCTTTAGGTTTATAAAGTCAGAAACATGGCCACATTTGTGGTCCTATTTACTGAATATAATTGAGCATCAAAATACTGATAAATCAACTTCAGGCAAAATCTGCACGAGAAGCATTTCAGATGTGTCTTAATATTTCATAGCTGGAAGAGGATTATTGGCCCCTTACCTCTCATATCTCAGAGGGTGAGATGTCTATGCCACCTCCTTCTCATATCAATTGCACCACATGCTATTCCCTCAAAATAACCTGCATTTTGGACTAGATACATCAGGGGTTTTTTTTATAACCAAGTTAAAATATTTTGACCTTGGACAATGCAGCAACTGAAGGTCCTAGAGAGAGTAACAGCTTGTGAAATGACTGGTGTCAGAGAAATTTGAGCCAGATCAGGATGGAGAGGGGGAAAGGTGTTGGCAAGTGAAACAGAATTAGAAGGAGTAAATCCAAATGGGGCTCAGCTCAGCTGGTACCCACCACTGAGGCACCTCAGGCAAAGCAGGTTTCTCCTCCTGGCCTTGAACTCAATGTGCATACCTAGAGTTGCCCTGGCAAATAGGATAGATCCCTATATATTTCTGGAAGGTAAAAAGTGTAAGAAAGTAGGTTTACAGTGTCTTTATGACCACATCCTGTCTATGCAGAGTCATATCATCAAACCAAGCACTGCCTGGAAGCTGCAGATCATGTTCATATTTGCAGTGGCTCTACCAACATTTACTGTATAACAAACCACCTGGTAGATTCCTCTCAGGCAGCAGACTGCACAAGCAGAGAAAAGGATCTCTGTCCAATTGGAGGCATGGATAATGCTTGAACAGAGACCTGCAGCTTCTTTAAAACCACTGTTCCTGAGAAAGGCTGTGGCCAGGGTCACATTTTGTGAATAAGTCTCCAACCACTTGCACTGAAGGCAAAGTGCAGCTTCTCCTGCATCTTTAAAAAGACAAGAGTGAATCATCACCACATGAGCTCTTTGACAGACTGTAGGGGCTTTTCCTAAAGAGGACACTGGGCTGGAGCTTCCAAATAGAAACTCTCAAAAAGACCTTTATTGGAACTGCTCATCTCTGGATGACAGTGAGAGCTGGAAAAGCATCCAGATGCTTGGCAAATTCAACAGACTGCATGGAGAGCCTGAGCTCTGAAAGGGTCGAGTTGATCTAATACTTCATGATAATTAGGAGTGACCTACCTATGGTTATATGCTCTCCTAGCATCTTATATACATAGAGATCTTGCACATCACTAATCCAGGAGAAAAATGCTGAGTTCTCCATTTTAGAGCAGTTTTCTTCAAGCATAACAGAGGCAAAAAAGAGAGAGGAGGAAGAAAGCTCTACCTCTTGCTGAAATTAAACCTCATCCATCCTCTGAGTGCACATTCCTAACTTGCTTTCTTTGCCTATCACATGAAAAGTGAAACCTCTGAGATCTGGATGCAGTCCCAGGCATCAGGGAACTCCACTTGTAGGTACTTAAGTTGTACACTGAATTAATTCAACAAGAGTCAATAGTGCAAAAAATCTCAATGCCCAATAACCACAGGTCAAACCACAGTAAACAGATCTGAGCTCTGCTGCACTTTCCTAATGACCCTCTGGCTAAGTTAAATTTTCTTCTTCATTGCTCAAAGATGGTGAGTAATGCAGTGAAAGTGATATATCTTGGCATGTGGAAAACACTTCGGAAATCCCCCAAGAAATGGGTATTTCATTGTGTAAGTGAAAAACATTCTCACCACCATCTGAAAAACAGGCCTTTGTGTCAATATTTGTGACTGATCTCATGAAAACAGATGTTACTAATAGGTAATTTAACTTTTTAGTAACTGTTATTTAGCATTTTTATTCTTGTTATTAATAATGTTGGGATCATTGTTAATCCAGAATTTTACTTTTATGCAATTAGGACTAAGTCAGACTGGAATTTTTTTTTTTTTTTTTAATATGTGTTAAATGGTAGCTGCTGCTCTCAGACAAATCCTAATGGACAAGCCATAAGAGGTGAGTGCCAGAGCCCTCACAAGTGCAATTACTAATGTAAAAGATAGGAGAGCTGAATGGGATCAAGAAGCAGTGTGTGAAAATGGAAGAGAGGATTTTGAAAACAACATATTATTTCAGCATTAGTCATCAATATGCATAATTTAGAACTAATCAATAGTGGTAATTACAGCTCCTTTCTGATTTAACCATTATCAGATGGCAATATCATATAAATATCCATGTTATTGGAACGGATTGCCATTATTATTCACAGCTGTATTAATTTTCAGAGTGACATAATGGTCAAAATCCTTTTCATCCATGTGTGGCATATTAAAATTTTAGTTTTGGTACAAAGTTATCTGATCCACCCATCTTGAAATAATTCAGCTGCTGCTGCTGAATTTTCTGATTACTTAACCCTAAAGAATTATTCCCACTAAACTGCCATTTTCTCTCCTCTAGTCACAATCTGCATTTCAGAATAGCAGGACAAGCACTGGGGGGTGTCAAGCATTTATAATTTGACTTCAGTGAAAGTTACAGATGCTTGATACTTTTCAGGTCATGAACCACCGTCTGCTTCTGCAGCTCCTGGAACACTAATGCTGTCCATTGTAATTTGAGCTCCCTTTCAAATCATGGACTTGATTGTCAATTGCTGGAGTTAATGGCTGTCTTGCCATTCATCCCACATGGGCAAGAGAGAGCTGCATGCAAAGCACGGCAGAGATTTATTTTGCATTATTTCATTGTGTATTCCGTGAGGGAACTAAGTAATAATAGAACAGATTTTATACACAAGTCATAAAATTAATTTGCCAATAGCATGGGGCTGCACTTCATGTCCAGCTCTCAGTGATTCAGAAAATCTCCTGTGGTAAGATTTGGTTAGGCTCTGCCCCAAGGTCAAGGATCCAGGGGAACAACAGAGTATTCATTTACCAACAAAATAAAATTAAATACTTCTGTAAATAATAACTTAGTTGGATTATTCAGTAAAGCTATCCGTAAAAATATAAAATATAAAACCAGATTAAAATCTGAAAAGAGATAAATACATAAAGAAATTATTCCACTGCTCACATATGGACATGCATTTCTGTGCTTACAGATTAGATGGTTTTTTGGAGAGGGTCACATGAATTTCAAATATTTATCTGTAGGGTGTATAGTATTCTGTTAAGTATTTTTTAGGTAAAAAATAAAGAGTTGCACTGACATTTCAGCAAGAGTAAGATCTGATGCACCATTGTTTCCCAGCTGATCTACGCTTGCACAACAGTTCTGAAACTTCCCAAATGGGCTGCCCATGCAAGGAGTGGAGTCTGTGAGGCCCCCTGTGAATGAAGAGGCACTGAACACATTGTGGTTGCACAGAATTGCACAAAATCTTCTAACACCACTGAAACTAAAGTTTCCTGCAAAAAAAAAAAAATGATGTGACTGAGAAAATGTCGACATCTGGTAACCATAAACCACTGTGCTCTGCAAAGCAGAGATATGAAGCAGAAGGAGAAAGGTAAATTAAATGTCTTGCATGATGTTACAAATGAAAAATAGTTCTATTAAAAGTTGAGCATCAAAGAAATCTCAGTGCTGAGGTGACAAAGACAGTGTACTACTGCCAAGACCATTGCAAGTTCACAGCTCTCTGTTTATTGCATTTTTGGAAGGATTTGATCTTGAGAGATCTTCATCACTTATAAATGAACTAGTCATTAGTAGTCTTTTATGTATCTCCAGAGAGCTATCACAGCTCTCATTAACTGCTATATCCAAACAACTGAAATCTCCTGTTGCAGTGGCACATGTTTTCAAGTCTAAATCCTTTCCCACTACTATGTCCTATCTCACAGAGGCAGAACAAAGCCTGAATAAATTAGGGTAAACCACAAAACTTTCAGCACTGCCTCAGTTAGTGTTTAGGATGTGTACAAGATATATTGAACTTAACCATTCAGACTCAAAGAGTCCTTTAAGAAAATAAGGCAAAAAGTAAAGGACCACCACAAATTTTTCTTCTGAACTGACAGAACTGGGGTTTTTCCCACCAATTTTTGGTGATCTAGTTTATATCAGTCATTTGCTAGTTATAAATGTGATCATTTAGGTCAGAAAAGATAAGAGTAACAAGAAAACTTTTATACAAAACCAGTGTAGATAACTAGGGAATTCTATCAAGAAAAGAAGCTGTGTTGCTTGTTTGCTCTTTGCCACAGTTTCCTAGAGGTAAAAAAAAAAAAAAACAAAAAAAAAACCAAAAAACCCAAAACAAACAGATATGAATTTTCACCTAATTCTCAGTTTCCACATTGCCCTTGGTATGATTCTTTGTCCTAGAGTGAAAATATTATATGTACTTAATAAATGAAATAATTTTGCTTCTCTCAGTCATACTATTATCCTTTATTTTAGTTAGAAATTCAAACCATATCCATACTGAGTCAGAGAACAGGTCTAGCCTGCTGAGTCCTGTCTGCAGCAGTGGCCAGTAGCTGCTGTTTACAGAGAGGTATAAAATCAGAATAAGATCCAACAGTGTCTTCCTTCACACACATTCCCAGTTTCCAGCAAAAATATAATGTGTTGCTTCGTTCTCATCTTTTTGCCCAATTTCTTCCCTTCCTGCTAACTTGAAAGATTTTATGAAGCACTATAACTACACAATCACTGTCCTCTTTTATGGGCACAGACAACATTTCCCCACACCCCCCTCTTTTATTACATTTATAGTCTTTGTCTGCCAAGATACTTTTATGGCAGTGGAAATGATTGCCTCACTCTTGATAAAGTCTGGAGCATCCCTTGGTGCTCCATATAACTTGTCACAGTGCTCTCAGCAACAGCTCCTCGTGTGCTCCTGAGCCACTGACACTTGTTCTTGTTCCAGCTCCCCTGATGTGCCTCCTGACAGGGGCAGAGAATGTTCCTTACAGCATCTCCTCTGCATCCACCCTTCCCAATGGCTGCTCTTGCTTTCTTCACTTCTCCTAACTCCTGGGCTTTTTGCCTTTGGAGACAATGAAAATTTATATGTTTGCTTTGCACAGTAACTGCACAAGCAATTTAAAGAAAAACATTTCCTTTGCTGCCTCCCATTCCTGTTGAGAGTGTTGTGTGTGGGGCACATCCCCAACCCTTTTTTTTAATATAACTGGAAACCAGGTAAGTTTACCTCACTGTATCCTGTACAGAGGAGCCTGCACTGTCGCAAACTCTTGGCTTTCCATTCAGCTCAGCTTTGTTGCCTGGTTCATCTGCATTTCCAGCTCACAGAGGATTACAAGCCCACTTTCTGTATGAAAAGTGGGACCTGAAGGCAATAAAAGACCAGGCAATGGTATAAAATTGATTCTTCTTCAGAGATCTAAATGGGAAAGAATTATTGAAGATACTTTTAGGGCCCCTTGCTGAATCATCAAACTATTTTGCAGTGGTAATTGAGACAGCATATAAATACTGCATAGGTATCTCTTCAGGCCCTCTTCATAGAGCAGTTGTATTCCATTAAAGTGCTTTTCTTGTACAGGTTAATCTCTCGAAATAAAAGTGGAAAATACAGCAACAAAACAAGATGATATTTTCACTACTCAATAAACCTCTCTTCCCTTGTCTGTAAATAAATGATTCCCAGAGGCACCCTCTCCAGGGCTCCTGAAAACTCAAAAGGGCAAGGAGAGGAATTAAAAAATATCACAGGCTTCTCCTCATGGTGTTTATTAAAACAAACAAACAAACAAATAAACAAACAAACAATCCAGCACATCAAAGGCTGTCCTGCTTTATCCTGCATTTACATGGCATGAAAGTTAAATCAGATTTGGATCCAGTCTACCTGTGGGAGAACACTCCTTGTACCCCATGGATTGACATAAAGGGGAAAACAACCTCCCTAGTGATGTGAAGCAGGAAATCTGAGGGATTTTTGAGAATGAGAATGACAAATCAGGCTTAATAATCAGGACAAATCCTAAGTGTGAAGAAGGCATAGAAAAAGTGCATTATCACCCATTGTAATCTTTTGCCCATCCCTCATTTTTGTTTTTTCTTGTCCTGTGATTTTTTCTTCCAGTTCCAGAACTATATCTACAGCAACTGAACAGCATCTCATCTATTTTGGATACTAAGACAGTGTAACTACCAGTGACAAAAATACATTCTCATTTCAGCTACACACATAGGAAAGTATTTCAACATTCAGAGTTGGATTGATTTCACATTATATATTAAAAAATACAAACGTCTCTCCTAAGGGAAGTGAAATCCTGCAGTTTAATGGCTAGATTTCAGCAACAGGCTGCTTAGATAAATTGCTTTTATTCATAATATATCTAATTATATATACTATCTGTCATTATGTTTTGACACCTTTGTCCTTCTCTTCCTGTCCCAAACTGGTGTACTGAATATTTTTCCAGACAACTCCTTGCTCAAGAAATTCTTCATGGGCCTTGTTTTTCCTCTCAAAAAGGGTGTTTGAAGGAGTTCATAAAATGCTTTGGGATATCTGAGGGATGAGAGGAACTATATAAATCTTAGTTCTTATTAAAAGAGCACTGAGTGAGTTGTCTAGAGTATGTGGTTTGGATCTTTACTGTAAATCACAGAAACCTGCATTACTGGTCTGCTTTACTGGAGATGAAACAAGTGTTGGATGACACCTTGTATTTCACCAGCTGCTTTCTTGCAATTTTTCAAGGAAAGTAACACAATATATGGTCCACCTGCTGTGAGAACATCTGAAATACCACAGACAGTAAAAAGCCTCTGAGTAAAGTTCTTCCAGAGAATATTTTGTTGATGTGCTTTATGGCATATACATATACCTTACATATAACATATATATCACATGTACCTTACTCAGTTTTCAGACAGTATCCCTAGTTCCCCATGGAAAAAAAAAACCATTATTATATCACTATTAATTTTTTTCTTCATGTGAATGAGAATTCAGTGAGAATATTATTTTTAAATGCTCTTTTTCTTTTGTTTTAGGCTTCTGGATTTAAAAAAAAAATTATATTAGATTTCCACAAAGGATCAATCAGCCCATTATTAACTCACTGCTATTAAATACAAATTTAGGTCCTGCAAGAGTCCTAACAAAGGACTAATTTTGTATCCTTCACCTATGTAAATAAATTTTCAGGTGTTGGTGGAACTAATTACGAGAGCATTGCTTTCTGCTTTCATCAGGACTTCAAGGCCTGATTGAAGCATGGTCAATACACACCACTGTCTTCCCATAACATTTTTATTTCAGATCTTGATTTAAAAAGTAGTGTCCTCTTTGAAGAGTTTGAAAGAACTTGATAAGAATTAATTCCTGTAGTGACCTGGAAGGGGGCTACAGCCAGTTGCAAGCTGGCTACCACCAAGGCTTGGAGATTCACCTGATAGATCCTCATCAGCCACATTTTTCATAACCCACACAGTTCTCATCATTAAATTCCCCTCAATTCCCTACAAGCACTCTGTGCCTTTGATTTATACTCAGTTCCTCCAGACCCACAAAGCAGACACTAATTGTGCTGTATGTACACAGTGGAATGGGACCTTAAGGGATGGGTTTTTAGTAACTCTTATGACACCTTTCTAGTTAGTGCAGTACAGCAGGATCCTATTTAAGATTGCTTTGTTTAATTATTTAAGAGCCATTATGCTAACTGGATATTCTCTAACTGTAATTTATTAACTCATACACTTGAATTATCCAAGTCTCTACACCCACTTCACAGAATTACAGAGGAACTAGGAAAAGATAATGGTATTGAAATGCTACAGAATATTCCCTCTGCTGAGAAGTAGAGAAGCTCTCTTCTCTCTCATAGCAAAGGGGTTCATAAGCTTTGTCAAACTATGCACTAAGACTACAAGAATCATTTTGTACTAGCAGCAGATGTTCATATAGACACTATTAAGAAAATGTGTGTATTTTCTATATATGTATGTATAAGTAAATACCTACACATATATATGCATACATAGATAAGTCTTCAATTTAATGACACAATTTGCTTCCCTTTTATTAATAAATGTGTAAAAAATTATACTGCATCAATCTGTTCATTCCTCTTTCTCTGCTCTCCTGAATATGCTTCTTCATGCTCTGATCCTTGTCTCTTCCCACCTTGTGCTTTCCTTCTTGTCTCTGCATTTTATCTAAGTTTGGATGTGTGTTAGAAGTTTCCTTACTCACTGTAAGCACTGCCCATTGACCTGCATCCTCTTCACCCCTATCCTCTGTGCACACTGCTTGCCTGCCTTCTGCCTGCCTGCCTGGGACATCCTTTTCCTCTGGAAAATGGCAGCTTGGGAGTGCTCAGATATAGTATCTGCTCTTGCCATCAGCAGCTGGATTTGTGCCATTTGGGCACTTTTGAGCAGAGCTGTCATTTGCAAAAAGAATAGACACACATGGAGCAGCAGACAAAGGAAAAACATCTAGACTAAATCATGTGATCAGCCAGCCCCCTGAAAGCCATAGCAGGTACTCACAGACCAGCCCAGTGTCATAAATTAATTGGGAACTGTTTAGAAATGAAAATTTTCACCACTCTGCATTCTTATTTACATCAGTCTCTTCAACAGAATACTGCTTTAGTTCCAGCATGTATCTTTCTTAAGCTGAGGTGCTTCCCACAATTCTGCTGTGCTCCAGACAACAGGCCATAAACATCAGGAATGTGAAGCAGAGCCATTATCAGTCCTGCATTCTGGGCTGCAGCATCCCTGCTGTTCAAATATACTGGCATAGGACAGAAAACTGATAACAGTAATTCTACAGAGCTTTAGAGCCAGGAGAAGAGGATTGCACACAATTACTGCCTTGGGGGCTCAGATGTTCTAAAGCAAAAAAAAAGAGGCAAAATTCATAATTTACCTGGACTGACCACTTTTGCAATAAAAAAAAAACTTGCTCTAAATTAAGAGCCTGCCAAAACCGAAAAGTTAGACAGGCATGCATGAGAAAGATTATGAACAGATACAGAATACTTTCCTGTGTAATCACTAATGCACAGTATTCCTCTTACACTTAACCTTAATGTGCTAAGAAAGGACAGCATCAAGATTGTCCTTCCAGCACATGCCTGTTACTGAAAGCTTTTAATATCCTCCTTCCATCTCCATCAAAGCCAAGACACCAGGAACATAGAAAGATTTAACCACTTATTAAACAGTGCTATCATGCCAGGCAATATGTTCTTTTCTACAGGGCACTAGTGAATTGAATGTGCAAGAGAGACAAAGTGCCTAACAAAGAGAACAGAGAGAACTGCTGCAGGACAAGCATTGCCTCCCTCTCCCAGGCACCTCAACTAGCAAGGAAATCTTACAGAGCACAAACCAGAGCCAATGACAGCAAATGAGGCAATGGAAAATGACAGAAATAAAGGTGCAGAACAAGACTTGTGGACACGAACCATTTTCTTTTGGTTTGGGTTTATCTTTGTTTGATTGATTGGGTTTTTGTTTGTTTGTTTAGTTGTGTTTTCTTAGGGTTTCTTTTGTTTGTTTGTGTTTTTTTTTACTTTTTTACTATTACATCAATAGTAAACAAAAACTCCATAGACTCATAGATTCACAGAACAATTTGGGTTGGAAGGGATCTTAAAGGTCATCCAACCCCTCTGCCGTGGGTAGGGATGCCACACACTAAATCAAGTTTGCTCCATCCAAACAGGCTTGAGCCCCATATAAAGTTGTTTATTGGATCCAACTTAGGATCTAATTGCATTGATTACCTGGCTCAAGATGAACTTAACTTTCCCTTCCTCTTTTCCTGCAATGTGGACTTGGAAAACCAGGTCTCACTGTCATGTTTCACATTGCCCAAACAGGGTGCACACCAGACCAAGCACAGAGCACAGCTGAAAATCAGGCCCTGAGGCAGCCACTGCTGCCACAGAACCACAGAATATCCTTGAGCTGGAAGGCACCAACAAGGATTATTGAGTCCAACTCCTGGCCTTGCACAGGTCACCCCAGGAGGCACCAAGTGCCTGAGGGCATTTTCCAAGTGCCACTGACCTCTGTCAGGCTTGGTGCTGTTATCACTTCCCTGGGAAGCCTGTTCCAGTGGCCAACCACCTTCTGGGGGAAAAACCTTCTCCTAATATCCAGCCCAAACATCCCTGGAACAGCTTCAGGCCATTCCCTTGGCTCCTGCCACTGGTCACCTGAGAGAAGAGATCTGCCTCTGCCCCTCCTTTTCCCCCCATGAGGAAGTTTTAACTGCAATGAGGTCTATCCTCAGTCTCTTCTCCAGGCTGAACAGACCAAGTGACCTCAGTCATTGCTTTATGGATTCCCCTCAAGGCACTTTGCCATCTTTGCAGCCTCTTCTGTACACTCCCCAATAGCTTTATATCCTTTTATGCCTAAGAACATGAAATAAATATCATTATATAACAACAGGTATTTAACACTGTGGGAAAGCTGTCACCAGGGATGGTTCCAGTGAAAGAAAACACAACAAAGTGCTCTCCCCTGGCAATATTCACACATCTTTATTGCACAGCCCAGATGCATGCACACATACTGACACAGAGAGCTCAGAATGAGCCCAGATCCAGTTAACTACCCCACAGCTTCAGCATATTGATACCTGCACTATCTGAGGAGACAAACAGTGCAAAGAGTTCAGGATTCCTACATCCCCAAGCTAGTAACTCTCATCTACCTCTGCAACTGCTGCTGATACAGACTCACAATACCTCACATTCGTTTTCTGCCTTTAAACTGTGCCTAAAGCCATAATTACCAGTTGATGCACAGCTGTGAGTCACACAGACAAAAGCCACCAGCAATTCCAGACTCCTCTGAACAGTTTCTGAAAACCAACCTGACACATGCTTCAACCTACAGCATCTCTCCTCACCTCTGCAAACCTCTGCTAATTGCAGGACACGGAGGCTTGGCCATATTTTTGGACAGAATTCCACCACCCAAAAAAAAATATGCAACCAGTTATGTATGGGTGCATGACAGCCATGAGTTTTAGACTTCCATGTTCAAAATGGTCACCAAAAATCAGCAACTATTTAAGACAAATGTTGCCTGTACCTTTTATAGGGCCTGGAGCATCCAGGGCAGGCATGTTCTCATGGTCATATGAGATCCCAGATAAAGTAAGGTGAGAAAGAAAAACAATATCAAAGTAACCCCCAAAACTACACCCCCAAAGTGAAATACACTTTCATTTCAATGGAAAACTAAAATATTAATGTAAAAAAAAATCAGAATTATCTTGTTTATTTTGCTTTCAGAAAAATGGAATTTTTTCAGTCAGCAAAACAGCCATTTAATTAGGCTTTGCAATTCACATGAAATTGACTAAAATACATAGGAAAAAAGGCATAACTGCCTCAACTCATTATACACTATTGTTTGAATGAATACAGCTTGCCCCTGCAGTCCCTTCACAGTGACTTTCCACAAATCATCTCTCTGAGGGACTGAGTGGGCTTTGTGCAGACAGGTAAAATGGACCTCTGTGTTCTTGGAGAGTCATAAACAACACAAAAATCTAGTGCCTGTAATTAAGCTAAAGGATACAGACTCATTAAATCATTTCCACCAAACAATGAGAAGTTTCCAGCAATCACATTGCTCAGGAT
Organism: Oenanthe melanoleuca; assembly: GCF_029582105.1. Taxonomy (NCBI): domain Eukaryota; kingdom Metazoa; phylum Chordata; class Aves; order Passeriformes; family Muscicapidae; genus Oenanthe; species Oenanthe melanoleuca. Next base: position 7,011,195 of record NC_079335.1, on the reverse strand, counting down.
GCTGCAAAAGGAATTGCTCTAGATGCAAATTTGACTTGAGGAATAGAATGCTTTGTGTATCTTCCTTTAGAATCTTTCCAAGGCAGAATGAGAAGAAAACAGTATTGAAGTTTCCAGTCTGAGTCTCAATTACTGCAACTGTAGTAAAATAATCACATGAAAAATTCAGAAAAAAAGCATCCTGCAAATGCAGGTAGGGAGGTGCCTGCAGCTTGTTGAACACAATAAAAGGAGGGTACCTGTCTGCATTTCGCATTCAAAATACAAAAGAAACAATATGACTTATTGAAAATCAGCTGTAAAATGTGAATGCCACCGGGAGGCACTATTGCCACTCAGCAAGTGCGAGATCAGAGCCTCTGCTGCTGCTGCAGGTCCTCAGCAAACACCTCGTGTGCAGGTCACCCTACAACGACAGCATCACTGCAGAAAACACTCTTATGGAGAGGCTGGTGCATTTTTACCTACCTTGAATAGTGCTGAAAATGTTTGTAGTCAAAGTGATGTGTGACTTTTGTTAGTTACCAGAGACTAAAGTGGTTGCGGATTTTTTTGTTTGTTTGTTTTGTTGTATAGCATCCTCTAACTTTATCCAGAATAAAAAAGAGGGTTGTCATCAACTGCTGAAATGGAACAAGCTGAAATCTTAAGGGATTATGAACGAACTTCTTTGTAAAAAGAAGTTTAGGAATGTCTGCAGAATGAATACTTGCCTTTCAAAACTGAAAATTGCTATGCAAAAAAGGAAAATCAAAGTAATGATAATACGACTCTCCTTGCAGTTGAAAAAAAACCTTTGCTTTTTATTAATTTTATACTGTATCAGCCACTTTGATTTTAATCTCAGAAGGAAAAAACAAAGCTGAGTGCAGTACAGATGAAAAATCAGAAACCACAGAAGGCTGAGACATTCTGTTCTTAGAGTGACACTCATCAGAATAAAAGTCCACAAAATCCAATTTCTTTTTACTTCTAAGTACAACTAAGTAAAATCTTGTTTTTCATGTAATTAACAGTTCTTTGGCAATTTGAAGAATGCTGTATACATATTTTAAAATTCTGCATTCAAATATTTTGAAGGAACTTCATAAAAAGATTTGACTCTCACTTATAAAGTATCATAGACAGAGAAGGGTTTACCTAGTATTCTTGTCTTATGCATTTGCTCTATTTTTAAGTGCTGCCATAATCTCAAAAAATACAGCATATTTAGGATTTTTGTAATTTTATAATGAAAGTAGCATATGGAAAATTCCATTTAAAATTATGCTTTATGATCTCTATTGATTCATATGTACAAGAGTTTAATTCCTGAAGCAGATCACACATATAACATTTTCCTTTTCTGCTGTTATCCACAATATTTCAGATGCAAGATATTTTCCCATTTTCACCTCAAGGTAGAAACACGCCTTTAAATATTGATAAATATGATATCAGCTGCCTTGACTGCCCAACAACAATTAACACAGAAAGATCAGCTGATAACATTAAGTATAGAAATACAATGCAAAGAACCCAAAGTGAACAATATTAAAGGACATTACACTTAGAATTATTTAATTCACCACACAGAACTCATTACACAATGAGTGAGAAACACAATGCACATCTCAATTTAAACTCCTCCTCAGTGCAGATGTTTAATGTTAAAGTGAGTTTGGTAGGTTAATCCACGGGAACATCAGAGTTTGTCTGGCAAATTTGCCTGTGCCAAGAGCGTGTGCTCAGGCAGCTGGAAACAGCTGGCTTCAATTTGCTTCTGCTCAGAGCTAGAAGAATGAAAATCAGCTCCAGGTTTGATAGCTGTGCTCCTACAAGTGTGTCACCTGAGATGATGGTTATGAGCAGGAACAGGAGTCAATGACAGAAAATGGTTCTGATTTTATGGCACAGCCACACACCTGGCTTGTGCTCTGCTGTGTGACAATGCAGCAGAGTTACCCAGTCAGGTAACAATGGGCACCAGAGGAAGGTGGTTTGCTCCACGGGGTGCCAACTAAAAGCTAATTGCTGCTCTGTCATAGCTTACCTTTGGACAATTTGCTGTGCCTTGGATCTTCATCTCCAAAAGATTAATTCTCTAATTATCACAGTATTATACAGATAATTCAATTTATGACTGCCATGCACTTCAGTACTGTTGTAATGAGGCTCATATAAAATATTTCAGAAAGGTCCTTAGAGCTGTCCTCTACATAAACTGGACAAGCAGAAGTTACATGCCTCAGGCACAAGATAACCAGCAGCTTCAAGAAGAGCAAAAATATCTGCTTATTTCAAGTACTTATTTAGTTCTTATTGCTGGACAAAGTAAACAAAGAGTAATCATTTAGTTCTGCTCCAGAGAGAGAGAAAAAAAAAATGGTAAGTTCAGGAATGTTTTCTCTGAAGAGTGGTCAGGCATTGGAACAGGCTGCCCAGGGAAATGGTGCAATCATCATCCCTGGAGGTGTTCAAAAAACCTTTAGCTGAGGCACTTGGGGACATGGTTTTGTGCTGGACCTGGCTGTGCTGAATTAATGGTTGAACTTGCTGATCTCAGAGGTCTTTTCCAACCTTTAGAATTCTATGAATCTATGATAATATTCTGCCTGCTTTCTTCTACCTTTATTAAAAACACTTGTGTAATTATAGTCAAGTCAAATGTGGAATTCAGACCCACTTGTCTTTACGGGAGATTTCAACTTCCCAGACAAAACTGGGAATATCACCCTGCTGTGACAAACTGACAGATCTTGAAAATTCTTGAAGTTTGTAGGAGATAACTTCTTGTCACAGGTACTCAGTGAGCCAACCAGGAAAAATGTCCTTCTAGATTTGCTGTTTGTGAATAGAGAAGGATTCATGTGGGATGTGATGTGACAGCAAGTGGCTGTCTTGGCCACAGAGATCACAACATGATTGTGTTTAAAATTTTCAGTGCAATGAGAAAAAAGGGACAGGAGAGTTGCTATCCTGGACTTCAGGAGAGCAAACTGAAAGCTATTCATGAGTTATTTAGCAGATTATCCTGGGAATCTGCTTTTGAGGGCTTGGAAGTCCTCAAGCACTGTTCAGTCATTAAGAAAACCTTTTGGAAGCACAGGAGCCAGCAATTCCACTGTGTCTTAAGTCAAGTAAGTGGGAAAGAAATCCAGCTTGGCTGAACAGGGAACTCTTTGTGGGGCTCAGGAGGGAAAATAAACTGCATGATCTTGTAAATGAGCTCAAGCTTTTCAGGAAGAACACAGTTTTGGATACTGTTCATCACAGCATCTTCTGGAGAAGTAGTCCAGCCATGGAAAGATCAGGTACACAGAGCACTGGCTGGAGAACTGGCTGAAGGACAGAGTTTCAAAGGTTGTCACCAATGGTGCTTCTCTGGGTTTGTTTCTAGGGCCAGTCCTGTTCAACAATCTGGATGTAGGAGTTGGATACACCACCAGTAAGTTCGCTGAGGGTACCAAAATGGGAGGTGTTGTTTGCTTTTTTGAGACACAAAAGGCCTTCTGGAGGAAACTAGACAGATAGGGGAATTGGGATATGACTGAGAGGATGAAATTTAAAAGCTGTAACTGGTTCTTCACCTTCTTGCACCTTCACAGCAAAAGTCTAAATAGGGAGAGCAGTGGCTGTAGATCAGCCCTGCAGACAGGGATCAGCTCTGCAGGAGCCAGCAGTGAGCCCTGGCAGCCCAGAGGGCAAATCCCCTCCTGGGGTGCATTAAACACAGCATGGCCAGCAGGAAAAGGAGAGGATTATCCTGCTGTGCTCAGAGCTGGAGCCCTGAGTGAGGGCTGGGACCAGGAGAGGATGAGAAGGTTCATGGCTGCATCCAGAGGGTGACAGAGATGGTGATGGGGCTGGAAGTCATGTCCTGTGAGGAGCACCTGGGGGCTCTGAGCTGGTCTGGTTTGGAGAGGAGGGGGCTGAGGGGTGACCCCATTGCTCTAGAGCAGCTTCCTGAGGGGGGAAGGGGAGAGGGAGGTGCTGAGCTCTCCTCCTTCTGATCCAGTGCTAGAACACATTGGAATGGTTCAAATCCATTCTTGGGAGGTTTAGACTGGGCATTTGGAAGCATTTCTTTACTGAGAGGGAGGTCAAAGAGTGGAACAGGCTTCCCAGAGAGGTGATCAATGCCTGAGGGCTGTCAGTGTTTAAGGGACTTTTGGGCAATGCCCTTAAACACCTCAACGTTTGGTCATCTCTGAAGTGGTCAGGCAGTGGATTAGATGGTCCTTGTAAGTCCCCTCCAACTGAAATACTCTATTTTGTTCAGTTCCATTCTTATGATACGCAGACAGTGATTAAAAATCAGCTCTCCCCCCACCCTGCTCACTGTGCTGAGACTCCCCCCAGCTTCTCTCAGGAACCTGATGTCCTGTGTGTGTTTTCATCCCTGTGCTAATGAGAGTTAACAATATTACAGAATCCATTTTAAAAGCTGCCATTTCCAACATTGATGTCAGAGGTAACGTGCAGGTAGAAAATAGTTTCGTTTTTTTGGTTAAACAATTTAGTTGTTCACTTAGCCTAAGCCTTCTGGGGTTACAGGTAACCAAAACAGGTTTCTTGAACCAGTTGCACCCAGTACATCATCTGAGAGCATTTAGAAAATTATATTTCCAATGCTGTTATTACAAATTAAGCCATTCAGAGCAGATAGTTCCAGAAAAATCCAAAATTTGACCAAATGAAACTCACTACCTTCATTATTTGGAAGAATAATTTGTACAGGACTGAGGATTCTTTGTCCTTTTTCTTTTTCCCTAAAGGATAATATTGTTTCTATAAGCTCGTGGGAGTAGAAAGCTATAAACAACTGCTAATATGCTGTGAACTAAATAGTCATCATAATTAATAACTTAGTAATATTCACTACAATGTCATAACCTGGCAGAAACTTTCATCTATAACTTATAGTCTTCATTTTGGATAGGAGCTTTTTTTAGAGAAAGGAATGACAGTATTTGTGCTTATCTATTTAACTGCTAACATGAGTCTAATTTCATTAACATTGAAATTTTGGGTTTGATTTGCAGCAATGAAAACACAGATGCATAAGCCCTGAAAATTACCTTAAAACTAACTAAAGATGTTCTTGATTTCATATATAAATAAGTTAAGAACAATATGTACTTGCCAGACTTATTGTCTGGAAATCACTGTTCATTTTTTCCATGTCAATAATGTAGTAGCTGATAGAGCTAAAAGACAGGCTTGGAGGACATTTGTTTTAAAATTTACTCCATGGAGAGCTCCTGGATTTATATGCTTTTATATGGGAAAGGGCAAAACAAAAACAATGTTGAAAACTAGGTTATATAAATAGAGCATGCACCTAGTTATGTACTATAAATCATGCAGATGAGTATTTTTAACTGGGGGAAGGAGACACAAGAACAATGAAGAAATATAGATGTTCATAAGCCCTAAGGTGATGATATTGTGCTGTTCTGGACACACCAGAAATGCACATAGACATTGAGCTTGCTTCTCAAAGAGAACTGATAAATGAGAGAAGGCCTCCCAAGGGGTTCCCTTATGTTCCCTAAATTTAAAAAAATCAAAAATAATCTTCAGTAAATGCTTTCTCCTCACATCTTTCCTCAAATAAAATGAATTATGCACAAAGATTGTTTATTTCAATTTGGATGCTTTTGGACTTTCTCTTGTAATAAACAGGGCTCTCAGGACTTCTCTGTAAATGCTTTACCTGTTTATATAATTTTTATCAACACAAACACTTTTCTCAACCCCAACATCTTATGTCCTCCCCCCAAAAAAAACCCCAAAAATCAAATTATTATTAGTTTGGAGATGCTGAGATATGTTTAAGTTGCTTAATGTCTGCATCTTTCCACCTGCAGAACAAATGAAATAGGAAAGTTTACATTCCTACAGGATTGATACTGATTTTTTTTTTTACAGTCATTATGTACTTAGAAAATGGATTCTCTGGCTGTTTAAGTTAATTTTATAACTAAATTAGCTGCAGGATTTAGGAATAGCCATGCACAATTAAAAGGAAAAGTGAGAATTAAAAAAAAAACAAACCAACAACCTAAGGATATTTTTATGGTAACTGCGTTCTTTACACAAATATGGCAATTTCTTTTCAAACAGATGTAATTCTTTCCCTCACAGCCCAAAGCATAAGCTCTGTCAGGATCCAGAAAATATGTAGAGCAGTGCCTAAGACTCAGACAGCCAGTCTGGAAGATGTCTTCTGAGAACAGTCAGGAGACAAACTCAGAAGGACAAAAGCTGCCAAAATACACTTGTAACTTTTTTCTTTACAAAAACTGAGCTGCAGCAGTATCTGTCATTATATTAGCCCAGTAGCCACAATATTTACCCAGAAACTGTTGAGAACTAACTTGTATGCTTTGGGAAGACTTTCTTCTCTTGGGAAGCTACCCTAGTCAGCAATTCACTCTTTCACATCCATTCTCCTCTTGAGATATGAATCTTTCCTCCTTTTCAACACAGGCAAACACTTAGAATGTACCCACAGGCTACCTTGTTTTGCATTCAATAGACACTGGATTTAAACAAGAAATAATCTTGAGGGCAAGTTGAGACTCCAGGACCCTACAGTCTAAATTCAAGGCATTAAACACTGGTGTCAAAGGATTTCTGATTGAATGTTAAACCCAGTAGGTTATTTTCACAAAAGCATCACAATGATTTTAGCACAATTTTTTCCATTTTTTTAGATTAGACATCATCTCTCTCAACTTTTGACTCTGGACTCTGAGAAGGTTATTTAGGATGTCCTTAACAGAACTCTGTATGGTGCCTAAATTGAAGAAATGGCAGGAAAATTGGAGTTCTCCCACACTCTGAGTTTTCCACTGGAAACAGCTGAGGTACCAGCAGTGCCCTAGTGAATCTGATTGTCTCCTTAAGGGAACTAGCTCTTCCTGGAGCATTGCAGAGAAGGCATATGGCAGGCTCTGGCTTCCATTTATTGGGACCAGCCACCTAAAAAAAATATTGCAAAAAATCACTGCAGTCCTTTATCCATCTGTCTTTAGTGTGCTGGTGTGAGACAATTTCACTCCAAGTTGTTCATACTGAAGGAGTCCTACTTAAGTCAAGTACTGCCATAGAAAATAGCTGAGAAGATCAGCTCTTCTTGGAGGATAACTCTGCTCACTGAAGCAGATGATAGTCATCCACAGACTTACACAATCTTGGAAAATGCACAAAGAAACAGAAGGTTCAATCCAGCTAAAATTTTGGTGGCTCTCTGTTCCCAATATAAATGTGCTCAATAGAGTCCATCAAAGTGGCCTCCACATGTGTTTGAAGTTCACCCTACAAAACCTTTTGAACAATGAGATTGTAGCTATTACCAGTCATGCTGGTAGTTATTTTATCTGCTCTCATCTTAGTTTGTTTATAAGAGGTTACCAAAAACTGTAATGTCATTAAATACCTTCCAGACATGAAAAGCTTGGTGGATAATTTCAATCCCTACAGAAAAAAAAATATGGCTAAGTCAAAGAGGAATAAGTATTTACATTTTAAAACTTTTTTGAAACCACTAGCCTTACAGATTAGACTTAATCTGTGTAAACAAATCATTTTATGATAGATTTCTTTGGGGTTAACATCAAGGAAACATTGTGTTGCTATTGGATACATCTCAGCCATTTAGAGGAGAATTAAAATTGTCTGAAATCAATATATTTCTGTCCTTAACCAAGATGAGAAAGCCAAATAATTCCAATCATTTTTGTCTGTAAAAGGAGACGGTGCTTTTCAGGGACTTCCCATAAGCTACAAAGAAATTCTCCATGGATGGGGAAAGGTTCAATTCAGTTGTGTAAGAACAAGAACCTAGGGCTACTAAATGCTAAGGTGTAGACAGACAGACACACAAACACACATGCACACACACATATATATGCACCTTATGGAACACATATAAATTATATGTATATATTCCATACAGGTGGAGGTCAGGTGTGCTATTCAAGATTTGTCAGGTCACATCAGACACGTTTGGTCCCTGCCTCCCTGCCAAGTGAAGACTGTGTCACTTTATGCTGAAAGAGAGCTCAGTCCTTGCTGTGCACTCAGTGCTAAAGCACAGGTGGTAACCTCACTGCCCACCTTTACTGATGGTCAGTAATTTAAACAAAGAAGCCAGAACTACACACATGATTTTCAGCAATTCTTACTTGCCCTCTATTCTCTCTTCTTCACCTCCCTAAGATGTGTTAAGATCTTAGCTAGAGGTAATTATTTTTGATATATGAAATGTAAGCCATACAATTTTATTTCTCAGACACAGTTCATGCACAATCCAGTCTAGAAATGAGTGTTTTGATTTAAACATCCATTAGTAGGTTCAGATTGACAGCAAAAAGAATTCACTGAAAATTTCTAAAAAGTGACACAGTTCTGATGACCCTGTTATAAAATATAAGAGATCACTGTTTCACAAAGTAAATAGCAAGTCTCATTTTCCTAGAAATTCTCCTCTGTTCAGATTCAACTCACTAAAACTGTTCTCCAGTGGTAGAGCAACACCTGCCTGCAAGGGAGCATTGCAGGAAACTGTCTATACCCTGCAGACAACAGAGGGGTATAAACAAAAGCTGTATCACCCAATGAATATTGAAAAATGGCATAAAACTGAGGATTCTAACTACTACAACCAAAAAGAAAAAAAAAAAAAAAACCAAACAAAAAAGCCAAAACCCCACCAAACCCCCAAAATCCCCACCTATCTTAACAAGAACTCAATAGATGATTTATTGCATGTTGCTCTCAGACTCTGTTATGAAGGAAATAATGAAACCCAGACCAAATGGTCCTATATTATATTAATAAAAAAAACACATCTTCTTTTCAGAAAGAAATCAAAAACAGGCTCTAAACCCATCAGATAACCCAGAACAAATGGACCACAAACAAGGTTATGGACCCTTGTTGCAATGTAATGCTCCCTTGCTTGTGCCACAGTCTTTAACTGTAAGACACAGTTTTACTACACACTACCAACTCTCCATCTCCTTTTTCCCAAGGTGTTAATAAGCTTTAATTAGCAAAATAACCATTTGCAGTAGAACTACATTTCCCAGAGTGGTTTTCTTTTCGCAAAGCAGTTATTTTTCAATAACTGTCAAGATTCATATAACAGAGAACTTTCTTCTTGAACCTTCGTCAGAGAATAGATTTGAAGACCCAATTGAATCAGCCAATACAATTGGTATTGTAGAGTTGTTCTCAGTTCAGGGTTTTCAGGTATTTGCAAATGAAGACAAAAGATTAAATTTCTACAGGGGCCCTATCTTGTCTCAGCTTACTCCATTGTTGCATCTCTATAATGTTTTATATTATAACTGATTATTTATTAACAAAATTTAAAAGAGGAATAAAATTTTCTAAGAATTTCCTCAGCCCAGAAAGTGTTAAATGACATGTGGCACAGTAAACATCTAGAGCTATATTGTGAGCTTTTTTAGGGAGGCCTTAAAATTTATAAAACACACAAAAGATTTTTAAAATATAATATTATTTTTCACATTTTTAATGCATATTAACTTTTATTTCTTACAAAATTTCTTACATTGGAGCTAATGCCATTTTTGGTGGGTTTCTTCTAAGACTCTGAAAAAGCAGAAATGGATTCAAAATTTCAGGACTTCTTTTTTTCTCAATTTCAGTAAAGAAACACATTATAAATAGCAACAGCTGTGTGTGAGGCCTTAAGGTTTTGTGGGTTTTAAGGGTGGACACTGATGGCTTTTTTTAACCCAGATAAGAAATTATTCCAGTAAAGACTCCTGCTGTGTCAGCAGATCTGGATAAAAGTAATCAGTACAAAATGATGTATGGGTTTATTTTCTTTAATAAAAAACCCATACCAAACCAAACAAAGCCCAGAAGAAAACAGAAGTTGAGAGCTCAGTGTAAATAAGGAAAAACTAGCTGCTGCTGCCACAAATGAGTGGTTCAGGTTGCTTAAAGAATCACCAGCAAGGGATCAGCAAAAGCAGGTTTGATATAAATTTGCAAAAGCATGAAAAAGTTTGATGGCAAGGTTCACTCTAATACTTACTATAGAAATAAAGGCCACAAATAAAAAATGCTTGAGGAATAACTTACAAAGCCTTTTGCTGAGACCTGGGACACAGATGGGCAAGGAGGAAAAAGAGTAAGGGATGCAACAGGTAACAGAGATCCTCCTGTCGATTCCCAAAGTTCAGAGTGGATACCCTTATCAAACTGAGCCTCAGACTGGATCAGCAGTCTAGGTCTAAAGAATTTAGCATAATAATACCACAGAAAATAATTTCGATATATAGTGGGAGGTACTATAGTGGGAGGTAAATTTAGGCTTTTATCTTTTGTTTGATATAAGAAATTGTAACTGGGCACTTCTGTAGATACGTAGATTTGAAAAATATTACATAATTGTTCACAATCTTTAGGTTGGGTGAATATTACCAACCAAGATACAGGATGCATAAAACCACCCTGCATAATCTGAACAAGTGGGATAAACTTTATTGTCTGACAGCTTTGGGGCAGAAGCTCAGGTCCTGCAGCTCTCTCCTGCACTCACAGCCCCCAGTGCTTTACATCAAAGGAAGTGTCTGAGGGTGCAAGGGGAGGCTGTTACTGGTCACTGTACCCAAGTTTTGACAAGGCAGCTCAGCAGATATTAGTGTTCCCTGGACTCTTTCCTTGGGCAAACTGTTGCATTAGATGACCTTGGGGGTCTGTTTCACTCTCATTTTCTTTGGTTCTGTATCATGCAGCTCACTGTAACATTGTGCTGTTTGTGCTGTCAAGAAAAAAATATCCACGTTGATGCTTTTCCTGCATATAAAGGACAACAGCATCTGGCAAAGCAATGTTTTATAAAGCTGCACTTGACCACTAACCTGTTGTGTTAAGGACATTTGAATAGTCTTCCATATTGAAAAAACAGCAAGACTTCAACACCGTTGTAGATAAATACCATACATCTTGAAATGAAAGCATGCTTCTTTCACACATTTCCACTTTTATGCTTTAATTTGTCCCAGCCTACCTGAAGTGTTTTTTACTGAAATTACTTCTGTTACTAGTATAAAGTTATAGCTGTTCTATTTCTGTGATATCAGAAAAAAAGGAATAGAAATGAATCTGTTTATACTTAGCATTGGATATTTTTAGTATTGTTTCCTAATTTTGCTGTGGAAATCTAATGTGATATAGAACATAAGAAATCACATTATAATACTTATAGCTATAAGCAATCAAGAATAAAAAACCCAAAACCAACAAACAATAATGGATATTAAAAATCTAATTATTTGTGTCATTTAGAGCATAGTATTTGTTTTATATAAAGCCATGAATATGGCACATTTGTGTAACACATTCTGTTTATGGAAAAACAAATCCAAGATGAGATAATTTTAACTGCATATGGTATCATGGGAACAAGAGATTTGTGGCAAAACACCAGGAAAAAAAATCACAGCAATGAATGAAAAAATCAGTGGCTGAGAAATTTACAGCAAGGGACCCATTTGTTCTTTAGGATTGTTATGCTAATTTTTGGGACTTGCTGGAGCAGCAAAGTAGAGATTTTAGGACTATGGCATCAATTACCAAATACTAATGCTATAAAAATATCATTAGCTTCTCAAGGTAATTTCAAACACCCATTTATACTCTACTTTTCAAGCACTGCACTTTTGCTTTAACTCTGTAAGAGGTAAAACTCTTCAGAAGTCAATAAAACTTAACAGTTTCCTTAAGAAAACAAAAGTGTTTTCCTTGGGAAATATTATGATCTAATCCACCACTAATTTGAAAAAAGACAATAAACTATGTAGAGGCCCCTAAATAAGACTCAGAGTTGAGATATTAGACTACTGATGTATTATTTTTAAGGAAGTGTGTGCTTGGGTACACTTTAAGCCTTACTAAGCAGTTCTTACCTGAGTTTACGTTTGTGGCTGTTCACTGCCAAAATCAGGCAGTGCATGAATAAAATTCACACTATTGATTTTTAGTAACTTATTTTGACAAAAATACATTTCTCAATATAAGTCCCATAACCGCATTAAGTCAGAATCCCAAATTATGAGGGGAAATGCTGGGGTGAGGGAAGGACACTGCATCTAATGAAAATATTCCAGCAGAAAAGCAAAGAAGTATTTTTGCCTTAATATTTCACTTCATACATTGATCTATAATGCAATAGTCCTGTTGTAATGAAATAGTCTTGCTTCTTACTTTCCCACATTTTGTGAAAACTTAATACATATATGGAAGTGCTGCAATACTTATGAATGTATTGTCAGGACTATTTTCTTTCCATTTGAGTTCTAAACTAAAAATCTGAAATCAGGTCATTGCCACCCATTGAATTCTCAGGCATAGTTTATAGAAACAAGTGTTTGGGGGTTTGGTTGGGTTTTTGTTTGTTTTATTTTGTTTTCCCAGTGACTTCTCTCCTCACAGCCATATTTCCTCTAACATCCCCCAAAGCAACAGCTCTCCCAACTCTTCCTGCAGTATCTTGCAGTGCCAACTCTCTTGGGGTGCAGCACCAGGAGCTGGGCTCAATGAATCCTCTGGGTCCCTTCCAACTCTAAATATTCCATGATTCTATGATTCAGTTTGTATAATGTCTAAAGGTAAGGAACTACTAACTTAAATATATAATACATAGTTTGCTTCCTGCATAAATTTAAAGTTAAGTAAGAAAACATTTTATTTCAAAATTTAGGACCAAAACACAATGATTAGAAGTTTCAATAGAAATTAATCTAAACTTATGTGACAGATTTAAATAACAGATTTCTTGTGAGACAAAATTCATAAATATAGAATGGGACAAAACTCTGCCTAGCTATCCGAGGTATTCTTAAAATTTATTAATAAATACCAATGTGTACACAGCTGAAATATTTTCAAAACCAATTGTTTTGCATACATCATCTACCTGACTTTGTGATATTAAAAAATTAAGCAATGAGATACACATGCAACAGTCACATCAACACATCTCTACATTGTGGAGATGGTACTGATAGGTAGGTTGAGAGAATTAGCCTTAGAAAACAGACCTATTTTGTGTGATAAGTGCAAATGACATCATTTGGAGCTGGACATAAAAACACAACAGCTTTCTCAGCAACTGCTGGTGAGCTGAGCAAACCTCTGATGGCAAAGGCTGATTATTCTCTTTCTGTTCCTTAACTCTTTGCAACACAAAAGATACCAAGAACAAGATGCTGAGAACATTTTGCACTGCTTGATTCTTCCAGTGAATCCTGGCAGAGAGGGTGCATGTATAAAATCCACGTTTCACAGACTGATCTGCACGTGTGCTTTGAGTGGGAGCTGAGTCTTACTGTCTTACATGGTGAGTTCCTCTTTCACCTGTTGCCTTGTAGAAGGAGCATGGTTCCATTTCCAAACAGAAAATGTTTTATGCCTTTTTTGTTTATTCTCTCCCCCACCATTGTTTCCTTTGGAGGTCTCCTAGAGCTGCTGCTTTGCTTCATAATCTCATTTCAAGTATGGAGGCTCTTGAAGGTCACTCAAGAGCAGCATTACTTTTGTACCCACTCTGGTCTCAACATTGTCTGTGAAGTTTTTATGAACTGTGCTCTGGCTCACCTCCAGCTTTTTAAATAAGATTTTTTATTCCAAGAGAAAAAATGGACATTTTACTGCTATCACTCCTCCTTAAGAGAAGCTTAAGATATGTTTTTTATAAGACTGCTTTATTATTACTGTGTAGAGTTAAAGTTTAAAAGCAAATGCAATAAACCACCATCACCAAATGCCCTCTACTATATAATAACTTCAGTTTACTCTGACTCTCTGAGGATCTGAGCAGTCTGAACAATGTTATTTTCTGATATATTATCAGAAGAAAAGAAACTGCGATTTTCATGCAGAATAATGAAAGAAATAGGCCATGGGTAAAACAGAAATGAAATATTGCAGAAAATAGTGGTATATAGAAGACATTAATGCAACAGATTTATTCCAGGGTTGGAGTAGCTAATACTCTTCACCTCGGTTCTACTAGGTAACAAGGAAAAAGGCACTGATATTTTCAAAGCTCAAGTATCCAGTAAACTCATGCAAGACAGGATAACACAGATTGCAATATTGAATCGACTTCTGTTTCTTTTTAAAGAAAACATCACCATACAAAGATAAACGTTGGGAGACACATCACAGTTTTACCAAGACAGTGGATAACTTATGGCTGATAAAGCCTTGGTAGTTAGGAAAGACAGTCTGTGAGAGACAAGCTTTTAATGGATTGAATATAAAAAGAAAAAAAAAATTAAAAACAAACAATTTCACCCTGTATAAAGCTGTCCTAAGAACAAAAGAGAACATTCATTAGCACACAACACAATGTGCTAAAAGATATGAAAGCAGGAAGAGGACAGGTATAACAGAGATAAGGATATACTGGATTTGGCATCACCCACGTTCAGAGCAATAAAAGAGGTATGTGGGAGGACCAGATGCATCAAGGTTTGTAATACACATCGATTGTCCCAGCATCAGAGAAGGCAGTCACAAAGTGCTCAAAGCAAACCACTTTTGTAAGTGTACTAGATGGGAATATAGGAAATTAAAGAGCGTGCAATTTTGCAAAAGCTCCTAGCTGAGGAATTTAGCAATAGTACAACATTCCTTTATGGCTACAGTATAAGATCAAGAAAGGAGTACTAAAAAAAGTATTTATATTCAAATATGCCACAAGAGTAAAAGAATACCTAGAAAAAGGTTTTTGCCATGATAATGATATCTTTTGCATCCTTAGAACTACAGGAAATGTGTATTAACAAGTACATAACAGAAAATGACAAAATCTAGATTTTTAACGAATACTTGTACAAAACAAATAACAGGTTGTAAAATCATTGCACCTTATTCAAAACAAGATTAGAAAAGACCCTTTTAATATGGCAAAATGCTTCAGAGCAGAGAATACAAAGTTCATCAAGATGCTTCCAGGCACATCATGTGACCAAGGCACATATGTGTGCAGCTCCAGGACTATGAGCACTGCTACAACTGCCATTAGCAAAATATTTAGAGGAAAGAAAAAAACCCTTCAGAAGATGGCATACTGGAATTTAATGATCAAGGTGGTGAGCTCACTGCAAAGTATTAACTCAATTACTGCACTAGAAATCGGAGAGACTGTTCTGATACAGTGTGTTAGCCTTTACGACCTAGAAAGAAAGAAAGCAAAGTAGAATGATAAAATTTACATGCTTCAGATGATGTAATCATTTTTCTCTACAGGTCTCATACATTCTGTGTACTGTGTTCTACCTTAACTTGGTTGATTACCTTGATTAGGTCCAAAAAAAGCCTGAACTTTGAATTGAGGCAAAAGGTATAAAAGAGAAAGATATGAATTTTTAGGGAAAAGCTTTTGAAAACAATTTGTCATGGACGTTTTGATATGAAAGTACACTCTTTTATTTTTTTAATATTTTAAAACATATACAATCTTAAAAAAAAAAAAAAACAAAAAAAAAAAAAAAAAAAAAAAAAAAAAACCAAAGCTATAGGAATATTGGAGAAAGGAGTGCAATGGTACTTTTGTGATGCCTAATAGAAATTGGCAAGCCACACACTGTAATATTAAGGAAGCCAGAACCCACTCAGCAACATGCTAGTCAGAACTGTGGTGAGTCACATCAATCACTAAATGTGGTATTTGTGACAAACTATTTTCCCAAACAGACCCTGCTTCTACAGGTCTTCAGCTGTGTGCAGTTTAGCAAGTTGAAGTCTCAAATAAATAATGATTCTGTAACAGCCTATTGTGGTCTGAGATTTAAATTAAGAACCCGGGAGTTAATCAGAGGCAAGAACATTAGAGGCATGTAAAGTCTACCACAGAATTGGAAATGACCTCAGCAGGGTGACAGCCTGTGAGTGCAGTGCCTTCTGCATCTGGAGAGAGGGTGCTGCGTCCGCAGGCTCCCCTTGATCGGGCGCCTTGTAGTAAATCCCAATCACAGGGTTGATTTTGCCTAAATTACTGTCACTCTGGTTCTTCTCCTGTGACAAGTGTTCCATCTATTCAATGATCACACCAAGCTGCCCCTTACTGTGGTGTGCTCGTATCCCACAAAGCCAACCCTGGCCCGTGGGCAGCACAGTGAGAGAGGCGATTCTGCCCCTCTGCTCTGCTCTC
Organism: Oenanthe melanoleuca; assembly: GCF_029582105.1. NCBI lineage: Eukaryota > Metazoa > Chordata > Aves > Passeriformes > Muscicapidae > Oenanthe > Oenanthe melanoleuca. The sequence continues at coordinate 6,995,006 of NC_079335.1, read as the reverse complement.
ATGAGACCCCAGCTGCAGTGCTGCATCCAGCTCGGGGCTCCTCAGGACAGGGAGGATATGGATCTATTGCAGCAGCTCCAGAGGAGGCCACAAAGATGGTCAGAGGTCTGGAACACCTCCCCTGTGAAGACAGGCTGAGTGGGTGGGGACAGTTCAGCCTGCAGAAGAGATGGCTCTGGGGAGATCTTATGGCAGCATTTTGGTATTTAAAGGGGGCTTATAAGAAAGATGGGAACACACATTTTAGCTAGAGCTGTTGTGATGGGACAAAAGGTAATGGTTTTAAAGTAAAACACAATAGACTCAGACTAGATATAAAGAAATTTTTTACAATGAGTGTGGTTAAACACTAGACCAGTATGCCCAGAGAGGTGATAGATGCCCCATCCTTGAAAATATTCAAGGTCAGTTTTGATGGGGCTCTGAGCAACCCGAGCTAGTTGAAGATGTCCCTGCTCATTGTAGGAACAGAGTTGGACTAGATGACCCTTCCAAATCCAAAGCATTCAAAGATTGCATGAAAATGACAAATATTTAGTTGCACTTGCAATATTTGGAACAAAGACTTAACAGTGAAATTACTGCTTATAATCACTGCTTGTTATGTTAATCCAACAAATAATGAAAATATAAATGGGTTAGTGTGTACAGAATCCATATTCCAGAGAGAGGGCACAGCTCAGTTTCTGCCCCTTTACACATGGTCCCTTCACATCCTGTTGGTACAAGAAAGTGAATTTCACTCCTGAGAGTGAAGATACCAACACATCCTAATGCTTCTAGCAGATATGAATATTAATTTTGGCACCTACAACTTTAGCTCATGGATAGGCAGGCACACTGTCAGGTCAGATAACTGGTGCTTAAAAAGGAGCAATGGATATTAGTCTGACGTGGTTCCTGACTGATGCCCACCCACCAAACTAACTTCCTGAGACCACCACATGCATTTAACAGCAAAGCAGATGTGAACTGTTAGAGGGAAAACACATTTAAGTAATGAGTTTTAAAAGTTTGGACTCATAGCTTTTCAATATTCATGAATCCTACAGCTAATACTTACCGAGCAGCTCCTTGAGCAAGCTGCTTTTCAAGCTTTGCATAGATTTCAGCAGTAAGAAAGCAATCAGTCCTTTAGAAGATGGTGTTTCCTGCCTTTCCTGGACAGTAAAAGTGATGCTCAGCAGGCTTTTCCCAGCTAACCACATCCTGGGCTGCTTTCTAGGGCCCAAGGCTCATAATTTGCAGTCCTTTCTTCCCTTGTCTTATTTTATTGCATCCTAGTGAATTTCGTTGGAGAAAACAATATCCTGCACTTGTTATGTGCAGGTTTGAGTTTGAACAACAGGGTACAAAGTGGATAATTTTATAATTCCTGTATTATCACAGACTTGGAGACAACCAAGTCTTCAGACTTCCAGTAAGTCTTTCTCTGTTGAAAGCCAGAGGGAATTGGTATAATTTGGGAAGAAATACTGTGGTTTCTTGAAACATCAAATGTTTATTTAATCAGTTACCAGGGAGAATATGACTCTTTCCAATAAAGGTTCATTGTGTTTTACACAATTTGTAGTAACACATCTACCTTTCTGTCTGAGGTCCTGCATGTTTTAGTTCGACTTAAAGTACATTTAGACTTAACTGGCAAAATAAAGATTTTTTGCTCCAGGTCACTCAAGAAAGATTACACTCCTACATATTGTTCTGTGTCAGAGTTGTATGTGCCTGCCTGTTTCACAACAGATGGCTGCATTTCAGTACTTTTATATAGAAGACGTATATGGAAAGTTGCAAAAAAACCCATTTGTTTTAATTCAACTCCTTCCAGCTGCTTGTATGCTTTAGTTGTATCAATTGAGCTTGATGTCATGCAAAATAATTTTTTAAATAGAACTTTGCAAATTTCTTTCTGTTTGTCCTGCATCAAGATTTATTTGGAATGGTTGTACAGAGAGTGTAAATCAAATATGCTTTGTGTTGCAACATACTAGACATTATTTCATGGGGTATTGAAATCTGTGAAATACAACAAGGAATAAGATACCTTAAAATATAGTCTTTTGGTTTTCAGGGTGAAAGAGCACTTGCAGTTCTGAGAAGGGAGCCTTAACCTCTGCTTCCAAGCTCTGAGTGAGCATTCCTCATGCTGGTTTACCTTTTCAGAGCTTTTTTCCTCCCTGTATTGTAAGGATATGAGTATACCTCACAGACCCTTTTTCTTCATGAAATACAAAAGTAAATGTACGGTTATTCAATTCATAGATATAAGAGTATTTTCAGTGGTCTTCTAAGTGTAGAACATCAAAGTTTCTTAACGGCTTTTCCAGTAAATGTTGATTTAAAATGCTACTTTATGGGTTTGGCTTCAGTGATTTAGTAATTTTCCTCTGCTTTGCCCTTGTGCTGTGTGACAGAGAAGAGCTGGTCTGGCTTCCTCCGGGCTTCTGTCACCCAAGATTCATTGATGAGACACCCAAGGACTAATAAGGAAGCGGTGTAAAGCCTCAAAGCTAAAGAACAGAGTGAATCGTGACCTACTACAACAAATGTATCCTCTAAAAAATAGAAAAATAGGCTTGAGCAAGGTCTTTTAAACTTTGTTTCTCTTTCACCCTTAGAACAGGGTGAAATCCCACTTACAGCTGCACACCTGGGCAACTCATCAGAAATATGGGTTTCCGGCTGCTATTTATACAGCGGTTTGTATTATTAAAGGCGCAAGTGCAGAACGCTGGAGAGAGGATACCGCTGTTTGGGGGAGGGAAAAAGAAAATAAAATAAAATCGAGTTTGCACTCCTTTCAAAACAAGATCTGCCTTTCTCCGTAACGTCTGACTAAGACGGAAAGGACGACGTTCTGGATCCCCGAACCCTCTCACAGATCCTATGGCCCCGGGGAGCGCCTCGAAGGGCACTCGTGTGCCGGGAGGGTCTGAGGGGCTCTACGAGTCTCGCTGTTCCACGCACAGCCCCGCTGCAGCTCCCGCTCCGCTCCGGGTGCCGAGCCGCTCTGGGGCGCTCCCTCAGCGCCGGCCCCTCACCGACGGCGGGGAGGCGGGGCCAGCAGCAGCGACCAATGAGAAGCTGCGGCTCCGCTCTGACTGACAGGCCACGCCATCCAATAGGAGCCTCCACTTCAGCAAGGCGTTGACACTTGGGGGGCCCTGCTGTCCCCGCCCATTGGAAGGGGCAGGGGCGGGGCATCGCTCCTGGGCGGGGCTAAGGCCCGCCGGGGGGCGTGGTCTTGCGCGGTATATAAACCTGGTGCGGCGCCTTTTCCCCGCTCAGTGGGCGCAGAGTCGCCGGCGCTGTTGTTTGTTTCACGGGTCTGTGCGCAGCGCCTGCCGCCGCCTAACAATCCCTCTCTCATTGTGTGCGCGGCCCCCGTTTTGCCTGGGTCAGCGGCTCCCGGGGTGCGTCCGTTCCCCGTCTTTCCTTCTCGTGCGCTTCCGCGGAGTGGTTTGTCCGCGCCGCTTGCCCGCTGAGAGGGGGCGTCCCCTCAGCCCGCGCCCCTTTTCTCCCCGCTCCTGGCCGGGGGCTTGCGGCGCTTCCTTCTGGATGCGTCCCCGCAGCCCCGGGCGGGAGGCGGCCAGGGGGGAAGCGCTGCCTCCGAGGATTTACCGCCGCCTGGGACTCGGACCCGCTCCTTCCCGGCGGGCGCACCCGGCGCCCCGGCTCCGCTGCCGCTCCGGGCCGCCGCTGCCATGGACGAGAAGTACCTGCCCGAGCTGATGGCGGAGAAGGACTCGCTGGACCCGTCCTTCACCCACGCCTTGCGGCTGGTCAACCAAGGTGAGGGGCGGCGGGGCGGAGCGGGGCGCCTCGTCCCGCGGTGGGGACGGGCCGGAGTGAGCTCAGCCGGAGGCTCCCCTTGGCTATCGCACCGCTTGGAGCGGTTCGTTCAGGCTCCCGGCGGGGTTCTCGGTGAGGAGCTCACCCTTGCCTTGCACCGCTCGGCGGGTTTGCTGTGCTCGGCTGTCGGTGCTTTCCGGCTGCCGGCGCCTTCCCCTTCCCTGCCGGGCGGCATCGCCCGGGCGCCGCGCACGCTGGGCGCCTTCCCACGGCCCCTCTCAGCCGGGGCTTTCCCTGCCATCGCTCGCTGCTCGAGTTATGCTTTATTCCGAAATGAAGGCTGCGTAGGACGGCTGGGTCCGCTGAGCTCTGCTCGTCAATTGAAACCCCAGAAGGTTTTCCTATTTTACCGCGATTCTGAACAATGAGCAGCCGATTGTTTACATGCGTGTGAGCCTTCTTAAGAACGAGCCCACTGCCCGTGGCCTTTCCTAGAAACTTTGGGCTCTGCGGCTAAGATGCTAAGGAACCAGCGATACACTTTAGTAAACCTTTAAGAAAAACACAAAGCATATTTTGTTTTGCAATTATATAACTCCAGATAATAAATTGCTCCCACCCCTTCTGCATCTGTCACGTCAGATGTGCTCTAAAGTGCTAGCTTTTTGTTTCAGTGATGCAATACTGACTATAAAAGTCATTCTGTGTGAATTAAAGTATGATTTAATGTACGTTTGGAGATACTGTGTAATTGGTGGGTGACTTTCAAGTTCAGCTCTGGAGAGACAAATGCTTGATCTAGTGCTTAGGATGCTTAAGTGATGAACTGATCCTCTTAATACACCAAACATAGTGACAGCCAAAATGATTTTGGCTTCAATTGCAGTGATTAAAAAGCCGTGTCTGGTGTACTTTACATCCTATAACAGGAACAAGTTTAAGTTGATGTGGGTTCTTCTAATGCACTGTAGGTTTTGATGTGTAATAGATGTGAATGCCTGCCTCAGAATCAGAAGGGAATTTACTGTTGTCTGAAATAGTCTGGAGTTAGCGGTAGCTGACACAGTTTCAACTGTGGAATTCATATGCTGAGTGAATTGAAGGTCCATGGCCATGGGTGGTTAATATTTTGCATGTTTTTCCAAACATTGAATCTGTAAAAATGTCTCTGATTGTGGGAAAAAGACTTATGTTTAAAAACCCAGCTATTTGCTGTGTTTGCTGTGAACGAATAAAAACTTTTAAAAATTAAACTTGATGGCTATAAATTATTGAAGTTCCTCTCCAGGTAGTGAAAGATCTTTTTTTTTGCATGTGTATATTACTACAGGGTGTTATAGATGTATATAATTTACTATTTTGTAAACAATGTTAAAGGAAGTAAATCAGTCCTTTTGACTGAGTTTGATATTTTTTGAGGTTCTCATTGAAATGATAAATTGGAGGACTGAAACTTTTGCCTTTCATCATGGTATCTGCATGCATACATTCAGCTACAAAAAAAAATTATATTGTCAGTGAAAAAATGTAGATGAATGTGCATCCAACCTCTGTAATCTAGATTGTCTTGATTCTGTTTACTTTGAAAGTGAAGTCTTGGATTATAGCTGAAGTGTTTCACATGTTAGAGGTGGGGAAAAAAGATTGAGGGTGGCTAATCAACTGGTTAATTGTAGTTTAAAATGGACATTTATATCATGTCTATGTAAAATAGATAATTTAATTGTAGAATCACCAAAGAGCCAGATAAAATGAAGTGACTGTATAATACAGGTGGGAAATACAACTTCAGGAGGGCTTGTTTTACAAACCCATACTGCCATGACACTATCAGAGATTGGCTTTTCTTCTCAATTGTAAATAATTCTCTGCACCTAAATTAATGACAGTTATTAGTGGAAATGTATATGTAATGGTTCTGGTTTGGATTTTGTGTGCCAGGTCCACTGAGTACTTTCTATATTAGTTCATATGGAGGCAAATGAAATAGCCTGTCTAATTTTTTAACTGGATTTGTATATGTTTTAAGTTTAGAATGAAACAGGTTTCCAAGTTTGGCTTCTTTTGGGTATCTGTGAGAATGTCTTAGCAAGGGGTTTAAGTGCTTTAAATAACCAGCTTAATTATGTAATAGCATTTTGGTGTCTTAGTGGTATTAAATTTGCTATCTGTATTTACTTAAATTGAAGTACTGTATATCAGCTGGCTGTCTTCAGAAACTCAAGACTAATTTGTAAGAGTTGTATGGATAAAGCAGAATCCTTTTGAGATGCTGAAGTAGTTCAGGTGTGTTTACTGCTTAGACAGAAGAGCCAAATTGCTAACAAATTTCCAGTCTTGTTGAAATTTGGTTTCTAGGGAAAATCCTGGGTCTAGACTTCTGAAATCTGGTAATTATAGTTGTCAAATGGAAGTGGATAAATTTGCATATTATGCTTATAATTACACATAATTTGTGTACACACAAATTACATAATTTTAAATTTAAAAAGTGGAGCTTGACCTGCTTCAAGTTCCTGGGTAGCATTTTGTTTAAAGAATAAGGTGGAAATAACTAAGATTCTGTAAGAATATTTTTGTGGGCAGTATTACTAATCTGTCTTTCTGAATTAAGATATATGACAGAAATTTCTCTGCCTCAAAACCTTGTTTTGAAAGCACTAAAATCAAATACCAATATCATTCAATGTGCCTGCATAGTAGGTCCTGATTTTTCTTGTTGAGAACTCTGTTCAAGGATTTGATGCCCTGTCTCCTTGGGACACAAATATAATACCCATTGCCTAATTTTTCTTTTAAACAATCACTGAAACATTCAGCTGCTGGTTAAATTTTAGAGCAGTGGGAATCTTTTCCAGGAGACCAGACTTTATCCCCTGTTCTAATTATGATGATATATTTGTTTACTTCAACATTAAGCTATCCTAAAAAGGAGAGTTTTTTTTGCCTGTAAACTATTAAAATGCTATAGATTGGAAGTAGACTTATTTGCATGTGGAGTAAGATGACCATGCTAATAGGATTAATTTGCAGCTGGTACCAGACAGTGGGAACTGGAACATATGGTCCAGTTATTACCTCATAGTAAGTTCAGTAAATGAAGAACTTTGGGAAAAATGAGATTCTATGAAGAAAGAGCTTAGTACATTTGTATTTTTCCTATTTTCAACTCTCATGTGCTTATCTTTATGTGAAATCTGAAAAATATTTGTCTATGGGAGTGATGATAGTTCTGAAATCAAGCCTTATTTTGAAGGCTGACTTTGCAGTTGTGGTTGTACGTAAATGTTGGTAAATGTGCAAGTGTAGTGTTGATTGTCATGACTTGGCTCATGAGTGATGCTCTAAAAATACTGAAAGATCTGAGTGAAAAGTTACTTTACCTTCTTTCACATTTATTTATAGTAGTTATTCAAGATGAGCAGTTTGTGAATGTTGAATGAAGTATCTGAAACTGCAGATGGAAGAAGCTAACTGTAAATAAAACATGGGGATACCAGACACATTTCTAACAGGAGACATGAAAATGGGTGCTTGGCAGTTATTTAGTTTGTGTAGATAATTAAATGTGTCTATAATGAAAGTTAGGGCTGTTACCATTGCTGAAAGACAACACTCTTGTGCAGACTGAACCTCTGAAATTCTTCCTTACAAGCTCATTTTAGCTGCTTTGAGGTAATATCAATGAGATGGTGTACTGGAATACCCAGCCTTCCTATCAGTAGATGGCTGTATGTGCTAACTGTGTGTTGAATGGCTTCCTTCAGCCACATGTCTGGTGGTGATTAGAGGGGCTTGCTGTGTCTTGTGCCAAATTTTGCTTGGGAGCTCAATAATGAGAGCTGTACCTCCCTAGATATCAGGGAGAAAGGAGTGTGAGGGAATGTACTTTGCAGGAACAAACTGGACTTCTGGACAGCAAATCAATATGATTTTGCAGAAGCCAATTTATTGTTTACAATTCACCCCAATTAAACATTTCTAGAACCATCACCCACGTGGGAACACACTTTACAATTGGTAATTTTAAGATATTGATCCACCCCTTCAACCCCCTGAAAGTCTGAAATTGGTGGTTTTCAAAATCTTTGCCTCCCCTGCTATCTTGAATCTTCTAATCTTGGTATTTGATGTTTTCAGCTTCTTCTCTCCTGATTTAGCATAGCTGATGTTCCAGCAGCCTTGGAGGGTTTCAAACAAGTTATCTTAGAAAAACTCCTAAAATTTTCTCATGCTGTGCACCTGTTGTAAACACTGATCTAAACTGAGAAATACACAAAAACAGCTAGCATGTGAAAGAAGCATGTGAAGGAACAGCAAAATGTGCAGAAATAACTGAACGGCAAAACAGAGCAACTAAATATAGTTTTTAGCTGGTGCACACACAGAAGGTCCAGATTTGTACAGACATGTCCAATGGGATCCAAACCCTGTTCATCCTTACAACAGTACTTGCTGCTTTGTGGAGGATATTAGTGGTCTAATTTTTTTTCTCAGCAGAGATGGCTTTGTAAAAATGGTTTAAGTAGGAGCTTAACAATAGGTTAAGGTTCCTTATATGTTGCTGATTTTTGTCGTGGTTTAAGCTTAGCTTGGTTGGTAGGTACTGTGCAGCCACTTGTTCCCTTTCCTCTGGTGGAATCTGGGGAGAATTGAAATATGATACAACTTGTGGGTTTAATGACTGAAATAAAGTAAAATGTAATAATTATGCTGGAAGTGAAAAAGAGGCATAAAACCCAAGAGAAACAAGTGATGCATACTACAGTTGTTCCCCATCTGCTCACTGGTGCCTAGACTGTCTGTGAGCAGCAATCAGTGGCTCTGAGTCAATTTCCCCCAGTTTGTATGCTGGGCATCCATCCTGTGGTGTGGAATATTCCTTTGTCCACTTCAGGTCACCTCTCCTGGCCATGCTCCCTTTGGGCTTCTTGTGCACCTGCTCCCCAGCAGAGTGTGAGACACTGCGAAGTCCTTGATTTAGAGTAAGCACTACTTAGCAACAACCAAAACATTACTGTATTGTCTTATACTTACTCTTATACTTAGTCTGAAGCACAGCACTGTACCAGGCACTAGGAAGAAAATTAACTCTATCCCAGCCAAAACCAGGACAACCTTCAATAAATCCATCTAAGTATGCAAGAGTTTGTTTTTCTTTAATTTATCAAAAATAAGTGTGATTATGTATAGTGACATCCATATGTTGTAATGTAAGTATTAGTTTGCCACTGAAGCATCCACTTTGCTGTGTGGACAAGTTTCATGGCACGGCACAGACACATGGTGCTGCTCATTCCCAGCCATGGCGTTGAATGCACTGCTGTAACCTCAGACTCTCTTGTCATTATAGTAGCAATCACAGAAACAATACTTGTTTCAAGTGTCCTACTCTTTTAGGATTTCAAAGCACTTCATGAAGGTCATAGGTGTTTTGAAAATGAAATATGGCTGTAGAAAGCTGATGGCGTTTTAAAATTATTTGGTGTATTGTATAAAATATAGTAAATTTTGTGCTCCTCAGATTTATTTCTGACAGCTGGTCACTTTTAGTTGCCATTCTTAGAGGTTAACCAGAAATAAGCTCTTTGGGTTTTAGTCTGATTGTAGAAGACAACAGTCTAAGCAAAACATTTTGGTAGAATTGGATGTTTTCCATGCCAAGTGTGATGAGAAATTTAAATTATAGTAGTGAGAATAAATGTGATGTAATGGTTGCACCATCAAACTGGGGCAGGCTGACTTGGGTTCTGTTTTATTAAAGCAGAATGAAAAGTAGTAACCCTTGGAGAGCAGAAGGGATATTTCAGAGTCTGTCTCTCATCTCAGCTATCTGTATTTGGTAAAATTTCAGAAGTTCACATTTTTGTTATGGTTGCGCTTTTACTGCAGTGAAACCGTATTGGAACAGTCAGAGGTCTTCCTAAAAGTTAGATTTCAATCTTGCTTTCTTAAAAGGCTGGGAAAGTGGTTTATCAGATATTCCAGTCATGTTAACAGGGTTTCTGCAAAATGCAGCTGAAGATAATCATACTTTCTACACCCCTGGGCTCTTCTGTTCTGAAGCCTGACTGAGCTGAGAGCCACTCACTGATCACAGTTAGTGTAAAGCTGATTCCTAATTCACTTGCACACTCACTTTGGCAGTCAATGAGAAAGATTGAATTTAAAGGTTTCAAATGCAGGCTGACATGGTTTGTCACTTTCAATCCTTTTTGACACCAGCCATGCAAATTAAAACTGTAACCTCCTGAGTACTTATTTACTGGGGAAATCAGAAAGGTCACAGTGCTGTTCTTCTGGCCTGTGGCTTGTTTGACTTTTCTTGCATGTACTTAAAATTTGTGTACATGACATTTCTGCCCTCTTTGTTCCCCTCAAGTATAATTAAGGAAACAAAAGAATTTAGGATGCGCTTTTGTTTGAAAGAAACAGGTATCAAAGTTCAAAGTTGAAAAGCATCTGTGAAGTATTCAGTGTGGTACTGCATGACTTTTTAATTAGTATTTAGCAGGGTTCAGTAAAAAGCATGTTTAAATAGATTAACTGGTAACTGACACACCTAATATTTTATGGTGAATTAACTGACTGTTCTTAGCTGAGCTCTGCAGGAATCTTGCAAGCTTAATGTTTACATTGTTAATACTGTTTTTCAGATAGAATATAATGAAGGACAGGGCTTCTATACTGGGTAGGTGGAATGTCTTGATAAAGTGGTGTTCTCCATCCCTGAATCCTGGGAAGGCAAGTCTCACCCATGCTATGGGACCTGTGTGGTAGGGATGGTGGTAGTTCTGGGAATTATTTTAGAGCCTTTTATTTCCAGCCAGGTGTATTTTTTTCTAAGTGTAACACTAGCTAGAAAATTAATAACTTTCTGGCCTTAAGCTAAGGCCATAAGGGCATATGGACTTAGGAATTTAATTTCCTTGTGACATTCCACTTACAGAAGTCCGTATGCCTTAATCTTTGAGGAAATCATGGAAAAAATACAATGCTTTGCAAGCTTGAGAAGGTCTGCAGGCCTCTTGCTGGTCTGATTGGTGTGTGAAAGTGATCTTTGACTTGTGCTTTGAGAGCCTGGCAGCCTTCAGGAGTGAATAAAGGTGTGAGAGCCCCTTTAAACCAATGGTGAAATGTCTGGCCAAGAACTGCAAATGAAAAAATGCACAATGCTTTAGCAATGGATGATTAACTCAAACCAAATACAAGGACCCAGTAGATTTTTGCTTCAAAATGGGTTGCAATTATGGACATCTGATCCCTGCTAAATTGTTAAGCTCTTTGAACTGCCCATGTTTTGGGCTGCACAGTAGCTGTAGGTCAGTTGTTTATGCCAAGGAGCAAATTAAAGAGCAGTAATTGGAGAGGTAGCATGAAGAAGTATTGTTAGACTGACTGATGTATTTTTGTACCTCAGCAGCTGAGCAGTGAATGTTTTATTCTTTGTGTGTTTATCCTATCTTTAAATTTTCCTTCAGTTAAACTTGCCTTTTTCATATTTATCACTTATGGTTCTTTTATGTTGTGTTGTTGTTTTTCAGCATTTTACCTCATTGTCAAGGTAAACTTATTAAGCAACTAGGCAGTTAAATGGATTTCCTTTCTATGCTCCATCTCTAGTTGCTATTTGCTGGATGCTTTTCATTTCTTATTTTGATGTGTTTATCAGACTTTTGGCTGCAGGTAGCAACTCAACTTCAACAAAGTTGCAAGGCAGCAAAAAAGTGTCAGTTTAATTCTTGTAGATGGTAAATCTTTCACTTTTTAGGCTTGTATAGGTGTTCTTTTATAGATCTTTATTTTCTAGGAAGAATTTGTTGACAAAGTAATTGGAAACCTAAAAGATTAGAAGTCATTTCAGTAAACCCATTGTACTTGATCCAACAGAAGATTTGTTATAACAACTGCTGCTGTGCTGATCTTGGTATAATACAGTGACAGTGAAAACCTGAAGCTGCAAATCCTTTGAAGATTTACTGATTTTCTTTGAATTTGATAATCTATCAGGATTGTTCAAAAGGAATAATCTGAGGAAGATGCTTTCATGTGGTCAAGATGAAGAATAAAGGAAAATGTCTTAAGTGCTGTGTGCAGTTTCAGATACCATAATATAGGAAAGATATAAAACTATTAGAGGATGTTCAAAGGAGGACTATGAAGGGTCTGGAGGAGAAGCCATTTGAGGTGTGGCTGAGATCACTTGGTCTGTTCAGCCTGGAGAAGGAGGCTGAGGGGAGACCTCATTGCAGTTACAACATCCTCATGAGGGGAGGAGGAGGGGCTGGCACTCTTCTCTTCTCTCTGGTGACCAGTGGCAGGACCTGAGGAAAAGGCCTGAAGCTGTTCCAGGGAGGTTTAGGTTGGATACTGAGAGAAGGCTCTACACCGAGAGGAGGGTTGGGCACTGGAACAGGTTCCCCAGGGAAGTGGTCACAGCACCAAGCCTGACACAGCTCCACAGGCATTTGCTTTCAGCCACAGGATGGGATTCTTGAGCTGGTTTTGTGCAGGGCCAGGAGCTGGACTTCAGTCCTTGTGGGTCTCTTCCAACTCAGGGTATTCTATGATTCTATGAATCAAAATTGCTTCTCCTCTCACTGCTGCTGCATTTGTTGAATGCTTGGAGAGTGGACGTGTCTGTAGCCTTTTAGTGCCTCAGACCATTCAGTAGCAGTACTCTGGGAAGCAGATGTGTTTGAAAGCAAAAGGGTTTAGATGTTTTCAGCCAATTTTTCCTATGGCTTTGGGATAAAAATGGTTATTTTCAGATGTAAAAATGGAAGACCTGCTTTTAATGTGATCATTCTTCCTCTCGTGTGTCCTTTTCTGTTGGCTGGTAGTGGAAAATGTTTTTTGTTACTGGTTTGTTTTGATCCATGACCTAATTAACTAGAGATGGTCAAGTACCAATCCTGTGTGTCCCTGGTCAGAAGCTCAGTTTCTGCTCCCTGCAATCACATCTGCAGTATTTGAGGGTTAAGGAGATTTTTATTGCCTTTCTTCTGCTATTAAGCAGGAATGCTGTGGTGTCCTCTATGCTGACTTCAGTGATACAGCTCGATGGGGTAAAACAGTGAAATAAAAAAATCACCCTTTCCTTCTCTACCTACCTCCAGATTAATGCTAAATGATAAATCTCACTTCTGTGAAAGTGAAAGGCATTATGGTTCATCATGTCTGTTTGGTTATTTGATTTTTTTTTTGTGTTTAACTGTACCTCATCTCCCCTTGTGAGCTTGAAGGAAAGCAGATTTTTCTCAGCTGTAGAATCACACTTAGAGTATGATATTCTTGATCCATTTGTAGAGTCATGAAAGTTCAGAAAACATTTTTTCAGTTTACTAAGTATCCAACTGCTTCATGATGATTTCCAGCCTATGATTTTAGGCTCGAAGTTCTAATTTTGAGGAAACTTGATCACAGATCAGTTTTCTGCCTTTCTTTTTGAGTTCCCCAAAATCTTTGTGGTAATTGGAGATGTTTTTCAAAGCAAAAGAGTTTGTTCTTAATGATTGATTCAGTTTCCATTCAAGCCTGGTGTGTCTGGAGGAGCTACTCTGCTTCACAGCAGATACCTTTAGCCCTTAACACTTGCTCTCCATGTAGAATTATCTCAGTAATATCCTAGCTTGGATAGTCTGCAAGGTGAAGTGCAGCACCTTTAATACTAGATCTTGGGGACTGGAAAAGACTATTGTGGTCCAACTTGTCTTGTGTTACACAGATTGGGCTTAAAGATTCTTTCACTTATCATATACCCTTGACCTTTTCATTACACTGTGCATCTATGGTCTGGAAAATTATTATTTTTTTATTGGCCTACTGTATAAAAGCATACAATAAAAGATTTTTCATGTTTTTAAGGCTTACTGTATCTGTTCTTTAGACCTTTTTGTTTCTGCAGGCACCTGAGTCTTCACAGAAGCCTGTTAATACCATGTGAAACAAATGCTGGGAGTGATCTAAGTGTAGCCATAAAGTACTTGTGGGGGTTGTGGTGGTTTTGGCTGGGGTTAATTTTTTTTGTTCCCAGTAGCCAGTGTGGGGTTGTGTTTTGCATTCATGATGAAAGCACTGTTGATAACACAGGGATGTTTTCATTACTGCTTTGCAGAGCTCACACAGAAGCCTTCTCTGCTTCTCACTCTGCTGGGGAGGAGGCTGGGGGGAATTAGGAGGGGGGTAAGACACAGCTGGGACAGCTGACCCCAACTGACCCAGGAGATGTTCCAGACCATGTGGCATTGTGCCCAGCATATACAGCTGGAGGGCAAGAAGGAAGAGAGGAAGTCTGGAGCAATGGTGTTAGTTTTCCCAAGTCACAGTTATGTGTGATGGAGCCCTGCTTTCTTAGGAATGCCTGAACTCCTGCCTGGCTGTGACAAGTGGTGAATGAATTGTTCTGCTTTGCTTATGTGAATGGATTTTGCTTCACCTACTGTTAAAATGTCTTTATCTTGACCCATAAAGTTTTATTAATTTTACCCTTGCAATTTTCTCTCCCATCCTTCTGGGGGGAAAGGAGCACCTATGTGGGGCTCAGCTGCCAGCTGGGGTTAAACCACGACAGAGAATAAATGATCTCTGAAGAATTTTCCAGCCTTTCACAGCCACCTGTGAATTTGAGGATCTTGGGCGATTGAGAACTATTAATATGGGCACACTTTAGAAAGAGCAGAAGCCTTCCACAGTGGGTTTTACTACAAGATTCTAATAAAGCATTATGCCTGTGGTGATGCAGAACTCCTGATGCTGTAGCTTATGTAGAAAGGTTTTTGAATAGATCTTTGCCAGGCAACTCTATTATGATTAGGGCACTAGTTAGAGAAGGCCTTGTGTATGTTTCATTTGATGGGGAGCTGTTTCGGGAATTATTTCTGTGGCGGTGCCGCCCGCGCCGAGCGGCGCCAGGAGGGGGCGACAGCGGCGCGGCCCTGCGGGGCTCCCGGGATCGGGGTGGGAGAGCCGGGCTGGGGGTGCGATCCATCCTCCGGGAGAGCCGGGCTGGGGGTGCGATCCATCCTCCGGGGAGAGCCGGGCTGGGGGTGCGATCCATCCTCCGGGGAGAGCCGGGCTGGGGGTGCGATCCATCCTCCGGGGAGAGCCGGGCCGGGGGTGCGATCCATCTCCCGGGGAGAGCCGGGCCGGGGGTGCGATCCAACTCCCGGGGAGAGCCGGGCCGGGGGTGCGATCCGTCCTCCGGGGAGAGCCGGGCCGGGGGTGCGATCCATCTCCCGGGGAGAGCCGGGCTGGGGGTGCGATCCATCCTCCGGGGAGAGCCGGGAGCGGGAGGGCTCGGGTGTATTCCCCGGGGAAACCGGGATCGGGTCTGATCTCTCGGGAGGGCTGGGACCGTCAGTCCGTCGGGATCGGGTGTGTCGGGCGCTGGGTGCAGCGCTGTTCGCCTGTCGCAGCAGCTCGGCAGCCACGTGTGTTCTGTGTGTTCTGCATCGCAAGGCACAGGTGTGTCCCTGTCCTGCTGTAACCCCAGCCCGCAGCCGCTCCTCCCTCCCCGCCGGGCAATGGGGGAGGGAATGGGAAGAGTGAACACCGCAGAACTCTGGGTTAAGACAGGTTCCCTTGGTAAGCAAGGTGCAAGCTCTGCACACAAGTGAATGAAAACAAGGAATCCATTTACCACGTCCTGTGAGCAGGCAGCTGTGCCATCTCCAGGAAGGCAGGATTCCATCACACCTGACTGTGGCTCCAGGACACAAATGCCTCCACTTTGAACATCCTCCCTTCCGTTATTCCTCCCACTCTGAATGTCCCCTTCTTCCTCTGCCCCTCACTTTGTGTATCGAGGATGGCTCCATGTCACACATGGAGGTGGTTTTAAACTAAAAGAAGAGGAATTTGAGTTATATATCAAAAATAAATCCTTCTCTGTGTGCTGAGGCACTGGCACAGGGTGGCCAGAGAAGCTGTGGAAGCCCCATCCCTTGGGGTATTCCAGTCCAGGTTGGATGGGGCTCTGAGCAGCCTGGTCTAGGGGAAGGTGTCCCTGCCCATGGCAGGGGCTGTGGAACTAGGTGGTTTTTAAGGTCACTTCCACCCCAAACCCTTCTGTGTCCTGAAGTAGCTTTGGCCTGTGGTGTTTTCTTCATTTATGCTTGAACTACTAAGCCTGCTGTCAGTCCAGTTTGATGTTTTAAAAGAAACTTTCCCAGGCTTTTAAACTTCATGCTCTTAGAATATTATCTGCTGATTAAATGGAGAGTACAGGGAAATTACCATAATGGTATTAATTAAATATTTATTTATAGATGCAGTTATATAGTTTGCAGACCTGAAATAATAGGCCTTGTTTGAAATCCTAAGTAATAGTTCACATAGTTCAAGATAAGGTTAATTAAAAATGCTGGTGTGTGTTTCATTCACATAAGTGGCAAGTAGCTGGCTGTGGGATCAGCTCTATAAAGAACTCTAAGCAAATTATCCTTTAGATTAATGCTCTGACAGTGGAAAATGGATGCAACTTGTTTTCTTAACTGGTAGATCATAGTTTCTTTAGACTCCAGTGGTGTGCTGAGCATTGTGCTAACATAATGTATTTTCTGCTTCTTGAGTAGGTTGTAGGTCCTGAAGGCACCAATCCCTTATTCCTGTTCATGTGTTCAAAGCAATGACCAAAGCTTCTAATGGCTGCCTGGGCTAGGAGGCTGCTTGCTATGATGCCTTGCATGAGGCTTATGCTGAGTATTTATTTAGTTACTCTAGGCAATAGCTAAAGTACTCAACTTGCTGGATAGCTGCCTGCTTGGTCATTTTTCTGGGGAAAGCAGTGAAATGGATAGGAAATAATTGAATCAAAAGTACTTTTCTTTCCTACCTGGGTAAAGTATAAGGCAAAACTGTAGGCTTATTTTTTCCAGTTCTTTCAGAATATTTTTCTTAACTTTATATTATTGCACTGGAGTAGTAACTGGGTAGAGCTCAACCCTGTAGCTTGTATCTCAGTAAGTGTTTTAGGAGTAACTATTCATTATTTCTAAGTCTGTGCAAATGATGCTAATCAAGTAGGTATGTCTTGTCAGCATCTGTATGAGGTATTTTTTTGGCTCCTCATTTGGAAAGGTTTCATTGCTGTTGTCAAAGCTGAGATTTGAAGCTTTTCTGCAGAGTCATTGGAAAAGAGCTGAGTGGAGGGAATACAGAAAGCATAGTTCCTTTATTCAGGTTTGGTACCTTAAACATGGCTGTGCATACTGCTAGTAATGGATGTCAAGCTGTGCTGTAATAAAACAAATGTTAGCATTATTTTTCTCTCATTTTATTGGTGACTAATTAGCTGTTTGAGCTGTATCAATTATAGTCAATCAACTTTTTGTAATAACACCTTTTCCCCTTACAGTATTTCATCCTCAAGACAGCCATCCTGACATGGAACAAATTTTACAAGTACCTAATTGAAATCCTAACAGAATAGTGAATGCAATTTCAAGCTAAGCCACAAAATGAAGAAATAAGAGCAGATGGTCCCTTCAGAAAAATAGATTAAACAGAATAGATACTCCTGGCCATCTACATAGTAAATCTCATGCTTCTTGTCAAGGGGTACTGCCAATAGTTATTATGCAAAGGTAAAGTAAAAGCTGTATGAATTCAGTGAATAAAGCTTTTCCTCATTCCCAACTCTTTCTGATAATTTAGTGCTTTGTTCATATTTTTAAAGTTACAGTTATAGCAAGTATGAGTAGCAACTTATTAAATTAGTTGTGTCTTGATTTAGGAAGGGTTCCTGCAAAAAGAGCGACTCTGGGAATGTAGTTCCATTTGTGATCAACGAAAATTCATTGTAGCATTTCTGGTATTTTCTGGCTCTGTGACACACTGATGATTGAGTCTTTAAACCCTCATGACAGATTTGGTAGAGGGATTTGTGAATGTCTCTCCTGTCAGCACGAGGAAGAGCTTATATTCCCCCTGGTTAAATGTTCTTTTCACATGTATTAGTGGACAGCCAGATTTTTCAGTTCAGTGGAGCACCTTTATTTCTTGGGTATATGCAAAATAACACATTCCAGCCTTTTCAGATGCTTGTTCTGTATGTGAGTGGACATGCCATTCCTGCACTTGCTGTGAGGTCAGCAAATCCAGATGGGGAAGTGAGATTTGAATCTTAGTTACACATGACTGTTTCTCTAGGAAGACTTCTTCCTGGGTGCACAAGTATCCATTGCAATTGTTTAGCTTTCTTCCCAAATGCCCTTTTTTGCTTTGTTTCTCTCTAGTAGCAAGGAGCAGTAGAAAAATCTACCCCATTAATTAATTGGTTATTGCTGTCTCAGCTGTCCTTCATCTTTTAGGTACCCAGACTCTAAATTTCTTAAGCTGCTGTATTTTTTGCAAATGCATTCCCTTTGTCCTCTGCCACATCTAGAAGATAACTTCATTCTGTACTTTTGGAAAATGGAGCATCAACATTTTCTTTCCCATATAAAAGCAATTTAAGCATCACTGAATCAAGAGGTAATGGCACCTCAGGTAGTTTGCGTTGGCACTTTTCTTATTGTTTCTTGGCAGACAGAAGTGATGAAGGAGCAGAAACTTGAATATATGGGGTTGTGAAGGCAGGTGGGGGACAGGCAGGCCAGATTAGAAGCAGCTTCTGCAGGCTCCCAGCACTACTGTTAAAAATACGACCAGTTTTGTTTTTGCTGTCTCACCTTGAATGTAGGTGAACTTCCTGGGCTGTGAATTGTTCCACTGCACTTAAAGGTGTCAGCTGTCTTGTGGCCACGACACTTTGTAGTAGTTGATTTTCAGTGTATAATCTGTAGAAATATACTGAAATCTGCTGTTTAAACTATTGAATATAGGAATTACTCTCCTAAGAACATACATTCTCATCACTGGAAAAAATTTGTGTTCAGTGAAAGTTGAAATTAGCTGGATTAAAACTAAAGCAGTAACATGTCAAAAGTTAATTTATCAAATAACTACATAACATAATTTGCCTGCAGTAAAAGTTAGGCATCATATTTTAGATTTCTGTATAAGCATTTGATTTTAAACTGTCTTAAAAACAAATTAGTAAGACAAATGAATTTGCAGTGTCTTGACTGCTGAAAAGTTGCACAGAACATGCGGTTTTCCTGATTCTTACAGCTATACCATAACCATGTCTGTTGGAAAGAACCTTGGACTGTTAAGAAGACTTTTTACTGAAGAAAGATGCTTTTTTTATGCAAATTTACTAACCAAAAATACAACTTATTCAGAAGGAACTACTTCCTTCTGTTTAAGGTAAAAATGAAGATACTTTCTTTAGAGAAAGATTTTGAATCAGAGCTGTTTCTTGTGGCAAGTAAACCCGTGCCATAAATGCTGCTAAAACTGCAGTATATTTTAGCTTTGTAAGGTGTTTTTCAGCAAAAGCTTACTAGTATAGGTTAGTAGTTACTTCAGATATTTTTGCAGGCATAAAACGTGGTCTGTTTCATTTTTTCTTAAATTTGGAAAGATGAATAATGTTCTATTAGGCAAATGCTAGAAATACTAGTTTAAGGAAAAAACTCTTCCTAGATGCCACAGAAGTTGGGAGATTGTCTTCCTCAGGGAATGTGCTGCATGGACAGGTATGTGATCCTACAGAGGCAGAGATTTATTGCAGCTGCAGACGTGGCTGCTCTCCTGCAGAAACTGGCCTGTTAAAAGATGTTTGGTCTTTTCCTTATGATTTGCAGCTGGATTGAGTCCACAAGATGGACTTTCAAGCTTTATAACACTTCTAGAGGAGTCTTATCTTCTACAATTCTGTGAAGTGGTTCAACTAATTTCATGAGAATAAGTTTAGTAGCATAATATTTGGAAAAAATTGAATGTGATAGCAATATGCATTAATATGCATTAATTCTGTGTAATATGTGTTCTACACAGAAAATAATTTCTAGTTGCTTGATATTGAGCATGTGGAAGGGATAGTAATTAATGTTATCCCTCTGCTAGGTAATTTTTAACTTGTATGCTAGAAGTTTATAACGTCCAATTTATGTTGAAGCTCATACATAAAATTATCACACAAATTTCTTTAAGCTTCACTTTCCCATAGGACAGTAGATGTGCAAGCTGCCTTTATATGTTTTTCCTGCCAAGTTACACT
Source organism: Oenanthe melanoleuca (assembly GCF_029582105.1). Lineage (NCBI taxonomy): Eukaryota > Metazoa > Chordata > Aves > Passeriformes > Muscicapidae > Oenanthe > Oenanthe melanoleuca. Next base: position 6,975,106 of record NC_079335.1, on the reverse strand, counting down.
ACTGCAGCCCAGGACTGTAATGAGTGACAAAAATAAAAGTACTACCTAAAATAATTTTGTCAAAAATGGTGCTTTGCCTCTTTTATCTCCTGCAGTGGAGGTGATGGAAGGAATTCCTTCTGAAGGAATCATGGAGTGGTTTGGGTTGGAAGGACCTTAAAGGTCACCAAGTTCAGATCCCCACTGCCATAGGCAGGGACACTTTCCACAGGATCTGCTTGCTCAAAGCCCCATCCAACCTGGCTTTGAGGTTAGAGGATTAGGATTGTGTTAACCTAATCCAGGATGGTGTGTTGGAATTAGTCCCTTTTCTTTTACATGTGCCAGCTAATGTCCATAGATTTGTTTCCTACATCTGTGGATCAGAATGCACAAATGCTTTAGGATGCTTTAGGTTGTTGCCTTTTTCATTAATATCACAAAAGCATTTTTAAAATTTGGTTGTTTTTTTTTTTTGTTTTAAAGAGTAATATACAACTCACCTATTTTATTACCTGTGACATTCACCTGTTTTTGTGGTTTTGTGTTCTTTCTTTACAAGATTACTTTTTAACAGCTTACTTGCACATCAATAGTTTGTGCTTTAGTAAACAAAGTTTCAGAGGTGGAAGTTTCAGGACTCTGAAAAATTTACATCAAAGGGCCAGGAAGCTTGTGCTAAAAATCAGCAAGATGAGAAAATTCTGAACGATAGATTGAAAGAAGAGATTATACATGAAGTTTACTCCAGTGTACACTGTTTTCTGTGGTTCATCTTTTAGAGGCTCTAAGTGTTTGCATTCACTTTCTGAGTTTACTTGGTCAGTGTAATGCCACAGAATATATAGATGTTTTTTATCAATTCTGTAGTAAGATTGAGGTTGTACTTGTTGGTTGAGCTTATGTAGAGTCAGTGGGTGTGAGTTTAAGTCATAGCAGTGTCTGGTGCTAACTCTGAATTTCATTGAATTAAATACAGGAATTTAAAACCACTATAGATACTTGCAATAACTTTATCTCTGTTCCTTTCCCTAACTCTGTGTGAAATATGGACAGTGACAAGTTTTTATTGGACAGAAAATGCATTTTGGACAGTGTGGCATTCTGGGAAGCAGTGAGAAGAGCTGCTTGCTGTGTGCATTTTCAGCCATGCACATTGGAGAGGGAAAACAATGGACTGCTGTAGCCTGGGTCTGTCCATATCTATTTCTCTGGACTGTTTTAGCATTCCTATGATGAATGAATAACATTAATTTCTGCTGTGCTTTCAGGTAACAAATCATGGTTTTCTATGTTCTAGCATTTCATGAGAAATAAATCTTGGGCTGGGGGAAGAATTTATTAGAACTAGTATTTTTTTTAAAGTACTGAAGATGGAACAAATCTTTTCTTCAAAAAATAATTTCAAAACTCTTCAGCAAAACAGTTGAAATCAAGACACTTGCTAAAACTTTTATGAGAGGAAGGATCACCACTTCCAAGGCACTGGCAGTGCTGTTCTGGTGGAGCCCAGGTGCTGGTGGCCTTTGCAAGGGCACCTTCCTGGCTGGTGTTCAGCTTGTTTGAGCTTCAGATCCTCCCTACAGAGCTGCTTTCTGGCTGTTTGGTTTCCAGGCCATTCTCTTGCATGGGGTTATTCCTTCACAGGCACAGGGCTTTGCACTTCCCTTTGAACTGCATGGGGCTGCTGTCAGCCCATTCCTCCACCTCTTCGAGGCACTGCTGAGTGTCATCACAACCCTCTGGTGTTTGAATTGCTCTGTTTTCTGTAATGTGTAAAGCTGCTGGAGCTGCACTCTGTGCCATCAGCCAGGTCACTGATGGAGATGTTAAATATCATTGACCCTCAGAGCTCACCACTGATGGCTGGCCTGGTTGTGATGCCCCTGACAGAGTCCTTTGAACCAGGCAGGTCAGTTTTCAGTCCACCTCATGGTCCATGTCTCTATCCTGTGCCTTGTCAGACCACTTGAGGATGGGGTGTGGGAGGCTTATCAAAAGCTCTACTACAGATGGGGTGGACACAGCAGCTCTTGTCTCATCTCATATTGTTCATAGCTGTTTAGTGCATGAGACTTCCCTGCCATGAATTTGTGCAAGCTGCTCTCATCTTGTCCTTCTGTGCTTGCAAATGGTTTTCATGAGCTGTTTACTACATCACCTTCCAAGAGATCAAGGTGAGTTTTATCATGCTGTGATGCCTCAGATCCTCCTCCCTGCTCTTGAAGATAGGACTGCTTTGCCTCAGTCATCCCTGATGACCATGACCTTACAAAACAGTGGCCTGTTGATGGCATCAGCCAGCTCCCTCAGTATTTGTGTATGTTTCATGAAACTTCTGCTTTAGTGACATTTCAAGCAAATTGTGACTTACAGAAGGTGTGAGTTGTGTTTTACTGGTATTTATCGGTGGGATATGACATGTTATTATTAAGGATTATAATTAATATTTAGAATATTAAGGATTATAATTAATTATTATAATTAAGGATTGCCAGTGTGATGCTCTGCCTTGGCCTTCTGTCATTGGCATGGAGACTCCTGGCAAAGCTCTAGTTACCTAAAAATGATTTTTGGAGAAGTAGAAGTTAACACTACTTTGTCTTGCTGATGGCTACATAAATTTTGCATAATGCTAAGGAAACAGCTGTACACTTACTTGTGTAACTATCATTACATGAAACACAGGGATGTGTTTTGTTAGCATAGATATTTTCTAGTATTAAATATGGTTTGTTTGAATCTGCTGGCAGATATTTAGAGTGAAGTCTTTGCCTGTGCCTTAAAGTGTAGTCCTAATAGTGCTCAAGTCTGTCTGTTTTAAGGGTCAACAGCTGGATGTGCTGTGGCTACTGCTTCACCTTGGCAATAGTTAGAATGTTATATTTGCATGTTGAGAACTGCAGGTTGTATCCATTTTTCAGTTGAGATGTGAGGCATTTTCTTGGGAAACTTGTCAGAGGAATCTCAGAAAGTTTGTAGTACTCTGCAGTGCTAAGTACATGATAAGGAAGAAAGATTATAAGCCCTCCTTGATGTCTCACCAAAATGTCAAGTGAAATCTTGTGTAAGAGCTACCTGGCTGCGTTCATATGAGTAAATGAAAAGGGTAGAACATCTGCTCCTAAGGACTCTTGATGAGGAATATTAACTTCATTTTGCTTGAGTCCTGTGCACCAAGTAGTGTAAGATGTTCTGTATATTAGATTTTATTTTAAGGTACAGAACAAATGAGTTGACTTTTTGTAATTAGTTGATGCCTGACCTTGTTAATTTTAAAAAATATTCGTGCTTAGAGAAAGATCTGCTGTAAATAAATGTACAGTAGGTAAATCTTACAGCTAATTTTAGCGTTTTGTTATAAATTATCTTCACAATGAGATAAATAATTTTCAGTGGAGTAGGTTGAGGATATGGGACTGAAGTCTATGTCTATATCTTGTTTTTTTTCCTGAGCAAGACTGATTAAATAGCTATTAATACCTTATACATGATTTTGACAGTTCCTACTGTGGTACTTCCTACCTTACTGCTAATATTAATCAGTCTAAAAAGATTTCAGTGGAGTCATTTTTGATGTGAAGGTAATGGGTATTCAATTAGTTTTGAATTGCTTAAATAAAAAAGCCCATTCAAAATATTTGTCATATTGGTGACTGAAATGTATTTTCAGATCAGTGCAGATAGTAGTACTTAAATTTTAAAATAGAACTTATAATGCCTGTGAATGCAATTTAAATAAAGATTGGTTTGAGTCCTTCAACAGGGATATTATTATTATTAATTTGAAGATTCTGAATGCTGTAGACATCGCTCTAGCATGAACTGCTTATTTTATTGTAAATTGAAATAAGATTCATTGTCAGGTGCTTTTACAAAATTAAGGTGGCATATGAAAGACAGTTATTCAGAATTCAACTTTTGTAATAATGTGCATTAGTTGAAACAAATTAGTGTGGTTTTTTTAATGCACAATTCATGCTCTTAATGCATTACTTTCTGTGCCAGTTCAGAATTAGGACCTATTATGGATGCACAACTTGCGATTTTTAAAAAGACTTTTTAAAGGATTAAGATGTTGGCTGAGGAGAATTGGTGAAGTTTTCTGAGGGTCTTAAAGGAGTGGGGGTGGGTGCAGTAATAGATCAACAGAATTAAAAATTGAAAATTCTGTTGCATTTTTAATTTGTGCTTTAGACCCATTCAGGATGAGTCTAAATGTTGCTATTACACATATATTTAGTTTCCTTATTTTAAATATTTTGAGGCAATTTTTTATTTGCTTGATTACTTTAATTCTCTATTTTTCCCCTTTTTTCTTTTTTTACGAAGACACATTAATTAGTATTTACTTTGGAAATATCTTGGAGGCTGGAAAAAGGGATATTTGTTTAAGCATTTTCTCATATTCAGAAGATGTTTAGTGGCTGAACTTAGCTGCGTATTTTTCTGGGGGATTGGAATGCTATATACCATTGAAATCGGGAAATTCTGCCCTTTTTGATGAATGTCTACACAGAGAAACTGCTTTGCAGCAGACTACACTATGCTAGACATGTTTTAAGATACTCAAAAGTAGGAAGCTAAGATTGTCTCTTCTGTTTAGTACAAAAATTGGGGAGGTTTTCCAGCTTCAATGATTGAGAGGACAGGGATTGAGTAGTAGGTCTCTTAGAGGCTGTTGTAAGGAAATCTGTGGGGTTTATTTCAGCAAGCCTTTTGAAATGTAATAGAGCCTTGGTGTGGCAATTCTAGTTCAAGTTCATGCTGTGCAGTACTGTTTTCAGCTCAAAATATGAGAAATATTGGTTGGAGAGGTGCTGATTCAAGGAACTTTTAATCATCCCTAGTAGGACAGGGAGTAAAGGAATCCAGGGTAAAGGATGTATAACCTGAAGCACAGTCAAGACTATTTTACTACAACAATAATGAGATTAAGCTCTCAACAATTTAATCAAACTTAAAATTGTAATGGGGTTCACCATCTTGTGTGACTTTGCTCTGGATTTACAGAACTCCTGGAAGGACTGTGGGCAGTTAGTCAGAATCTGGAGCATCAGACTTCCCATGACTTGGCTTCATTGGAAAAGTTGTAATATTTTTTTAAGAATAAGTATTCTTAAAATGTGTCTTCTGAGATGAATTGGTTTTGCCACAGTGAAAATTTCCAAATAAACAGTATGGAATGCTGATATTGTCAGTTTTTGTCCATTGAGGAAAAACTAGGGATTTTTTTTTTTTTTCTGAAATTCTGCTGCAACTGTCTTGGGATCCTCCTTTTCCTCTGGGAGCTTGTCTCTTACCAAAGCTTGAATGTGTTCCTTAAAGAGGGTCTTCATAAAATGCAAACTAGTAAGTCAAGGTCTTTGATTTTTTTCTGATGTGAAACCAAAAGGAATTGTGCTGCCAGAGGAGGTTGTCTCAGTGTTCCATCTCCAGCAATGGTCAAAAGCAGTGAGTTTTCAAGAACTAAAAAGGGCAGGGGAAGTATGTAAAGATACTTAGCTTTCACTTTGACTTAAGAGCTTTCTGAATTGAGGAGGGTGTGATTTTTCTAAGTCAGCTGTGAAGTTTTGAGAATGCACTGAGAAATATAACTGCTATTGGGCTATGCTTCAGTAGTTGTATAACATGCTTGATTGAGCCAGTCTAAATTTTGATGTTTTCTTTTCTTAGATACAAGGCAATGAAATTGCCCAAATAAAGCAAAATCTATTGCTTCTATTGTATAATATTAGTAATTTTCAAACCCACTTGATCTAAGAGTATTTTTAAAGGATAATGTAATTCTTAGAATATTTTCACTTTCAAAATGAATGTGGAAACTATTTCTAGTGCAATTGCAGTGCAGTTCCATCAATGCCCTGTTCTCTTTAACCATGATCATGTGGATATCCTTGAATGAGCCTTGCATTTTTCACTTGTTCTTCCATCCAAAGTAGGAAAAAGTCAGTACAAAATTATTTAGATATAATGGGTATTTGGTAAGACATCTGAATCTAAGGAAATATAGTAGAAATTTTCTTAAGGATTTGCAGGCAAATTGACCTGGTTTCTGTTGTCCCTGATCTTGGGTAAAGGAAATACTACCTTAAGGACAAATGCAGTAAACATTTCTGTTCACTTTGAGGTTGACATTTGATCTTATATTTATTATATTGATTTACTACAGACAAATAGGGCATCACTGTGCTCAGCATTAAACACAAGTATTTATATTGGCTTAGCCAAGGGAGCTGGAATCCTGGATTGTAGTTCTGCCTCAGGAAGATTAATTCTAGCTGAAGAATAATATGAAACAATTCTACTTTGTCATTATCTGATGTATCTACCACTGTTATTTGAATTAACTGAGGACTAATCATTGCTTAGATCTCTACTATGATTAAATGTAAAGAAAAAAATCCATGCAGTTATTACTGGATGCAGTTAAATTCCTGTTGCATTAGCTGCATCCTTGGTCTGAGAACATGAGATTTTAATCTCTAGCATTATGGGAACCTTTAATCACATGTGTATTTACTGTTTGTGATCTAGGAAATGGCATTGCTTCATATAGCTAAGCAGTGCAGAATGTAATCTAAGGATTAAGAAAAGGCAAATCTTCCTATCCCTTTGACCTTGAAAATCTGATTGGATTTCCTGTGTGATCTGGCATGATTTTCCCCTAATTATGTAAAGCTTGATGTATATGAATGATATTGCAAGAGCTGTGCAAATGTGAATAAAATTATAATGCTTAGCTGTATTTTCCCCTTTATCTTAGATTTCAAGTGCAAAGAAATAAAAAAAGTGAAATCTGAAATAAAATGTTATCAGTGGACTGGACTTTGTTCATACAAAACTGAAGTCTTTTACAATAGCAATGAAGAGTCAGAATGTCTTAAATCTGTTTGATTAACATCAGGGCATAACAGGGAAAAATGACTTAATCTTACTTTGTACTGCTTTGGCAATGGGCTGTGGCTGTTTGTTACTAAAGTAATTTATCTTTAAAGCAAATGGAGAAAATGGTGATCCATTTTGCTGAGAGCTGATTTGCAGCCTCTTAACGGGTTTCAGTAGCTTCTTCAAGCAAAAAGAAAGTTGTTTAAACAGTGCAAGTAAAAGAATGAAGGGCTTTTGCTTAAAAGGTTCAATAAAGTGTGTAGATACTTGGGATCGGAAAACTGATTTTTGGAGTAAGTAATGTGTTTCCTTTAATAATTACTGTAGCGACTTGAAGTTCAGTATCTACTAGAGCAAGAAGAGAAAGGTCTTTTTATGTTTTTTATTAGCTCAAAGTGGTCCCATATTATGAGCAAAATTAGCATTAATCACAATGTTGCAACCAAGTCCTTCAAATACCTAATTCAAATAACTTTCTAAGCTAAAGAAGTTAGGAAATACAATTAGCAGTGTATTGATCTGTTGAGGAATTTATGCTTCTGGCTCAGCCAAAGAATGTTACTGAGGTAGAACTCAAAGAGAATTTTAAGTGCATCTGAGGTGTCTGAAACGACTAATTTCCAGGTGTAATATTTCTTGGCAGTTTCTAGGAAGTTCCTTAAACCATTGTTGATTCATAAACTTGTGGTTTATTGTTATTATTGTGGTCTGCCCACTTTCAGGAATTGTATGCCATGCTGTCCATTTGGGGATAACATCTTATGATTCAACATGAGAAAACAAATTTTTAGCTTTACCAGTCCATAAAAACTTGGTGCACTTTGGTGTTGAAGGTACTCTTACTTTGGAAGTTTAGATTCTTCAGGAAAAAGTCCTTTACTGTAACAGTAATTACAGTGAAAGAGAACTTGTGAAGCTCTTGCATCAGGCTGAGATCAGTTCAACTGCCTGGGGGTCTTGGTGCACTGCTCTGTCATAAAAAAATACAGCAAATGCATTAATTTAATTTAATACTGAATGAAGTTTAACTGTGCTTTTATGACTTTTAGTCCTAAATTTTAGTCCTAAATCAATAAAATCAATACTAAAATCAATACTAAATCAAGTCATACCAAATTTTTTGGAGCTGCATTTGCGTCAGTCATAAAAAATGGATGTATATTTATTACAATTTTAATAACCAACATTTTTGGTGTAAAATAGTGCTAAAGAACAGCAGATTTCTGGTCAGTTTTAAGCTTTGGGTGTTAATAGTATAGTACCAGCAGCAGCCTTAAAAATTAGTGTTGTGTTTTTACTTGTAAAACATAAAAACCTCTAAGGACCTAAACTTGTTTTTCAAGAGAAATCAAAGACCTTTGTCGCTACTGCCCTTGTTACATGAGGAAAGAGGGATGTTAGATATATATCTGTATTTGAATGCTGTGGTAGTATTATGCTTTGCACATGAATGTGATAGTTGCAAACTTCAACTTCTAAAAGATACCAGTTAACTGATTTCTGAGTGGGAACATCACATCCTATAAAATTTTAATTTTAATTTCACCTGGAAATGAGTTCCAAATTAAACTGGTGTAACTTTACATCTGTTTAATTGCCCGTAATTCCCTAGTCTGTAATGTGACATTTCCATTTTTACCTGGATTTCCACTATTGAAATATTGTTCATTTGTTGTTAACTGGTGGGATAATGGTGATGGAGGCTTTTTTTACTGAGCATGATGAAACACAGTTGCTTTGGCAGGGCTCCTCCAGAATTTTTACATTGCTACCATCCATAGGAATCAAAAACTTTGAAAAGACTTGACAAGAAGTTTTGAAAGTACAGCTGGGGAATTCTTTTCCTTCAAGAAGCCTTCAGATAGTCTGAGGCTGGTCTGACTTTCTTAGTTTTCAGCCACTGAACAGTAACTTGGATAAATTGTTTATTTCCTGTTTTGTGTTAGTGAGGTTAAAACGTGCATGGAAGATAAGTTTGTTATTAAAAAAGATGGTGGCATCCTAATTTCTGTATTGGTAGATGGAAATGGACTGGTATTCATTAAACAAATCTGCTAATAATGCATGGATTTTTTTCCATAGTTAGAAATTTGTTGGTTTATTCTGTTTTTTGTTGGACCTAATTTCAAACCATATTGTCTTTGAAAGTGAACTAAAGGCTGGTTTCCTGTATATTTTTGATTGATTTCTTTTCATTCAAGTTTTTATTACAGTCTCCTCTTGGCCTAAGATCACATTCCCATTAAGGGAACTGCAAGGTCTTGATGAATGTCCTTAATTTCTAGTGGTCGAGTAGAGTAGAAGGGTGTTTCTTGTGGTGCCAAATTAACAAGATATATGGAGATGCTTGTGGAGGACAAGTGCTGGATTCCCATAAAAGAGCTTCTGTGGCACTTCTGAAATGGGTTGGATTTTGGTGCATGCTAACATGTTTAATGCTGCAGCCCCCAGCATGATGGACCCAATCCAGCAAATACATCACGAAATGTTTCACTTTGTCTCCCTGTATGCTCCTCAGGAATCCTCTCTAATGAAATGAGATCTGCAGTTTTTTTCATTAGCACACTGGAGAATCAATATTTGTAGTAAAGTATAATCAAGAGTCAGTTTTGTGTGTATCTCTGGAGTGAATAGTCATGCAAGCCAGGCTTTGAACTTCTAAATCCCTTTCCTAATAATGTCATTGTTGGTATAACACTAATCTCAGATTTTTGAGTGTGATCTATGTGCCTCAATTACATTCCTGAAATTCTGAAAGATTAACTAACTTGACATTTATTCCTAAGTGCACTGTAGAAAGCCACCATTAAAACTGCATACTTTATTTATAGAAGAGAATAAAATTATTGAATATTGAACTATGTTATGTGGTTTTGTTGTTTTTTTTTAATTTAAACATGCTCAAAGGTATCTAGGAATAGTTTTCACTACTTGAGCTATATAAAAAAATATATCCTAAGTGTTAAGTTAGTACAGTGTTTGCAATACTAATTCAAGGTGCTGATATAAACATAAATATAAAAAGAGGGAAACATGCTTTACCTTATTGCCCTTGTATAACCAATTACATGTATTAATTACACAATATGCTGTATATATACACCATACAGTATTAGATTTGAAATTTATTTATACTTAATTTGAAGATTCTTAGCTTTTAGATTGTTGCATTAAACTGAAAAAATAACTTTTTTCTTTAACAGAAATTGAAAAATTCCAAAAAGGGGAAGGAAAGGAAGAAGAAAAGTATATTGATGTAGTCATCAATAAGAATATGAAGTTGGGACAAAAAGTTCTGATTCCAGTAAAACAATTCCCTAAGGTAAGTCTAATTTTCTTATTTGATAAATTTAAGTTCTTATAAAAGATAACTCACCAGTATCTTAACTATTTTTTTAATGTAGCATTTAAAACTATTACCAGTAACTACTGTTACTGTTATGCATTCTGTACTGTAGGAGCTCTGAGGAAGAAGTGATTCTTACTGGAATAAATATGCAGGAAAGTGGTGCTGGTCACACAAAATAGCATGTTGAGAGCAAGTAATTAAACCATATCTTTGGGATAGCAGGATTTTCCTTTTCAGGATATCAAAAGGAAGAACCAATTTTGAAGTTGAATCTGATGCCAGGCTTTGAAACTTTATTATTGTAGCTGGAAGTGCAGCTTAAAATGCAGCATTAAGGAATTAATTGTCTAAATTTTCTTCTCATACTCTTAGATTTCAGGCATTGTTATTCTTGAATGAATTATAGCTTGACTGCTAAATTATGCAGTCTGTTCTGGAGGGGTAGAGACTGTTTCATTAATATCTTTGCCCACCATGAATTCTTAACTCTTCTTTACTACCAAGTATTATCCTGTACTAAAATATTGCTGCCTGGAAGCATTTATGCAACATTCAGTAGGCTGTGGAACTTTATTATTTTGGTGCTGCTTAAAATTTTAAGGCTAATGTTATGACAATCAGACTATAATTTTATTTTAATTTGTTTGAACTGGCTTTTTCTTCCTTCTAGAAATTTCAATACTTTCTGCTCATGGAGGAAAAAAGTCACCATTCCTTCCTCCTTCTGTTTAAGAAAACCTTTTATAATTGTTTTTTTTCCTGCACAGTATCAGTGTTTTTTTCACAGGCCTGTGCAGAGTAACTTGCAGGAATTTCTTTAGTGCTGTTCAAAGTTTCATGAAATATTCCTTGAGTGAGTCCAAGGCTGCACATCATGTGGGCACCTCTTAGGAACTCTGACTTAAGTCATCTTTATGACTAAGTAGAGCTATATACAAGCAAACAGAAACATAAAGATTGGGATGTAAAATATAGGAACCTCTTACTCTACAGTCAGTGTTTGCAAACAGGATGTTTTTCTTTTAAATGTTGAGATGTAGATACTTGAGCTCAGGGGCAAGAAAGGCAAACTGGCTATTAAAAAGGGAAACTGCCTTCTGAAAGGTACTTCTGCTTCTTTATCTAGTGTCAACTTTCCTTGTAGGACTAAACACTGAAATTATTTAGGATAGCTAGTAGAAAAGCTCTTGCTGTATTTTGAATGGCTAGAGATGCTCTGCTGTTTGATTCTGGTCCATAGAAACACTGAATTGGAATAAAGCCTGGTGTATACCATGGAAAGAAGCCTGAACTTATGTCCAGGCAGATCCAGCGGTGTAAAGTAAAACAGCTATGCAGAACAGACATGTCATGTGAGTTCCTGTATCTCCACTAGGACTGCTCCACTGAAGGCAAAATCTTGGTATCTCTATGCACATAAATCTCTTCTGCCAGAGTGAATAAAATCCTAGATGCTTAATGAGAATATTTTTACCACAATATTTGGGGGGCTCAACTTCTCTTAGAAATTTCCATTTTATTACATATAGATGGATATTTGATAAAGGTTGCTCATTTAAGATTCTGTAGAGTCAAAATGAACTAAAATTTCTCACAGTGTAGGAGTGGTCTGGAAGGAGGTGAGTATCAGTTCAGAATTATGATACATACTCTTGATATCTCTGAGAAGCACCTGCCCTAAACCACAACCAGTCACTGAAATTTGCTATCACTTGGTATTAGAGCCAGGTTTGTGGTTTTGAGATCTAACAAATTATGATACTTTGTATGAAGTGACATAGCTTCGACAAAAGACAAACTAAGGCAAACTAAGAACCTTAGGATGACTAAAGGTGTTGGTGGAAGAGAAGCTCAGCACAATCCCAAAATGTGCTCTCAGCCCTGAAACCAAAGGTGTGCTGAGCTGCACCCAAAGCCCCGTGGGCAGCAGGTGAGGGAGGGGAATCTGCCCCTCTGCCCTGCTCTGGTGAGACCCCACTGCAGAGCTGCACCCAGCTCTGGCATCCCCAGAGCTTAGGATGTGGAGCTGGTGGAATGAGTCTAGGGAGGTCATGAAGATGATGGGGGCTTGGAGCGTCTCTGCTAGGAAGATGGGATGAGAGAGTTGGAGAAGGCTCCAGGGAAACCTTACAGCATCTTCCAGTACCTGAAGGGGGCTTACAAGAGGACTGGAAAGAGATTTCTTACAAAGGCATGGAATGATTGGACAAGTGGGGATGGCTTTAAATTGAAAGAGGAGAGATTTAGATTAGCTAGTAGGAAGAAATTCTTCACTGAAAGAGCAGTGAGACATCTGGTACAGTTGCCCAGAGAAGTTGTGGATGCTCCATCCCTGGAAATGTTCAAGGCCAGGCTGGGTGGGGCTTTGAGCAACCTGACTGAGTGGAAGGTGTCCCTGCCCTTGGCAAGGACGTTGGAACCTGGATGATCTTTAAGGTCTCTTCCATCCTATACTTTTGTGTGATTTTCTTCTGCAGAACTTACTAAAAAATACTGTGGTCCTCATAAAAATCTGAAATTGTGTTTCACATAAATGCTTTGTGTCTCTGCACTGTTGTTCTGTATATGTGTGCAGTTTCCTAGACCATTTTACCTGTGGTAGGTGTTGGAATTTCTGCAAATGTGTTGTTGTTAGAAAATACCAAGGGAGAATACCCAGAAAAATGTTTAAAACTTTTGTTTCTCATTTTTGAGCTTTTTTCCTGCTGATCAGTGTTGGTGACAAATGCTTCAGAAGAATGAAATTCCAGAGTTAAATATGGATGAAGTTTGTGCAAAAAAAATCTTCTGCATGTCAGTGTTGAATTCAGAGTTCTGCTATCATTCTGGCATGTTGGCCTGCAATCCACACTAATACTGTTGCCTTCCTCACAAGATACTGAACAGACATTTCCATTTTTTCAGGAGATGAAATATTTATGGGGTTAGTGATCTGAGAATCTTCTGTTTGAAGATGACAAAATTATTATAATAATTGATAAATCTCTCAAACATGCTTTGGTTTACCAGTTTGGGTTTAATCTAACTTACTTTGGTAACCAGGAAGTAGTGAGAAAAAACAAGTTTGCTTCAATTTCATTAACAGAATAGTCCCCTAAATAAAGGGTCCTGCTTTTAAACTAGATCAACTCCCCCCTCCAAGTTATTAAAATTGTTAAATCTTAACATGGTTAAATGGATGAAAATGAAATAAACCACAAATATAAGTGATTTTTGCCAACAAACTATTCCTTTGTTTATATTTGCCATGGATGATTCTGCTGTTTATTTATATTGATATTTCATTAATCCTATCCTAATTTCTTGTTATACAAGAGGTCTGTGAACCAAAACAACCCATCAGTGCCCAGCCCCCAAGAATGACAGCCTGCTATACCTGAAATGTGTAGTACATTGCCTTTTCTTTCTTCAAAACTTTTCTGTAACTCTGACTCCTTGAATAAATCATAGTAGCCTCAACACAGGTCAGGCAGTCCAGGCTCTGATCAGATCAGCCTGGCATAGTAATGCTTGCTCACATTTCCTGTCCAGCCAGAAACATTCTCATGAGCCCGTGGCTGGGTCCTGTGCAATTACCTCTGACAGCCCTGGAAGGTGACAGGTTAAGTGCAGCAGAAACTCTTCAACTAAAGTGCAGAGCAGCTGGGTTTTTGTTGGAAAAGAGTCTGGTAGACCTCACATTCCAAATCCTATATTGCAATTTTTTGAGCATCTTTGCTTACCTTCAAAAAACATGAGTTTCTGGTCTTTTGCTTAGTGCTCAAATAGCTGAGTGTTCCTGGTGATGTGCTCCTGCCTAAAAGCTCTTGGTTCTTTCTGTGATGCTCTAGATTTATATCCTTTAACTGGGAACTTTTGTCTTGTTCAATCCTTGGCAGTGTTAGTTAACATACTTAATCTCATGCTACAGATTATTGGTCTAAATGTTTTGGGTTTTTTTCCATATTTGTACTCTGATAGATGATAGAATAAGCAATTTCTATTGAATTTTGGCTGTGTTATGAAATAACTCAAGATGGTTAGTCCCAGGAGTTATGTTCAGTTTCTCCTTGAGGCTGGTTGTGGATTTGAATAAATTTTCTTGTTTTTACAGACTCTTGTAAAGAAAGTCTCTGATTTAATGTCTTGATATGGTGACAGATAGTTGTACCTGGTGAGACAAAACCTTGTGGAAACTCCTTTATAGATTGCAGGCCCAGTCACATCTTTTCAAAATATGACAGTGCAGAGTCTTAGAGTTTTTTGGTTTGCTCCATCTCTGCAGATGCCTCCAAGAGGCCTGAAGTGCTGTGATACAGAAATTAATCTGAGGTATTTAGGTGAAGCTTGAGTAAGCTCTGGTAATGCTATCTACAATCCTGTTGTAACTGGGACATCTACTACAAGTAAGGATTAGAGAGGTTGAGCTTTTATGCAATCTTATAGGAAAAGTGCCAGCTTTGGAGGTAGAACTGATTTCTAAATCAAGTCACCAAAGATAGGAGTCCATGTGGGTGCTGGATGTCTAAACATGGAATGAGATCTTGTCAGCTTAGGACATTGAGGTGAGAGTGACTTGTGTTTTATTCTGTTGTGTTTTATGCTTGAAAATAATCTTCAAATTTGCACAGACTTAAAGGCATTAAAGGTGAGCTGGCCACTCAAGGAAGGTCCTGATGTGGTTGTGTTGGTGGAGGGACTCTGGCTGTGTCCCAGCTCTGCTATGAAGAGCCATCATGTGTGAAAGGTGTTGTAGAGGTTTGTTCTTCTGAGGCAGGAAGGTTTTATCCCCTCCCATACATTTAATGAATGTGCATTGTGGAGTAGTTTAGTCTCAGAAATGTTCAGTTTGCTGAACTTGGGTGTTCTGAATTAGATGAAAAAAAATAGCTTCCATGGATGGTAAATGGAATCATGATGGTTTTCCTTGAGATGGATCAAAACTGGGGAATAATTATTTCCGTTTTGACAAGTTACCATTTTAAAAACTGCTTATAGATCTACACTTAAATACTGGATAAATCTCAGAAGCTGGGAGGAAATGGTCTGTTTTTCCCCAAAGCAATACTTTAAATATATTTTCTCAAACATTACTGAACTGGTATCCACTTTTTAGTTCAGCTTTTAAAGTGAAAATACCTGTTTTAGAATGTCATTGTCATATACAGTATATCTGCTGTTGTTATGTAAAGTCATGGAGAGATTAATATTTTAATCACATGACCAGAAAGCAATTTTTCATAATAGCTCAGCTCTGAGGATTTCTTAAAGCAGAAATGAGAAAATGTGTCTGCATAAGCAGAAGTAATGTGGAGGAACAAGCATCAATTGTAATAGCAGAGATAACTTTTGAGCAACTTTATAGTAAAATTGACCAAGCTTTCTGCTATGCTTAAATGTTTAAAGACTATTACCATGTTACATGAAGGAGAGTAGTTAGTGGTGGAATATTGATGTTTGAAGCACTTACCTTTCTATAGAAACTTTATCTTTCTGAGATGAATAGGAAAAACCTTGAAGTTGCCTTGTTTCAGGTCATTCTAAGGGAAAGTACTCTGAATCTTAAATTACTTTTTTTTTTTTTTTTTTTCTAGTGACCCTGTCACAGAAAAACCATTGCAGAAAACTAATGTCAAGAAAGCTTTCTATGGCTTTAATAACAATGGAGTGCTTAAAGCTTTACAGGAAAGCATTTGGTCAAGCATTTGTACTTTCACTGAGTGTTTTAAGCTGGATGAACCATTCTTAGCAGGCTTGCCTTGGTTGGGGATAAACAAGGATTACTTTTTCTATTATATCCCCTTTTCTGTAATATATACATTTTAAAAAACGCTGTAGCAGTGGCATTAATGCCTTCTTCTTTTTTTTTTTTTTTTAGTTATATAGTTCATATAGTAGATCAAATGGTTCTGAAGAGAATTTCATGCTCTTCAAATGTTCTTTGTAACTGTGTTTCTCTATAAATGTTTTCAGGGAATAATTTCAAGCAATGATGTGGTAAGGAAACAAATCTCTAGGCAACTGTTCAAGTCATGTTTTGATTTGGTGATTCTGAAGAAAATGGGTGCTGTGCAGTGATGCCCATAATTTCAATTGTATGATAACTGAAAAAAATCATCTTAAAATGAGGATTTATGAACATCTAAGAAAGGAAACACTTTTGAATCAAAAACCTTGTAATAAATTTTTTGTTGTTTCTATTGTGAAAGATGTTTTTAATTCAAGATGCATTTTAAATTGGAGATTTTTGTTACAGACTTTAGGATAATGTGTAAAAGGGAAACGGATACACTCTTTCAGTACAATTAACCAGTATTTGGTAGCTAATGGACACTATATTGAGGAGAAAATGCTCTATCCCAGGAATCTGAGGAAGGGCTGTTGCACTGTATTTTTACCCACAAGGTAAACAAGAGGTACACAAGGATGAGCTTTCAGTGATCACAGATTTTAGGAATAAGAGCACCTCTCAAATCTTGCATCCTTTTGCTCAAACTAATGTCTTATCAGATGATATTTTGTTCAGAGGGTACCATTTATCAATAGCAGGGTATTATTTGGTTAGAGGTGTAGCTGAGGTACTAATTTTTCTCTGTTTTATCTAATTGTTCCCTCCCAGGTCTGTTAATCTGAGTCTTGATAGTGTTTTTGCAAAGATACCTATAATTTTGCTTGAGGTTCCATATTTGCCAAATCCTTCAGAGCTAGTCTAGAAGCAAATTTGAGCTGGGGACTTTATCTCCTCTTTTATATGCCATTCTCCATAGTTTCCTGGTACTTACCTAATACATTAGAAACTGTCTTAGTGCAGAGACAGTTCCTGGTTTGACAAAGGTGATCCAGTGTAGAGTGACATTTATGGTTGACTCTTAAGAGTTCATCTGTTCTGTAGAACTGAAAACTTCACCAGCTTGCACTGGAACACTGTGACTGCTTTGATACAGTGTTAAGCTGAAGCTGGTGAAGGTGAGGATTATTTTTGATATTTGCAGTTTGGAGGTGATTGTGCTGTATTGGGTGGGGCAGGTAAAGAGAGGAGTGTGGCATGTCTGATTCTGATCCAGCAATAGTGGATGTGACTGGTCTGACTCGGGCAGAGCTGCTTAGATGTCTGCTTGTTACTATCCAGTGCATCTAATTCAGAACAGTTTATAAGCTTGAGCTCAATAGTAAACCTGAATTTGTTCTTTGTTCTTGTGCTCTTGGGGCAAATATACCCTAAATGTGGAACATGGGAAGCACCCATGCAACTTGTATGTGACCAATCTTGTGTAAGAGCTTACCTGGATCTGGCAGGTTTACTTGCTTCTGTAACACCAGCAGATAAACAGATTTTGCTAATTTTGTAAGTAAAATTTGTTTTACTGTGTGCTGGACTTGTATCTTTAGGTTTGAGTCCTTCTACTATTTGATTGAAAGCAGTGTATAAGTAATAATAGTAACTTAGTGACTAATACTTTGAGTGTTTCTGTATCTATGAAATATTTCAAAATAAACCTTTGATCGAATATTTCCAATTTAATGTAAAAGGCAGATAGACCAATAGTTTTAACAAAATGCAGTACCTGTTCAAAGTAAATGATCTGTTTTCTACTGAAAGGATTTCTTTCAATATCCTAAATGGGTTTTATATATGGAATAATCAACTGAAATGTTGCAAAGCCTTTTAGTTTTGTTATGTGGGAGCAAAAATGCTCTATGACTGCTTTGTAAGCCATATTTTACTACCCTTTGTTTGTGCTTTTCTGCTACACCTAGAGGTAGTGTGCTTTCAAATCAGCAGAATTTCAGACTTGCAACACAAGTTTCTTACGCTTCAGACTTGTCAAATCAAATATTTGGAGCCTCAGTGCACAGGAAAGAATAGTTCAGTGGATCCCAGGATACAGACAATGCATTTTCATGTTCATTAAATATGTCTGGAACATGTCATCTGTGCAGTCATGATATAGCTTCTGTAATGTCTGACTTTGGCACTAGAGATTTCATGGGTTTTAAAAGGTGAAATCTTTTGAAGGTATTAAAGTTTGGTAGGTCAAGTTCTAGATTTACACAGCATTGAACTACTTGGTTTTAACTAAAAGAATATAGCTGCAGTAAAGAGGGTTTATTTTTGTTCCCAGTAGCTTAAAAGGCTATTATAAGTAGACATAAATAATCTTAAGTATTTAAGCTTGAAAAACCCCGGGGGAGGAGGATGTTCCCCTACATGAAAGCTTTACTTTGAGCTTAACTATGAGCTTTCTTGAAGGAAATTTTGGTAAGGAGTAATTGACTTCTCAAAATTCAAATTTATTACAAATTGTTTCACTTTGTTTGCTTTCCTTAGTTATACCTACAGAAACAATAAAATCAGAAGTCCAAGTTTAGAGGAATCTCTAGAGAACATCTGTGCCTTCAGATGTTCAACCTTCTGTTGAAATAATGATTGTAAATTAAATTGCACAGGACCCCATCAGTGGCCCTGAGTCCTGAATATTCTCAGCAAGGGAAATTTCTACCTGTATCTGTTCAGTGTTTTTGATTAATATTTTTCTTGACTGTATCTTAGGACCTATATGAAAAAAATGGACAACTCTAACAAAAAAAACCACCAAAATTAAAGAATTTCCCTGAGAATTTTAGGAAAGACTGGTTCATACAAGGCCTTAAATTTAAAAGGTTCTGTGGATGATAGTAATCCATAATCCATTTTCTCAATAGTGTTATGTCAGATCTGCATTGGGAATTGAATTTGCATATACTAAGGGGAGTAAATTTATATTTTCCTGTTTAGTTGACATAGTAAAAGAAGGACAAGCACAGACCTTATGAACTGTTTCATAAATTTGAGGCCACAAAGCTTCGGCCTGTTTGCTGTTCAGCATCACTATATTTTATTTCTGCCTAAAACTATCTTTTAAATCTTTTATGGTTGTATCACTTGTGTTCAGTTGTTGAGTACCTCAACCTTCTTATCTCTAGCAACCAGTTTTCCGTCATGCTTTATTGATGGGAATGGGGGGTAACCTTCCTTTTCTGGTTGGGACACTGGAGAAGCCCTCTCTGTTAATCTTTGTCCTTTGCCAGGTTCCATTTCAGCTGTGCTTGGGCCTTCCTCAGCCCAGCTCTACACAACAAGACTTCATCTCTATGTTCTTCACAGGTCACCTGTCTTAACTTCCACTGTCTGTGCATTTGTTTCTTGCCTTTTAGTTTGACCAGCCTGTCTCTACTCAGCCATGCTGGTCTCTTGCCTGAATTCCTGCTGCTCTTGTGTTCAATAGAAGACTTCCTTAAAGATCTGCCAGTTCTTTTCCACTCCCTCATTCCTGAAGGCAGTCTCTCAGGAGATTCCACTGACTAGCTCCCCAAAGAGCTGGAAGTTTGCTTTCCTGAAGCTGAGGAGCCCAGCTTTACTCCTTAGCTGATCCATACCCAGTGGATGATTGCTGCTGGCCCCAGTGAGCTCATTTGGTGATCAGCAGATCCAGTAACATCTCCCCTCTCTATTACCTGGGGTCAGGAAGTTATCCCACATGCATTCCAGGAGTCTCCAGGGTTGCCTGCAGCTCACCTTGCCACTTCTCCAGCAGCTGTTGGGCTGGTCGGAGTCTCTCAGAAGGACAGGAGCTTTGGGCATGATGCCTCTTGCCAGCTGGAGCAGGAAGGCTTTGTTAACAGGCTCCTCTGGATCTGTCAGCCTGTAGTGGACATCAGGTTATCCTTGAGTTCAGATACTAATGTGTTGCTGCAGCCACTGGCATTCTATTAATTGTGCTATAGGACTGTTTTTAATGTTTTTAAATTTATTTAATAATTTGCACCTATAACAAAAGTTGTTTCAGCAAAATATCCCTTTTAATTTACTCACTGCTCATTGCTTATTAATTTACAATTAAAGATCTAATGAGGTTAATGTGGTTTCTTGTTTTGGCTTTGTTTTCTTACAGTTCAACTTTGTGGGAAAACTTCTGGGTCCACGTGGTAATTCTCTAAAACGTTTACAGGAAGAAACACTGACAAAAATGTCTATTTTGGGGAAAGGCTCTATGAGGGACAAGACAAAGGTAAGGCCTGAACATGTCAGTGGATTTTTTTTACTTACCTTAAATTTCTGAGGAGGGGGAACAAACCTTGTAAGAAAAATTGGAACAAATAAAAAGCATAGGAGATCCTAATATTGATTGTTGGTTAGTGTCTCTCTTTGGCCAGTCATGCAGTGGGTAAACCAACCCAAGAGATGTTAAATAATGAGGACAGATAATTGTATGGGAGCTAAATTTCTGTCAGAGAAGGATACTGGAATGGGAACAAGTTGTGGCTTTTGTGTTGTTCTTCATGGGAAATGAAAAAAAAACCTGAAATGCTTAATGTGTTCTCAAGGTTGTGAGATGTATTCAGTCAGTGAGTGAGCTCATTTTCATTTTTGTACTGTTAGAAGAGTTTTAGTGTGTAGTATTTTCTGAGAATCACAGAATATCCCGAGTTAGAAGGTACCTGCATGGATCATCAAAGTCCAATTCTGGCCTTGCAAGTAATGGAGAAAATAATGGAAGCATTGCCAAGTCATATTGCAAAACTAAAATAAAATGCAATAATAAAAGTGAACTTAGGAAAAAAAAAGCACAGAGTCACTTTAAAAGTTTGATTATGGGAATGATCTTAAAAACAGCTGCATTGAAATTCTGTATATTTTGTTAAAGGTGCTGATTGAAATGCTTTTTTACCAGGTCCTACACAAAAAATTGTGACTTCTCTGTTGCTTATTGCTGTTCTCAGCCAACTTGATTGATAAACACAGAAAGGAAGTTTCTTAGCACTCTGTTTTTTGCACAAATCAACTGCACAGTGATTTTTTTTCCTCTTTAGGAGAAAAGGACAGGGAATGCATGGTGCAAGTATATAATAAAAACCAGTATATGGGGAACTCAGCTTCCAGTGCTAGTGGCTCATATGTTTTGAGTAACTGTGCCTAAAGTATTTAACTGATAAGCAGTTCCTATTAAAACTAAATAATTGTGCTGTGACGTTTATATTACGTTACTTTCTATTTTTAAGATCTCTTATTTGTGTTGACAAAATAATGATTTTGCTGGTGGAGTCTAATGCTGCTGAGTGACTTCATAATATTCTTGCTCTGGGTGCTCTGACAGTGATCCAGACTGATTTTTTATTTATTTTTTTTTTAGCATCTTCATAGTAAAACACAGATCATGTTGATAAGAATGTTATTCATGAAAAGCAGAAATGGGTTGTCACATATAAACCTCAACCTGTAATTAGGGGTGTGCAGGGGAGGAGATTTCAGCTATCATTGCAACTTATAATTTTAGTAATCTAAAGAGTGAAGTGCTTACCTGGCTCTTGCCAAATACAGGAAGCTGCAGGGGAGTGTCAGTTTTTTAGACAGCAGAACTGCTAGTTCTTTGATGTAACATTATCTGGTAAAGCAATGAAATTATTTCCAGTGCTGGTTTCATCCCTTGGATCTGTCAAATGCACACAGGTGAGGGGCAAGCTGAGAAAAGCAAGTGCTGCCCTTTAGGTCTGTTAATATTTTGCATGTGAATGTCAGTATTTGAGAACTGAGCTCTGCTTCACTCCATTGAACTCAACTTTGCAGTCATTGAAGTGGATTGGGTGAAGGAAGATGAAAGAAATAAACTTGCTTCTGAAATAGCTAGTGAACTCTTTTTGCTGATGTTCTCTCATCTCATATGCTGTTAGCTTTATGTCCAAATAGCACAGTTCTGTGAAGGATGCACTCATTGGATAAAAACTTCAGTGAGAACAACATAGTAATAGAGAGCAGCATAGTAACATTGAGATTGAAATAATATTGGTAAAAAGAAGCTTTTTCTTGTGGAATATTAGATCAAACCTGTTTCTATAGACTTTGAAGGAAAAAGTGCGTTCTTCATGAAACTGGTGCACCTGGGAAAACTCTTGGGGGCATTCCTCCTTGTGCTATGGTAGTTTCTGTATGTGAGCACAAACAGTTGGTTCTTACTTCATGTTACTCTTTTAGCTGCAGACATCTGAATGTGAGTGAACAGTGTCTGCAAATTCCTTCAACACTTGTATTTGTTTCAAACAAGAAAACCAATATTTTTCTTATTTCCTAGGAGGAAGAGTTGAGAAAAAGTGGAGAAGCTAAATATTTCCACCTAAATGACGACCTACATGTTTTGATTGAAGTATTTGCTCCACCTGCAGAAGCATATGCCAGAATGGGACATGCCTTGGAAGAAATCAAGAAGTTCCTCATCCCTGTTAGTATTTTTTTTTTTAATGAGAATTCTGGTACTCTTGAGTGAGAAATGTCATCTCTAAAACTGTAAGCTGGTCTAGTGAAGGTGTCCCTGCCCATTGTAGGAGGTTGGAGCTGAATGATGTTTAATGTCCCTTCCAGCCCAAACTGTTCTATAATTCTGAACAGTGCACAATATTGGGCAGGTCATGTTGTTTAATTTCATTTGTAAAAGAAATGATGATTGTCAAATACTTTGCATTTTGATACAGGCAGTTTCTGGGTGAATCTGCAACTGTTCACACAAATCTCATGACCTGACCTATAGTAAAAAAGAAACTTATTCTTGCTTAACAAGTCATATGCAAAGTATCACAGACTACAAATAATTGTAAAAATCTGTAAAATGTGTGCCTTTTTTGTTTTCTTGGTACACATGAAGCACCAGTTCTGCTTAAGAATTAATACATTTGAAGCTGTAGTATTTCTCACTCCTGTAATCCTGGTTTAGTGTTGAGTGCTAAGAATCAATACAGGTTTATCTTTTATCATTATTTTCATCACAATATTAGTGATACATGAGCTATACTTGTTTTCTGGTGTATACTTCAGCTTCCATTGTATGGATGTATAAAATGGCATCTGGTTTCTAGTACAATTTTGTACTCCAGCTCTGGGATATATCTAGGTACTAGGTTTCTAATGTCTTCTATCAGAAGATAACTTCATCTGCTCATCATGTAAGAACCAACTTTACTTCTCTGCAATATTAAACTGCTTGAAAAAATCCAGCCTCTCTTAGGAAGCTCTGGAGCACTTGAGGTGATGGTTGTGTGTGAAGTTCTCAACTGTTTTAGTTCTTGAGTGAACATTTCTTCAGTCTTTATTGGTGATCAAAGGGATAGTATAGAAAATAAAGCATTTTCAAGGTGCATTGACTTCTGTTTATTTTTACTGCTGAAAATGTTACCCAAGTGTTTGTGTTTATTTGTGTCATCTGGGAAGTGTGGGGGCCTGGCTAAGGAAAGTGAGGCATGTATCTGCAGCTTGTAAATG